>NW_019174733.1:5569083-5894083 GCF_002260705.1 Seriola dumerili | reverse complement strand
CGCACACACACACAAACACACACAGATAAACTTCCAGCTTTCGACTATAACAACATCCCTACCCTAATTCCCATACCTCCTGTCTCTGCCCTCATGCCACACACACTCCATACCCCACCACCCCCACATCCCCCCTCTCACCCCCACCCATGTTTGGGACTCCCTTCACCTCCTGCAACACACCCAACCGTGCTGCACCCCTCCACCCCCCACACCCCCAACCTTAACTCCAGCCCCAGCTCCCCAGCTCCCAAAGCCCAGGGAAGCAGCAGCCGTGCCGGCCAGCCCAGCACCCCGTACCCTCTCAGCCGATCCCAGGTCTCTTTGAAGTGGCTGCAGGAGAGAGAGGTCAGCCTCGCCCCGGAGACCCGCATAGAGGTAGGGACAGCTGCGGTCAGAGAGAGCCTGTGCAGGGCGCACACGTACACACAAGAACAAGCACACATGCACATACACAAATGCAAACGCGAGACAGGACAGAGCAGCTGCAGCCACGGTGTTGAAGGTGTGCTGTACAGCAGGACAGCTTGGGAGCCAGTATGGTCCAGCATGGCTCTGCTCTGCTCTGTTCTGTTCTGGGTCACCTATTTAGCACTCAGGTGTGAAATGTAGTCTGCAGAGTACCAGATGACCTGATCAAATTTATTTTTATTTAAAGCAACTTCCAGCCTATAAGCTATTTTTTTATGCTGTTTTATGTTTTTGTTGCTTCAGATTTCATGTTGATGTATCAAGAGAGAAAGGGTGTAGAATAAATTGTTGATTCATTTGACTGTAGAAACATCATATTTGGCTTTGATATAATCACACACATCAGACAAGTATGATAACGAAGCAGGATTTTTCTGAATCTTAGTGATAGGGTGGAATCACTTCATTGCCTGGAACCATCACCAGTTTTATATTTCAGTGTAACATTCTCATATTTGTCACTTGCCAATATTTCATCACTCAGTGTCTAAAGATGAACATCTCAGTTAGCGTGACCCCAGTTGATAATGCTGTGAAGTACAGGGGGGTGGATGACATAAAAGCTTGTGTTCTGTGCACAAATAAGAAGACAAGGCTAGTTCTGTAAATTAGACCTAGACACAGTTACGTCTAGAGTTTATATAGGTCTGCATGTGTTTGTCTGTGCATATGTGCCTTCATGTGTTTGTCTGTGAGCCTGTTTATGTGCTCGTACCCCTGCATATGTTCACATATTCACGTATGCATTGTGTGTGTGTGTGTTTGTGTGTGTGTGTGCACCTGTGTGTACAGTATGTGGATACCTTCTACTCGCGTGCAGACAGGTTGCAGTCCCCCAAAAACACCCTGTCCCCCTTTTTTCCATAACGCACACATGACACACACCAGACATTTTAAAGAATCTCTGCTGTCATTCACACAGTATCTTACCTTGCCTGCTTACAGTATACTCCTTTAAAGCTCATATTAGAGTTTTCACATCCATATTATGAAACTGCTGCATTCAGTTGCTGCAGGCTCTGATATGTGGAAGAAATATATTAAGAAATATATGCAGCAAAATAAAGTGAAAAGTAAATAGATTCAGTGAGTAATAAATGCAAATAAGGTGTTTAATACTGCAAAATTCTGATTACATGTTTATGATATAGAGTCCAAAGATCAGTAAAACATCTCAGCTTGGAAACATGTATATTCAAATTATTTCTGAAGCTCCCACATGTAATGATGGTTCGAGAGGACGTTTGTGTGCAGTGTCTGCATTGGCAAGTTGTATTTCCAATGTCTGTGATAGCATGTGACAGCAAGATTATTTATGAGTGAGGGGAAAAGCAATGATGTGATTGACTGCTGCTTAGTGCCAGTAATGTGGGCGTTATTTTGCACCATGGTGATAAAGAGAAAGCTGAGCCACAGTCTCTTGATTTAATGCCAAGGTTTGTTCTGACGCTTCCTAATGTCGTAAGCTCTCGGAAGTAACTGTGAGACTGTACATTTCAGGGTGAAGTTGAGTGTGTTTATAGGACAGCTGGACAAACTGAGAGGAGTAAGTTGAGGTGTACTATGTGTTATTGTCAGCTCCAAGACATGATGTGAGTGAAATTCAGGTACGTGAGTCTCAGTGTAGACAGATGTTACCTGTGTGAAGTTGTGGGAGCAGCCAGAACCTCCATCCTCCCTCAGTGACACAAACATCTCCAGGCTCCGGACTGTGTGACATGAACATGCACATGAACTTTCTGTCTCTGTCACACACACACACACACACACACACACACACACACACACACACACACACACACACACACACACACACACACACACACTTCCTCTCTCACTGCTCTTCCAGCTGCATGCTGGAGTTCCACTGGGTGCCATCAGTGCAGATTCTGCTCAGTGGTCGAGTCAGTGAAGCAGTGGGATGATGATGGAGAGAGAGAGGGAGGGGAGAACTTTGATCTGTTTTTGTTCCAGAGGAGGGCTGCCGCTGTGCGACCTTGACATATGGCTGAACACGTATTGCAAAATGGAGCAGAGATAAGATGTTCTCCAAAGCTGCAGTCACAATATAAGATGTTTTTTTTCTGCAGTTCATTGTGATCCTTTGTTGACCATTTTCTCGATAATTATACATCTTCCACTCTTCTCTTCTATCTTGTCTTCTCAGTACAACACAAATTTTAGACCTACTTGATGCTTAAATTGCTAAAAACCTATTTCCTCAATTAATGACTTACTATAAGCAACAGAGTCATATATAAACTCGTATATAAGCTTTTGTCCATTGATGTGAAGTAGGCAGGGCACAGTGGGAATTATTATGAATATCAGTGGAGAAGCCATCATCCTGTACATTGAGTCTGCTATAGGACATGAGAGGACAGGATATGAGGATAGGATTGATGAGACAGCATAGGATGGGAAAGGATAGGACATAACAAACGGGACACCAGAGGAAAGGCTATGATAGGATAGAATCTGATGGGATATGATGGAGGGGAGTGGACAAGACAGGATTGCACAGGATAGGTTAGGAAGGGATAGGACAGGACACAGGGTAGAATTGGAAAGAGCAAGATAGGACTGGACAAGGCAGTACAGAATAGGATAGGATAGAACAAATGGGGTAGGATAGGATGGTGTAAGATGGGATAGGACCGGGTAGGCTAGGACAGGACACAACAGGATTTGATAGGACGGGATAGGATAGGCCAAATAGAACAGGATAAGGATAAGGATATGATAGGGTAGGACTGGACAGAATAGACCAGGACAGGAGAGACCAAAATAAGGAAGGAGAGGACAGGACACAATTGAATTGGACATGGTAGGACAGAATAGGACAGGCAAGCAAGCACAGGCCAGTTTTGGGCTGGACAGGGCTGGATAGGACAAGACAGGACAGGGTGAGGCGGGATAGGACAGATACAGGACGACAGGGCTGAAAAAATAAGATTGGACATGGTAGGACAGAATAAGATATGATGGGATAAAATGGAATTGGATGGGATATGATAGGATAGGACAAGATAGATGAATAGAGAAAAGAATAGGAAAGGACAAGATAAGATGGGATAGGACAGGGTAATATAGGACTGGACAGAACAAGACAGGATTGGACAAATAAGGAGGATAGGATAGGATAGGATAGGATAGGATAGGATAGGATAGGAAATGGTATTATACAATAGGATAGCACAAATAGGATTAGATAGGACAAGATGGGACAGAATGAAAAACAACAGCCGAAACTCTATAACATCATTACCATCTCAACCTGTGCCAGATGACACCTAAATGTCCCTCCACTCCAAACCATCACAATCAGTCTCCTGCACCCACCTGCATCTGCACAGCTGCATGTCTGCAGAAACCATTCTGGGCCACTAGGGAGAGCTGCATTAGTTTTAGTTCTACTGAGGGCTCCAGCTGTTTGTCTTTCTGTCTTTCTCTCTCTCCGTCTTTCTCTGACATTACAGCATGTAAAGTTAACACATCTGGATGAGGCAAATTCTGTGGGTTTTAGTTATTTATAGAACATCTGGAACAGCGCAGTGGACAGCACGGTCCCTCAAGAGCGCAGCAGCTCACAGCAGGGGCCGAGGTTGGTTTTAGGAAATATTGTGGAATTTGTTGAATGTTTCATGCAAGCCATGAAGACCGTCTCTAGAGGGTGCACAGGAAGGATATGTGTTACTATCCTGTGTGTGTGTGTGTGTGTGTGTGTGTGTGTGTGTGTGTGTGTGTGTGTGTGTGTGTGTTTCAGGGGAAGTTGGGTTGTACACAGCACATCTGTCAACATCTGGGTGCACAGACTGTGTTTGGCTTTCCAACAACTGGATGAGATCAACATCAAAAACACACACAGTTTGAGTACAGCCAGAGGATAGAGTGCCAGCAACCCCCTACTCCCCCCTCCCCTCCCCCCCGCACACACATCCACCCTCCTCCAAAGCTTCTGATGGCCCCTAAGGGCCCCTAGTTTCCAGTCCTGCCACTTCCTATTTCTGGTCTCCACCTCCCTTACTTCCTTTGTAAGACACATTTCTCTCTCTCTCTTTGTCTCCCTTTCTCTTTTGTGTACACACACACACACACAAACAGGCACACTTGCTCAGAGACACACATTAACACTTTATGTGTAAATGTGATTTTCCCCAGGCTACTCACTCCTTGGGGAGGCACAGGAGGAATCGTCTTTTCCTTCTCAGAACAAACTGCTGTGTAACATCTGTGTGCAGGAAGTGAGAGACAGATGTGAGAAAGATATCTGTCATGGGAGGATATGTCTCTCAGTCATGTTTTCTCCGAGCAATTTGCATTTCCCAAATGTGTCTTATGCTGTGTTTGATAAAAAGTTGTCATTGCAGACTAATATGGAGAAGCTATGACTAATTTACAGCTACTTAGTGACATGTTTTTAAACTCAAAAGAAAAGACCCGACATCCTTATCGTTGTTATGCCATTTTAATCCAGCTCAGTCATATCAGCAACATCTGATGCCTATCACTCATAAACATTTAACCCCTTTGAAATGATTCAGAAGTCAGATCTGTTATGATAGGGTGTGTGAGAATGGAATTTGTTGACGAAAATGTTTTCAAAAAGGATAAACTGATTTTGGGATATCACTGAAGCATAAATACTGACATATGACTGAGGTAAATTCACATGAGAAATAGATTATACTGATGTCATCTGTGGACTTTCATCACAGGTTTAGGAGATAATATCCTACCCCAAAAATATCCTAACAAATATAACATCATCACCCCATGTCCAGTTGTTGTTTACTCAGTCAGTCTGATGGCTGGCTAGAAGTCCCACACAGGGGAGGGCGGCCCTGTGTCGTCCCAGTGACAGCTCACCATATGGGGGGGAGCGGATGTTCTCTAAGCCCTGTGGAAGTCCACACACATGGATCTCACAAACAGAGCTAAAGCGCCCTGGCAGATGCCACCTCTGTGGTTACCATAGTGCACACACGCACATACACACACGCACGCACACACAAACACAAACACACATGCATACACATACATTCAGCCAAATCTGCCCCAACATCACAGCTACATCCGTCCAGATGATCAAGCTAATTGTGTCCTACTGTTTGATGGTGAATGAACATGTGTTTTTATTTCCAAAACTGCTCCCCTGTTTACCAAAAGAATATGTTGGAGGGATGTTGGCTATCGGTTGTTTGAAAAACAGCGACTTTAGAGCTCACGGACAGGACAGAGGGTGACCTCACAGTAATCAAATCAGTCACCAGAATGAATTTTGTGAAGCCATAATCATACACTTACTTCAGTGTTGATGGTAGATAAGTGTCTGTATTTGTCCATAAAAAGTGTTCTCACCTTAAAACTGCACTTAGATTAAAAATAAATAAAATGACCGTGTGTAATGTGAAAGAAATCACTTGTAGGAAAGTGAATATTGGACTTACATTAATCAATGAATGATCATGTTTCTTCTGAATATTTAAATAGGCAGGTTTTTGCTAACATGTTTGTCATATCCACTTTGGAAGGTGATAATATGTTACTTTTGCATTTACTCAAAATGTTAAAGAAATCAATTCATGCAGGTTAAAAGGACTACACTTGTGGTATGACATGTTTTTATGTTTCATATCCATTAATTACAAATTGCATACACTTAAAGAAAAGTTCTGGTTTACTACGGTACAAATTGCAGGCTATTTTTGTAGTTGTGATTTGTACTCACCAACATAAATGCCAGGTTTGGGAACATGATGACACAAGTGTTCAGATAATTGAACAGCTTGTATATAAGACAACAGTTTAATCAGATTATCTAAACCACAGTAGTCAGAGGTAAAATCCAAAATTGAGCGCTGCTGAAATGTCTGTAATAATCCTTTCTTGCTCAGGAAAACGATGCGCTTATGCCCACGGTAATTAAGGAAGGTCAAGCAGTTGAATGTAAATGGTAATGTTTACAAAGGACAGGGTGACAGTCTTACTGTCTGCCTTTATTTCCTCTGAGGGTTTGTCGAATTGATTGTGCGATGCTTCATGGTTCTTGTCCAGTCTGGCTTCTTTTCAGTGATTTATGTTTCCTAACTAAAAGGAAAGATGACTAAAACTAATAAAAAAAGACCTACATTGCAAAGAAACTGAATTTTACAGTAATATTACACAAGGTTTTAGAATCATTTGAGTGAGCCACTGGTACTGTGCAAAAATCAGCTTGCAGAGGCTCAAAAACTTACTTGACAGTACAGTACAGTAATTCATCAAAGTGCCATTTAGTCTGATTTATTATGTTATATTTGTTCTAATTGGTCTGCGAGCTCTGTGAGGAGGCTTAGTGACAATCACATCAAATATCATCTCTCTCTCATCTGTCTTTCTTTTCATACCTCTGTCTCTTTCTCTTACTCCCCCTCTTTTATTCTTTCATGGTGTCTCTCCTTCTCTCTTCTGCTAAAAAAATGGTTGCAATTTACTAGTTCTGAATAATGAGAGTGTGGCTCCCTCCATTTAGCCTGAGGCTTACAGAACTAACATCTGGGCTGTTTGGCAGGCTGGCTGCCATTGGCCTTGTTGGAAAGCCTCTTCAATGCTGCTCCAGATGCAGGAAAGGCAGGCCCAGCACACACAGATGGAGACACACATACCGATCAGAAATGGTGCACACACACACTCACACAGACTCTCACACATATAATGCACACAACATTAGGAACATCCATACATTCATATACACATTGGCACCATGCACACTGCACACATGAGAGAGGCTGTGCGCTCATGCACACAGATGCAAGCACAAATACAGATGTGGGAAAGGGGTAGATACAGTAAGCCACAGACAAACAAATACACACACAAATTCAATCTCACACCCAGATGGAGACAGAGCGGTAGCTGATGTGGTGGGCAGAGCCGGTGCATTGTTGGCACAGGTAACATGTTCTCAACAGCTGGCGCAGGTTAGGCATTCCTGGGAATTGGAGCCACAAGGCAAATGTTCCCGCTGGCTCGGGGGCTGGCGCTGTGGCAGGCAGGCTGGCAGGCTGGCACACCATTGCCCATACACACACACATACTTTAAGCAAAACTGATGAATCCAGGAGAAAAAAGACACATGAATACTGTCACAGAGAGACACAAAAGTATTGAATTCATGGATATGTTCATAGCAAGTATCATGCACAGCAACATGGTGCAACATGTTCCTGGAGATACCTAGTTACAAACAAACACATACACAAATATACTGATGTGGTCTCAAGAAAGAGTAAACTTCATGCACCACCCCCCTGCACAGTTTTCATTATCCCCTTGCTTTCATCTGAGTTCATCTGTGTGTGTGTTTGTGTGTGTGCATGTGTTGTTTTGGTCTCTCTGCTCTGTGTGGAAGTGTATTAGCCTTTTCACTGCCTGGGGGCTCATTTCCTGCCGCAGCTGTTGGCTAGTTCCTCTGACATCTGGACTGAAGAGAGACGGACACACAGACAGGCAGGCAAACAGAACAGAGGCTGAAGAGGAGCTTTTCACTTCAACATGATCTCTGAGATCTTACAATAAAGATTTCAGGAGATCACACTGCTGTTTGTGCACTGTTGGCCTGGACTCGTCTGTTATGCATCAGCTGTGGCTGTATGTATTTAAAGCTCTGTCCATGTTGGTGTTTCTCACTCTCCTCTCTATGTGTTTTTGTATTTATGCATTCTGCCTGCACAAATCAAGTAACAAGCCCAACCATTTCCATATCTGGCTTTTGCAGATGTGATTTTTGATGTTCTGTATTTTCAAAAATACAAATTACACAAAAAATTAGTTTGTTTGGGGTTTTTTGTTTTGTTTGTTTGTTTACTTCCTGAACTTTCTAAACGCTGTGATAAGAATTTGTCACTAAACAGCAGCAGCCTGTCTCCGTGTACATCATGGAACTCCTCATATGCGAGAACTGTGTAAGTGAGCTCTCATAAAGCACTGCTGACCATGTTTCACTGGTTGCCATGGCTGCTTTTGCAGTACTCAGATACCTACATAGCAGTGTTGTGTTATCTTCCTCTGATGTTTATTATGACAAAGTACTTGTAATACGCATACAGATATGAAATACCATGGAGCCTGTTTACAATGATTAAACCTGTCATAAATGATGGCAGATATGGGTCTTTCACCCTATTCTTACTACTTTATAAATCGGAGTCCAGCTCACAATAATGCTCACACATCTGTTATACATTTTATTTTCCCTTGGCATCACCCTCCTGATGTCTTTCTTGACGGTCCCGACTGGCTGTTATTATCAGTCTCCCTCTCCTTTTAGCTTCTACTTAAACTGTGCACTGTTGTAGATTGCCCATTAAGACAAAAGTGTGCTCCAAATAAATAGAACTTTTTGTCTGTCTTTGTCTTTGTCTGTCATCGGGTTATTACATTCTACGTTGCTTTATCCTCCTCAGATCATTTGTAAATGTATATATGATTTGCGCTACATTGCTGTTGATTTTATGCATTTTTTTTGTTAGTTTTTGTGAGTATTTCCTCTTTGTCAATGCATGTTTTTATGTTGTCTTTTTATTTTCAATTATTTTTGGCCATGCTAGAGGCGTGGCTCTAGGGATGACAAAGCCAGTTTGTTGGTCACTATCATTTCATTCCAGACTGAAGTTTCTCAACTTCAGTTAAATGGATTATCATGAAATTTGAGACATAATGATGATGATGATGGGATTCTAGTGTATAGCAGGTATACTGTTTTGTCATTGTGAGCATGTTAGCATGCTGATGTTAGCATTTAGCTCAAAGCCCCTTTGCGCTCAAGTACAGCATCACAGAGCCACTTACATGGCTGTAAACTCTTAGTCTTGTTTATTTATATTTACATTATATGTAAACTCTATTATTTGTTTTCATGCTGTTTATACTGTACAAGTAGTGCAAATATGATATTCAATAAGTACTATAAATATCAAGCTACATTAAAACTGCACCTGCATGCAACAATGGATTGTGGTATGTTGATCAGAGCAAAATGTGATGCTTCTTTATTGTCTCAAACGCAGCAGTTCACAGTACTTTGCTTGTGTGAACGCAACAAATTAGATTTTGTTTGGAGTATCCTCTAAAGATAATACAAAAAAAAAAGAATTTGGAAAGTAAAAGCCCCTAAATGTCCAGCAGGGGTTTTTGTCTGTGGCAGGATGGCTGGCCAGATGTAGAGTCCCCCCACCACTCCATCCTGCCTCCCACACAAACACACATACATGCACACAGTTAACACACGCTCTCAGCCCAGCAAGGGGACGGCCGGCTGGCTGTTGGCTTGGAGGCGCCATTAACCAATTTAGCTTCCAGATGTCCATCATACAGCCACAGCCAAAGCTGCACAGCTCTCAGTGAGCATCACGCGCACGGGTGTGAACAGCCCACACACAATCACACACAATCACTCACACACACACACACACACTGCTAAGCTGTGATGTGTTGATGCTGGGAGGGACACAAGCAGATACATATAGAATGGCAGAGACTTCAGATGTACAAAAGACGCATTCACTTTAACACATCACACACGCACAGCAGGGCCGACTGCACCAGTGCTGCTCTCCCTCTGTGTGTGTGTGTGTGTGTGTGTGTGTGTGTGTGTGTGTGTGTGAGAGAGAATGATATTTGATTGACAAGCACAGATCCTGATAAAACTGGGACTCACTTTTTGATCGTTTCTAAAATGATCCTTCACCATCTGGAGATAAGAAAGTTAAATACACAGTTGTTTCTCCTGATGTCTAGTCCCCCTGAGACATGAACACACACACACATACACACACACACACACATCAGAATGTGAGCTGCCATACAGAAATGCATGTCTAGAAAGGGATACATGCACACACACGCGCACACACACACACACACACACACACACATAAACTCGAGCATGCACTCACACAAACACATATTCACTTTCCTCAAATGGACAGATGCTGCACCTCTAGAGGCACAGAGACCCAGCAGCTGTTCCCCAGCCAGTCAGATGGGCTACCATTGATAGTTCATGAATATTTTACACTCAGTCAAAATGGCTGCATTCCAGACCGCCTACAACAGCAGCCACACTGGGCCAGATGATCAGATCATTAAAGTATATGGACGGACTTCCTCCCACCGTCAGCTGAAAAAAAAAAGTTGCTTCAATATTTCTTGGAGGTTCTGACACAGACAAAAAAGTTTGCGTTTGTGTTTGTGTTGTGGTAAGTGTCTGATTATCTTAGGTGGGTTGAGTTTGTAGGTGTATAGTGTATAGAGTGTTTCCTCTGTGTTTTAAGCCAAAATTTTCCTGTCTTTGAATCCCTCATGATGCCACTGAGTTGTGTGAAATGCTAAATCTACAACAGCGAGAATCCTGCAGAGAAAGTTTTTTCAAGCTCCAGTTTATGTTGTAATTTTGACATTTGACTCGTAAAACCAATCTTTGTAAAATGTAACTCTGCAGATTTTGTGGAGGCATAAAAGTATTTTTTAGAAAAAGTGACAATTTATGGAAATAACTGCCTTTCATATGAATATTTACCTGCTTTTCCCTTGATGGAACCAGGACTTCTAGGTCTGATACAAGTTTGCTTGTTGCAATGTCTAAACATCTCCTCATTGTTACTGTGCTCACTCCACAAATAGAAGCTTGAGAGGACAGATGTGCACACATGTACATATGATTCTTGTTATTTCACCTGCAACAGACTGAGACTCTTCCAAGCTGATAAGCTTCCTCTTTCTCTTTCTCACAGTGGCAGCTCAGTTCACGGGTATTGAGGATGTTTGGATCTATAATGGGTTTGGATATGTTGCTCACCTTGGCAAGAAAAGAAGGAAGCATCAGGATGTCTGACATGCAGAGAGGAAAGAGAGCGGCCAATTGTACTAATAGTCCTTGCTTCCATCTCTCTTTCTATCTCTCTGTCTCTGTCTGTGCCTTGGAGGATGGATTAATCTCATCAGCCCCAGGGCTGAGATTGAAACATCTGTCTGGCCCCCGCCTCCCCTTCCTCTTCCTCTTCCTCTGTCAGCCAGCCAGTGTCTCCCAGAGTGTCTCCCCTCTTGCATGCCTCCATTATGGGCAATGATGAGGGAAGCTGTGGGACACACACTGCAGGGGATTGTTGCAGGTTTGGATGGATGGATGGATGGATGGATGGATGGATGGATGGATGGATGGATGGATGGATGGATGGATGAGAAGACGCTTTACTCTGTCTCATTTCAGAGTCTTGCATCCAAAGTGCACTAATTCAACCAACTTTACGTTCTGTGCTCAAATCATTCAGAGATGCCCAAGAAATTGTCATAAGAAATGGGATAATGATCTCGGATGCTACGTTCTCTGTCGCCTCTGTGAGCTGCTTTTTATTGTTTTATTTCATTATTTCAGCCCCCTGCTGCTTTGAAGTCGAGCTAAACAATCTACCAGACAGGACACTGCTGCAAATTAACATTTTCACTTAGAAAATTTAGCTGTTACTCATTCAGAGCAACTTGCAATGAAGACAAATAAGCTTAAACCTCTTGATCCCCAAATTTACCAGCAACTCAAAAGTCAGATTCTCAGCAAGACGGCAACAGATGGAACAATATTTCTGTGAGTATAAAGAGTATATGACAGAAAATAACAAGTAAATGAAGAGCTGAAGAGGAAAGCTTTTAGACATAATGAAGTAAAGAGGATTTACAACAAGCATACCACTTATAAAAGAGACTTGTGTATTTAAAATGTTTTATTGAATGTGTTTTCAACAAAGAAATGCCTGATGAAGCATTCTGAGACACCATTTATGTTGCATTTTAGTAGGGAAAAAAAAAAATTAGGATCCTCATCAGAAATCCCTTTTCAGAGGTGCTGAAGAGTTGCTTTCACACAGCTGTCAGTGTTAAACACCTTTGAATACAAAAACCCGTAGACAAGCAAAATATAATTAATGCTGGCGAGGAAAGGCAAGAACCTGTGAAGCATGTACAGTTGTAATGTCTCAGGGATGGCCAGAGGTTTACTTGGAATTGCTTCCTTTCTTCTGCCAGACTCACAAAATGCTTTTTCTTTGCTTCAGACAAAAAAAAAAACAAAAAAAAAACAGCCCTGCACTCAGGACTATCTGCCTCAGGGGGGGTGGAAATAAAAAGCTGAATATTAGTATTGTATACTTGAAATAGGCACCAGTGAATAAACACAGAAAACAAGTTAATTATGGCACAAAAGGCAGCACGTTTACAAAAGTAAGTGAGGCGAATGTAATACTGTATTTAACATATACTGTACTAAAATACACATAATTTTTAGTCTTTCTTTCTTTATACTTCTTTCTCATCTCATTCAGCACCTTATACATCTGTTATTTCTAATGTTTTCATTGCGTGTATTATTTATTTTCCTCCATTTGAATGCTTTGGCAACATGTCTTTTAGTCAAAATGTCATGCCTACTATGCCTCATTAAGCCAAACTGAACAGAGAGAGAATTAGAGAGGAAAAGATGGGATCTACAGCGACCTCCAGAGGTGGAAAGTAGAAAATCAGCTAAATTCAAAGGCTTCATTCACACCGACATGACACATACTGTAAAATTCAAGGGAAAAAAACAACTGATACAGTACATTTGTCATCATTTTGTCAGTGTTTGAATGGTTCCTTCTAAATATATGAGACTATTAGTGGATGGATGTATTTAATTTCCTCTCAGTTTTGGGTAGAAAGAGAAAACTAAATCTAAACAAAAAACTTTTTCAGTGGACGTGTGAATACAAACTCTGCTCTGTGTTTTTTTTTTCTGGCTCCCTTCTGCTTTGTCTTTGGTTTTCAGCTGTGGGGAGGATCAAATAGTTGTACAAATAATTTCAAACATCAGGCTGGCTCTGCTTTTCCAGCTCATATGCGCGCGCGCACACACACACACACACACACACACACACACACACACACACACACACACACACACACACACACACACACACACACACACACACACACACACACACACACACAGGGCTGTATTCTGGCTTCTGTCAGTGAGAAAACAATGCTGTATGTGGATCAGAGAGTGGAACACAGGAGCGGTGAAAGAAGTTTCAAAATTGCATAGCAATCTCTTGGGGCATCCATACACACATAACAGATTTTAATACATTCAAGGCTATCAGAGGTGCACCCTTCTCTTTACAGTATCCTATACAGAGGAGCTACAAAAGACACTGTCTGACAGAGAGGTGAGTCCTCCACACATCACATCGTCTCGCACAATGAAAGAAAATTATTCAAAAAAGGAGCTTAATATTCAGTGAGATCTGCAATTACCCTCAAAATGGTTGGACTGCTTTATATTTATTGCTCAAATTAGCTAGTAGTTTTGAAAGTCTGTGCTTAAATCCAATTTTCTGTTCTGTTGAAGTGTTCCTGCCTGCAGGCCTAATTGTATTTTCGTGCATGAACAAGGGGCTCATTGTAATGCGTTAATAACGTGGACCCCCAAATTGATAGACACATAACAGGGTCATCATTCATTTGCATTTTAACAAGTCCTTCAGCTATGACACCGGATCGTGTGAATTCATTACCATACAGGGCTGCGGCTCATCCAGCCATCTATTAG
Source organism: Seriola dumerili (assembly GCF_002260705.1). Lineage (NCBI taxonomy): Eukaryota > Metazoa > Chordata > Actinopteri > Carangiformes > Carangidae > Seriola > Seriola dumerili. The sequence goes on along the minus strand of NW_019174733.1, from coordinate 5,879,988 downwards.
TAACGCCAATTAGTTTACTGGGACAGGTTTAGGGGATGCAAATAGGCCCACAGACTCACTCAGGCAACCAGAGCTGCCCAACTTTTTTCATGTCAAGGCTCCCATGACAGACGTTCGATAAAGGTTTTTGTCCCAGTGACCCACATCTGAGAGGAAATTTTTTAATTCTTAGATAAGATTTTACAGCAGCGTAAGTAACATTTAACTGTAATAAATGATTTATTTTGTCTACAAATTACCGCATTTATTTTCAATTAACTTGTTCATTGTGTTCCGGGGACCCTTTAATTTAAGTCGCTTGGGTGCCCTGTGTGCACTGTGGTTTTAGCTCTTGAACATCCCTTTCCTTGAAATGATGAAACAAGCTGCCTTTTTTTTTCTGGACAAGGAGAAACACTGCTGCTGATGTTAGTCTGTGTCCTAGATTTGCTGCTCTCTTCTCTTGGAAGTCATGTAGGAAACTTACAACCTAAATGTCTCCAGCTCTGCAGCTCTTCACACTGCCAATGACATTCTTCATGAAATCAACCACAGGCAGATACATGAGAAAATTACAGCCTCACATAAGGCTGCTGTAGAGGCTATGGGGTCCCATGTTGAAGACAACAGCGGTCAGTGAAGGAACAGACCAATACAGTGTGACTACATGCAACACCCTGTTTAATGTAAACTGAACCTTACAGGTTAAACAGGCCTTGCCACACACTGCCTTGATGTTACTTTAGCAAGGTGCAGAAAGTCATAGCTCTCTATACAAGTGCCAGTCAAGACAATGATACGTTAAACCTGCCAGGTAGCACAGGAACCTGTTACATTCGTCATGAGCCAACTCACCCCTTGTGCATGCATTGCCACTGCTTGGCCTATATTATTTTTTTCACAACGTGATTACTCCTTCCATCTTTTTATGTTCTGAAGGTTCAGTGTAAGGACTGACAATTTGTACACACTGGCAAATCACCTTTAAAGTGCAGTAAATCAACATCTCTGCCTCCATTTTCACCAAACAAATGTGATTAATGCAACTACATATTCACTACATCCACAGACACTGCCACTGAGGATTTGTCCTTTCCACTCGTAGAGCTGACAAACTGACAGCACATCACAAACTGAAGGCAGCCACGCATAGAAACTATAATCACTGCTGAAGGTGTTAGACAGACACTATCAAGACACATAGTGAGACAAAAAGGAGGAGTATCCTCAGTGTGTCTACAGTGTTTTCTAATGTTTTCAGTAGAATCTTTTTCCAATTAACTGATTAATCATTTAGTAAAAAATTTCAAAAAGTCATCACTTGACCTCAAGTTGTTTCATTCAACCAAAAGTCCAAAATCTTAACATGTTCAGTTTAAAGTGAAACTTAAAAAGAGGAAAGCAACAAATGACATTTTCAAGTTGGAACCTAAATTGTCTTGATAAACACTGATTTTCAGTGATGGACTAATCGACTGTTAGACTAATTGTTTTAGTACTATAGTAGCTTCCTGAAAAAGAAAGCAAAGTATTGGGTTGATTACATAGTGACCTTAGAGTTAATAAGAGGCATATATAGAAATACATATACATATCTTATATTATTACAGCTTTATTTTACTATACTGTAAATCAGTGCCTGAATATATAGCAGCCCCCACTCATGGGTATCCATAGGAGAACACAGTTGTTAACATATACATTAATAAACACTCCTTATAACTACATTACAGTGTGTCTTAAACCATTTAATAAATATTTGTAGCCTTTTTTTGGGTCTCCCAAAACATCTCTTGGGTTGCCGGTTGTGGAAAATCCTCCTTCAGCATGACACTTGCTTGTCTGTTTAGCTCTTTAATTCATTAGGGAGACAGCTCCAATGGACTGTTTGACCACTTATGTTCTGGAAGAGGGCTTTATTAACTGCCTATTAACACTACAATATAGCAACAGAACAATACAGTAAATGTGAAATGTTAATGTTAATAGCTGTTTTTATAATATTTTTAAGTTAAATTAGTGGCAACACAAAAATTGTTCTTACTACTGGCTTATAACTGATCTATAAAGCATCAGTAAATTATGTATTAACCATTAATAAATCAATTAATTGCAGCTTCTAAACCCTTTATAAATAGTGTCTTCTCAGAAGGAGGCTCCCCTTTAAGTAATAAAATTGCAAGTAAAAATCAAACAAGTCACTAACCCAACAGTCTTTTGGAGTTTTTTTTTTCCTCTGGAAGTGGTGGACCAGTTTTATGCCACTGATTCAGTTTTTTTATTTATTTTTTTTGCCAGTGGCAGTCTCTCTTAAATTTAGACTCCTAGGTTATCTCCAGTCAACCTAAGAAACCAACGGGGCTTCTTCCTGTCAAGGTGGTGCACCTGCTCACATCAGCTCCGCCCCCGCCCTCTCCCTCCCTCAACCACCCCTGCCCCCCCCCCTCCCCAGGCTTGACTACAGTACCCAAGCGGCACCGCGCCGCTCTCCGCTCTCTCGCTCGCCGCTGCGCCAGTCCGCCTCGCTGACTCGCAGAACCAGTTGGTTTGGCCCAGCTTCTTCTTTCCTGCCTTCTCACTGTGTGTGTGCTGCTGTTGTTGTTGCCTGGTGTCAACCTACGCCGACGAGAGAAGAAGACATATCCCTCCCTCTCTTCTGTTAGAGGGCCTCTTCCAATTTGCCTTCACTTTCCTCTTCGCCGGCACCATTGGCTTCCGCGCCGTGCCAGTCAACTCGCCTCCTTTCCCAGCCCGAGTTGAGCAGCAACAGCTCGGAAACATCTGGCCGCCGCAGAGTGCTCGACTCCCCGTCCCCTCCGCCTGCTCGCCTCGGCAGTCTGTTATGGAAATTAGTCCAAAGTCAATCTAGTTTTGTCTCCGAAGGACAAACAAAAAAAGGGGGATTTGACGGAGGAACCAGGGAAGACGTTGGACCTTGTTGTCTGTAAGTGTTGCCTCTAATACCGGAGTCCGATTAAAGGAGGCTCAGGAGAGAGAGGGTGGGTTACGGAGGGGAAAAAGTAGCTAAACCTTCCTTAGCATGACTGTGTTGTGTCCACGCACTAATAGTTGCTATGTTAGCTCTCTGTCCGCGGTGTTTTAGCAGCTGTTGTCATAGCACCGGGGCCTTCCGAACAACTGTAAATAGCTCAATATTGTCGCCTGTTCGCTTTACTTTTGTTAGCAATGATCGGGCTATAGCTAGCTGCGTGGGTCACTGTGTCTTTCTGTGTGTGTGTGTGTGTGTGTGTGTGTGTGTGTGTATGTGTCTCCGTCTTTATCTGTGTTTGTTAGTTATATCTTCTGGTAAGAAATTGACTACAGTCTTCTTTTGTTGTTAGTTTGTTCGGCGATAGTCTCGCAGCCTGTCAGTAGTCACATTACTTTGACTTTTATGCTAATTTCCTCGCCGGACAATTGTTGATAATTTAAGCTGCTTTAAATGAAGTTACGAGGTGTTCCGGTTTAATTTAAAAAAAAAAAAAAAAAAAAAACTTATTGATCAAGTCGTTGACTACTGCGAGTCCAGGTGTTGGATGTAGCACTGTCACATTAAAAATGTGTCAGAGCTGAACAGAAATTGAAATAGTGCATCAGTGGTTGCAGTGTTGTGCAGCGACCACAGAAATTAAAGATGCGAACTGAAACTCCAGTGGTTGAAGTTAATTAAAGTTTAAGTTGGATAATTTAATGTCTCCGACTTTGAAAGCTGTTTTTTTTTTTTTTTTTTTTAAACTAAGCTTAGTAAAGATTATAGAAGTTGAAGTGAAGCAAACTTTTGCACCATGAACATATTTAAAGTAATTTTTAAACTCAAATTTAGGTAAAATTTCACTTTATATTATCTAGAAATGTTTGGAATTTACTTATAAATGCTGTATACACGCACCTCAGTATTCTTATAATTTATCTGGGCATATATATGCGGCTGGGATAAAACGCTAATAAGTTCAAACTACTTATTTATCTTTATGTATCTAGTTACATTACGAGGTGACAACATTTTAATACAGTGATATGTGTATGCTGTATTAGTCCTTTAAACTTTATTTAGGGACGAGCCGACTCTCAAAGATAAATGTAGTATTGTTTCTACACTCGCACATATCAAATAGCTGGGAATTCACACGCTCCAAACGTGCACACTTTCCCCAAACCGAAAGCGAAATAATGCTGTTGTAAGAAGTTTCTCCCCGGATTATTAAAGGCTTGTATAGCTTTTGTTAAGGATTTGCACTCATTAGTTTCTTTCTTTATGACTTGTTCCCATTGTTTCCTCATTTCATTTTTGTTCCTGTCAGTTGTCCGAAGGGTCCAAAAGAAGGGGAGGTGGGGGGTGAAAGATAGATGAATGAGTGAGTGACTGACTGAAAGAATACAAGAAGAGGCAGCGGGCGCTGAACCGTAAAGAAGTGGAAAACAATATCAGCTGCGTATGTCTGTCAGTTGCAAATGTGCTGTGTTGGCCTTTGTTTATGGTTACTGGAAGGAGACAGATACAGAAAGACAGGAGGGTTTAAAAAATTTCACAACACTAGGAAAAAGATTAGAAAAAAAGTTTTTAGTCAGAAGCTCTGTTTATATTTTTGTAAACTTTCCCTCTCCTTGATAGTTTTGGTAGGAGTGGGTGGTTGTGGTTGCATGATCTTTTCTGATTCCCAAAAAATAAATCAGCATCCCACTGCATTTAGCAGGGCCATGTTTTTTTTTTCCTAAAGAGAGAGAGAGAGAGAGAGAAAGGGGGAGAAAGAGAGACAAAGTTGCGTGGTGTTGGTAGAATGAAAGAGGAGTCTGGTGGCAGGAGTGTAGAGGAGGCAGCATATGGCTGTAGAAAGAGCACAGCTGGAGGTAGCATCTCCATCTGAGGATGATGTCAGAGCAGCTGACAGGCTGCCATCCACCCCACCTCCTCCTCCTCCATCCCTCCACCGCCTCCACCCCTCCCCAGTCCTTTATTGTGAGTCTCAGCGGCAGCCTGGGAGAGTTAGTGCTGTGTGTGTGTGTGTGTATGTGTGTGTGTGTTTGTGGCTGCCGATCAGCGCCAGTTAGGAGGAGGAGGAGGAGGAGGAGGAGGAGGGAGGTGGTATCTCGTTCCCCCTCCAACATCTCCTCCACTTTGCATCTGTCCCTCGCAGTTTGAACAGCGTGTTTTTTTTTTTTGCCTGCCTCCCTCTTCTTCTTCTCTCTTCTACCCACTCATTGATTCAGAGAGAGGGAGGAAGAGAAAAAGCAAGAAAGGAAGAGAGAGAGAGAGAGAGAGGGAGAGAGAGAGAGAGATACACACAGCCATTCTCAGCCAGCCAGAGAGCCCAGCTATTCTGCTACAGTGGAGTTAATCAAGTTGATGCATACTGCTGCAGGTATCGTTCTCTGTGTGTGTGTGTTTGTGTGTATGTGTGCGTGTTTTGTGTCTGTGTGTGTGTGCATGAGTGTGTATGAGACAGAGTGAGTAGAGTAGGAGAGTTCGGGGTAGTGGAGTAGTTATTTTGTTTTGTTGTGGGGATCTCCGGTGTGTCAAAGCCGTGTGAGCGCTGTGTGAAACTGCTGGTGAGTGCTTCAGTAGTAAACTCGTGTTGGTTCTGCCTGTCTGAGGGGTAATTGCAGTCCGGGAACACTCTGCTGTGTTTTTAGTTTGTAGTCTACAGAGCTGCATTTAAAACTCAGCTGTCTGTCTGTTTTCTATTTGGGTTGTCAGGCATTTTGTTTGGACGATCATTAATTGAAAGCAAAGTTACAACTTTTTTTTTTTTCTTTCTTTTCTTTTTTGTTTAGTTCATTCATTGTGATACAAGAGAAGTTATAATTAAATGTAATGCTTTTTTGCCAAGCATTAATTTTAAAAAGAAATGTATTAATTTTATAATTTGTTAAATTTGAGCAAAGAAAGATAAACACATTTTGTAGTAAAATAAAAAAAAATAACATAAGACTTTAAGCAAAAAATAGAGTGAGCAGTCATTTAATCCTCATCATCTAACCTGTTTTTTTCTTTCAGTTCAATCTAACTCGTAAAATTACTTGAAAGCATGTGCGGTCTACTCTACCCACTTTTTTCCCCTCCTGTCGGCTGGAGTAGAGGAGACTAATTTAGAAGTTGCAGATTTGAGCTGCCTGAATTGGCTAGACAGCTGTAATCGCACTCCCTCCTAGTCTTAATCTCTTTATCTGGCTAGCAGCTGCCATATGGCCCCCGTCAGCTGGATCAGATGTGGGTAAGCCTCCCTCCCCGGCCGTCCCAGCCTCTCCCTCACCCTCTCCCTCCCTGCCCCTCTGTGTCTCTCTTTCTCAGACCCCTGCCTGAGCTGGCTGGCCGGGGCCGGGTGGGCCGGGTGACGGGCTACTGCCCTCCTGAGCCTCCGCCGACGGCTCCCTCCCCACCGCCGCCACCGCCGTCTTTATTTTTAGCCATCTTTAAGGATTAGGATTGATGCTGTGACGAGCAGGGCACTTACAGTGATTGTATTGTAAATCTTCTCTTCTGGGTGGTGGGGGGGGGGGGGTTTTGAGGAAGAGGGCAGTTTCTACTGTGGGGCGGATGTGCGGGGTTTTTCTTGCAAGATTCAGAACGGAGCGTGTGAGTGACGGATGGTGTGTGTGTGTGGAAGGAGGAGGTGGAAGAGGGGTTTGGCCGGACAGAGGGGGTGGGGGTGGTGGTGAGGGGTGGGGGTGTGGAGAGGTGGGAGGTGGTACACCCTTGTCCCCGTAAGCCCCCTCATTAAAAGCAGTCTGTACGAGCTGTAGGGCGAGCGAACACACACATATACACAACACGCAGACACGCACACACACAGTCTCACACACACTGACATTCTTGGTTTAGCTTCATTCAAATGAGGTGATTTAACTGCTTTGGTTAACACAGTGCAGAGCGGGACCCATGTATTTTCTCAGGCAGGACAAATCGACTTGGTTAACAGGTGGGACTTAATGATTTTACAGATTTCATTCTTGTTATCGACAGATGCCATCTGAAATTATTAGTCGTTCATCTTTTTATCAACTAGATAAATTCTCTCTTCTTTAACTACACCTGAAGAGCACTGGTGCAAGTTTTCTTTCCTTTTTTTTTTTTTTCTTTCCTCTGGTCTAATCTTACACCTAAAGCTGGTGCTCGCAGGTTAAACAAGGGACAAGCTGTTTTGTTTTCAACAGTGCTATTTCAATTGGGCAGTTTTCCTGCTCGACTTAGCCTGTGGAGGTGGTTGGTAGGTAGGCTGGTACTAAGTGTGTGTGTTGTGTACGTGAGGACAGTGTGTGCAGCTGAAAGCCGGTTACCTAAAAGGGCTGTGCCAGGCCAGGCCAAAGTGGGTTAATAAAAATAACCAGCGTAGGAGCAGCGACAATCCAGGAGTGCAGGCAGAGGAGTTAGAGAGATACAGAGAGAGAGAGAGAGAGAGAGAGAGAGAGAGAGAGCGGAGAGACAGAGTGGAAGAATCTGTCGCTGGTGGTTAACAATTACTGATTAAGTCTTTCTCTAGGTAAAAACTGCAATAGAGGTTATCATTTAATTACACTTTTAAATTGTAATCCTTGTCATTTTTTATTTTTCCCCTTTTCTTTTTATTAATTTTAAACTGAGTAAATAAGTGGAGAAATAAACTGAAGATTTTGCGATGTTGTATGAAGGAATGTGTGCTTGACTTTAGAGTTAGCTGCTTGGTGCTTTTGAATTTGAGCAGAAATATTTCTGCTGATGTGATGTGATTTGCGAATAAAAAAAGATCATGACAAATATAAAAGGATTTTAGATATATATGGTGCATGTTGTTCTGCATATTTTGTTGAGTTTTTAGTCTTATTTTAATCTACTTTTTATGTGTTTAAAAATGTTCTTTCTCTCTGTTTCTGTTTTTACTAACCAACTTTCTCCTGGTGTGATTTTTTTCGCTTTTTTGTCTTCTGTTTTTTTTAAATTGGCCTCGTTCAGCATAATTTTGTGTGCAGAAATTGTGTTAACACAAACGCCTAAGTGATAATGAAAAAAATATGATCAACGCTTTATTTTGAACTCAGACACAGAATCTCTGTTTTTGATGTCTCTCAATTTAAATATTTTGGAGGTTTTGCTTTTCGTCTACACGTCTGTTCCTTTTTTCTTGTGTATTTAGCTTCACTTTAGTTTATTAAAACCTTACAAAACTTCTTTAAAAACCCACATTAGTTATAATTTTAAAGTCTGTCATCATAGATACTGACACTTTTATGAGATGTACCTAACTTCTGACTCTGCTTCTGTGTTTCTTTTTGGCTGCAGGTTATGAGGACGGCAGGATGGAGTTCCCAGACCACAGCAGACATTTACTTCAGTGTCTGAGTGAGCAGCGGCACCAGGGCTTCCTGTGTGACTCCACGGTGCTGGTGGGCGATGCCCAGTTCCGTGCACACCGTGCTGTGTTGGCCTCCTGCAGCATGTACTTTCACCTCTTCTACAAGGACCAGTTGGACAAGAGAGATGTGGTGCATCTCAACAGCGACATTGTCACAGCCCCGGCCTTTTCCCTGCTCCTGGAGTTCATGTATGAGGGCAAGCTGCAGTTCCAGGACCTTCCCGTAGAGGATGTGCTGGCAGCAGCCAGCTACTTGCACATGTATGACATTGTCAAGGTGTGTAAGAAACGTTTGAAGCAGAAGGCCACGGCAGAGGCAGACAGCACGCGCAGAGAGGATGATGGTGGGTCCAGCTGCTCTGATAAGGCCGACAGTCTATCAGATGGTTCGACCGGCCGGCCTGCTACTGCCGACCTGCTGCACAGTGATGAAGAGGAAGAGGGAAAGGCAGAGGGTGGACCGCTGTGGATGAGGCTGCCATCTGCAGACAGACCAGGGACACCCGCCATGGCTACAACCAGCCCAGGGCACGGCGAGGCGGAGACGCAGGGTGGGGAAGGGCTCGGGGAGGGAGCGAAGCTGCTCTCCCCGGCCGGCAGCCCCACCAGCTCCACTGGATCCCTCTCACAGAGGTCCCACCGCTCCGTGAGCTCTCGTGGAGGGCACAGGGGCAGGAGGGTGTCAAATGATGCGGCTGATTGTGTCCTGGACCTGTCTGTCAAGCCGATTGCCGGTAACAACCACAGTAACCACCACCAGTCCTATTTCAGCGGAGCAGCTACACCAGACAGCCTCCAAAGCCCATTGGCTGTGAGGGTGAAGGTGGAGAGGGGTGTGGCTTCCGACGAGGAAGAGGAACTGGGAGGTGGGGACTATGACATGGAGCACAGTGGCCTCACCAAGGCGACGGTTCCAAGCGCCAACGGGGGCCTGACCCACCATGGGGTCGGAGGGCCTCTGTCAGCCCAGCGGCGGCTTGGCCTGGAAGCACACCTGTCCGCTCTGCGAGAGGCCTCTCTGGCCTCTGAGCTGGAGCGGGAGGAGAAGCCTTCAGCCACGGCAGACGACGAGGACATACTGGGCGGTGAAAACGAGCGCGCCCAGGCCGAGGCGGCCAGCATGGATAATTCCCTGCTGCCCTATGTCTCCAACATGCTGTCAGCTCAACACACCCAGATCTTCATGTGTCCGCTGTGTAACAAGGTTTTCCCCTCCCCGCACATCCTCCAGCTTCACCTCAGCTCCCACTTCAGGGAGCAGGAGGGCATCCGCTCTAAGCCTGCCGGAGACGTCAACGTGCCCACCTGCACCATCTGCAGCAAGACCTTCTCCTGCATGTACACGCTGAAGCGCCACGAGCGGACACACTCTGGTGAGAAACCCTACACCTGCACCACATGCGGCAAGAGCTTCCAGTACTCACACAACCTCAGCCGCCACGCAGTAGTGCATACACGTGAGAAGCCGCACGCTTGCAAGTGGTGTGAACGGCGCTTCACGCAGTCCGGGGACCTCTACCGACACATCCGCAAGTTCCATTGTGAACTGGTCAACTCGCTGTCAGTGAAGAGCGAACCACTGGCACTGCCCAATGTCAGGGATTGGGCGATTGAGGACAGCTCCCAGGAACTGTGGAAGTAGAAACAGACTGCTGGGTTTGATTAAGGGGAAAAAATGTCAAGTGAAAGAAAGGAAGAGAGGCATGGGGAGGTGAAGGGAGGTGGTAAAGTTTGATATTCGGGGTTTAAGTGAGTCATGTTCTTGTGTGTCGCAAAATCTCATTCAATTGCACTTTAATAGCACATGAAAATGTTACTACTGAGTTTTTTGTTGTTGCTGTTTGGGGTAATTTTGTTTTATTCTAGTTTATTCTGAACTCTTTATTTTTATTTGGCGTAAGTTCTGTTTGGTGGTTTTCATTGCGTCTAAGGACATGGGTCCCAGTGAGAATGTCTTGCCTTTCTGAAAAGTTTTCACTCCGTATGTGTTTCATCTCAGACACAACACTCCGACGCTGGCCAGCGTATCGGTCCCGGTCCCACAGACAGCAAACACCACTGCAGGAGTTCAGGTCGAACACACTGAAGTGAAAAAGCATTACAATACACTAAACGGGTACTGTGATCACAAGTCGATACCACCACACACACAGTTTGAAGAAGTGTGTGTGCGTGCGTGCGTGTGTGTGTGTGTGTGTGCGCGTGCGTGTGCAATACTGCACTACTCTGGCAAAAATTTCACCTGACGTGCGTGAGTGTGTATGAGTGAGTTGTGTGTGTATTAATTTTATTTTCTACTGGCATGGAGGTGTCGTTGGCGAAGCGCTCCCCGCTTCTCTTGTTAAGCTCTTTGGTGTTGTGTGTTTAGGGGAAAGCTGACTGACTGACAGACAAACTGATGGCACTCATGCAATGCACAGCCTCCTTTTTTCACTTCCAATCAATTTGAAGTATTTTCTAAAAATGAAAAGACCTTTACAAATTATTATTATAATTATTATTATTATTGTTATTAATAGAATTTTTTCTTAAATCTAGCTGGCAGTCTTTAAACCATCTCTTGTTGAAAAGGTATTTAATTTAAGGTTGTTGTATATTGTTCTACTATAGTTTTAAAACTTTAATCCTTTACCATTTTTTTAAATTAATGATTATTATTATTATTATTATTATTATTATTATTTTGTTACTTTTTTTGTAATGGGACCTGCTGTTGTTGCATGACGTCCAAACCTGTATATTTTAAAATAAAATGTGAATTTGCTGTATTACTGTACACATTGTAATTGATCAAATATTTGACAATGGGCTTTCCTTTTCTTTTCTTTGTGAATACTACTCCAGGGTGCGGTCTGTTGAAAAACTGAATATTATTCTCACGACTATGGGAAAAAAATGCATGAAAATTTGATTTTGTCTTAAACCTTTAAGTTGTGGTTTTTGCGTCAGGGGGGAAATGTTTGAACGTTACACTTTTGACAGTGAAAAGTTGGATTTTTTTTTTCTACTCTTCTCGTCTGTCGCTGGGCTCCAAGAAGAATGTTACCGAATGTGTTTCCGTCGGGTGTTGAAGCGATACGATGAAGCATTTGAAGCCTGTGTCTATATGCACTGATCTCTGCTGTGTGCGTGTGCCTGTGTGTGTGTGTGTTTATGAGCGTGTGACTTGGTTATTACCAGTCAATTTAACCTACTGAAGACCTACGTCCACCCAGCACTTCTTCCTCCTCCTGCTCCTGCTCCTCCTCAGGCGTTACATTTCTCCACTGCTGCATGTTTGTTTTCCACCTCTCACGTCTCCGTCCTCTCCAGCTCTAGACGTGGTCAAGCCATTTCTTAATTACATCTGCTCACTGGGCACTTATTTCAGGTCTGTTGGGTGCAGGTCTGTGGCCCTGGCTTGGCTACAGTGTGAAGGATACAGAGAGAGACAGGAAGGAGAGAGGCTGAAACTCAGCTGTCCTGCAAAGGAAAGTTGAAGGGTCAGATATCTTTGTCACACTGTTGCATCACGTTGAGCTGAGCTGAGCTGAGCTCAGCGAAGCCATGCTGATTCAGTACAGTAACCCACCCAGCTCGGTGCAGTGCGTCTCACATTAGACGCAGTCGTGTGAATGCGATGAGATGTTTGTATGTGTGCGTGTGTTTTCCACTTCAAACGTAATCCTTACTCTGAGATAGATGGGAGAGAACTGGCATGCCTGAATGCACCTTTTTAAGCTAAAAAGATGTGAAATCAGATTTTTGCTGAAAAGATGCCTTTATTAAAAACATTTCTGACGCTATGGAAGTATTTGATACTGTAGAGCATTGAGAAATAGTTGTTTAAAAATGTATAAATTCAAGGAATTTATTGAATTTATCACAAAATGATGTCTTATTATATTTTGCTCATGTGATTGGAAAACTTTTTTTTTTTTTTGTATGTTGTGTTTGGGTTGGGTCTACATCGGTTTAATATTTTTTTTAACCTCTCTACCAGAAATTTTTTGTTGTAAATTTCGAAATAATGGTCAAGCGTTTATACAATCCAAACACATTCAACATAGAGATACTGAAAAGTGAAAGCGCCACATTTTCCCTCACTCAGACATCTGTGTGTGTGTGTGTGTGTGTGTGTATGTGTACAAGTGTGTGTGTGTGTGTTTATGTGTGCATGCCCCCACTGATATGCATGTGGTGGGTGAGGTGGTTGTATGTGCCGCCCTGTCATCTGGTGGCACCTACAGGCTTTGCCAGTGCAACAGTGTGGGTGACATTGCGGCAGTTTGCACCGCATCGTCTTTCTTTTTTTTTTTTTTCCCTCGAAACGTTATTTCTTCACTGGCAGCATCTCTGCATATGGGCTCACTCCATCCTGCTGTTGTTTTCATCATTACTGCTGTTTTGTTTTTTTGTTCCGTTCTGTTCTTCTGGTTGTACTTGACCGCCTTAAACTGCTGTAGTCCGGGCTGTTTTTTTTTTTTATTTTTATTTTCTAATGTGTGAGTGTAGGGTGGAGTTGTGAGAGTGATGTCAACCGCTCACGACGCTGTGAAGTAACCACCCTGATGAGACATCTTCATCTTTTTGCTGTGCTTACTTGAAAACAAAGGGGGGGAGTTTTTTGTTTGTTTTTTTTTTTAAATCAAGGTATAAAAATAAAATGTTCAAATGTCATAGACAGTTTATGAAAAGACAGATGGGGGGGTGGAGGGTGGGGGGCATGAAATGACTGAGTCTGTTTTGAAAAAGGACAATCATTGTCTGGGGAAAAAAAACAAGCAGATTTTGATTGAGATATATTTGCTCCCCCTTGAGATTAAAAATTTTCTTTGCTTTTCTTTTATTTTCCTATTTCAGATTTAGTCATTTTTAGCTTTGACAATCATAGTTGGGTTGGTTTTTTTTTTATTTTGTTTTTGTTTTTCTCAAGGGGAGTGAATTCTAATTGTGTTTAGTTTTGTAATTTTTTGGTGTGCTGTTGTTGACATTTTTAAATTGTGTGCAAACTGCAATAAATTATAAGAATCTTGAAATTCAACCTGAGTGTGAAGTTGTGTTTTGCTTTTTGTTTTCTTCACTGCTATTAAAATCACATCGATGATTAAATATTCAAATTTAATAAATTTTTAAGCACGTCTGTATGTGGAAGATTTAGAAACTTAAGTCATTTCTTGTGTGACCTTGTCTTATTTGCAGCTCACATTTACAAACACATACACATATAGTAGTTACAGGTTGCAGTGCAGGAGGTCTTAACATCCTGTTCCTCCGTGACTTGTGATGTGGGTGGAAGTATGTGTGCATACATGTTTGTGTTTGTGTGTGTGTGTGTGTGTGAGACAAGCTGTACAGCGAGCTTGCTTGGACACAGCATGACCGCATGCACATTTGTGTGTGTGTGTTTGTGTGGTTTCACTGTATTCTTTTGCACAACTCCTGATATTATCGACTGCACTGGCTGAGGTGTGAGCTGCATTTGGGAAGAAAATGTGCAGCAGCTTGTAGGGATCCAAACCCCCAGCAACACACGCACACTCACACACATACACACACACACTCACTCACTCCTTCCAAAGCTCCTCAAGTGCAGTTTTCCAGTAAAGAAATCAGCTTTAGCTAATGTCTTGTTGCTCAGTAAACCTGCTCTTACAGATGCATTAAAAGCCCCTGCACTCAGAGGCCAAGGAGCAGCGCTCATTAGGCCACAGATGGTCTCTCCAGTAAGCCCCCAACGCACACTCACGCGATAAGCTCACTCCTAATCTTTATGACATTGTCCTCTGTTTGATGAATGCCTAATATTGGTTTAAGAAACTTAGAATCACTAAAAACATTTCAGTTTGGTGTCTATTTCGGTTTTGCAAATATTTTAAGCCTTTAACCTTACATATATTTCATTGGATTACGTTCATGTAGCATTTGAAATATATTCATCTTATTATTAAATATGTTTTAGAGTTTTGGGACATGTCTCCTTTTTATAAAACTGTCCTAACTATGTGACAAGTCAGTGTTGCTGAAGTAGCTGCTCTCACCGCTGCCTTCAATCGTCATTTCAGACAGACAGCAGACATTATGATAACTGCTGTAGAAGATGCAGCAACCCTCTCCTTTGGTTATGCGCTGCCTGGTGATCATTAATTGCAATCTGCAGTGTTGTAAGTGAACATCTGCTTGTAGACAACTGCTCTCTCTCTCCCTCTCTCTCTCTCTCTGCGAGGAGGCCGTGCGAGGTTTGCTGTGAATGTAGGTCATTAATTTGTTTCTGTCCTTTGTTTACTTAAGGAAGGGGGACAAAGGGGCAGCTGCAGAACCATTTGGCTGTGCCCAAGGCGGGCCAGCTCAACATGTTGGGAGGCTGAGACCAGCTTGGGCTCCTGTCTGGGGCCCGGGCCCCTGCACGCTGCTGCTTCGCGTGAGGGAGAAGCCTCTGCCAAGCTGCCATGGAGGGCTCTCGTACCAGGGGAGGGATGGTGGGGAGGGGAGTAGGAGATAAAGAGAAAAGTGTCATGTGGACTCGAAGCGCCCTGATGTTTGACTGTTGTGTCTTATTTTCAAAGCAGCTCCCAGCTCGTCTCTCTAAACTGACATCTGCAGGTTTGGCTGAGAAAGCATTCTCCATAACTTTGTTGCAGCTTCCAAAATCGGCTCAAGACAGATGTTTCCAAATAAAAGCAGAGTTTTTAAAGAACATCAGACACGTGTTTGTGTGTTTAACTTCTTGTAACAGTGTATGACAGAAATCCACACAGAAAGGACTGCTGTTTTTATGTCACACCCAGGAATACCTGTGTTTTATTTTTTTCAGACTGGATTTTCCTGTGCATAAAAAAAAAAAATCAATGTGGTTAAATGTACAGTAAGAACAAAGCTCCGTCACAAAGGCCTCAAAAAACAGGATTCCAGCTTTTAGCCTTGACAAGACAGCCTCTCCACAAAGCATTCATTCAAAGCTTCTACTGCACTATTGGGCAGAAAAGCCTCCTGTATCCTTTTCATGTCTGAGACTTGTTGATTCTCTGTGAAAAAGGAAACGCTCCCAGGCCAGGTCTAGCCGCGGAAGAATTGACGGAGAGAGAAAGAGGAAAGCAGGGACAAACATGTGTGTGTGTGTATGTGTGTGTGTGTGTGTGTGTGTGTGTGTGCGTGTGCGCAAGTGATCGAGGATTGTCTTCATATTTAAAAGAGCCCCTTTGTCAGGCACTCAGCACAGCAGGACAGAAGGCAAGCAACAAGCGGCCCGCCTGCAAGCAGACAATACAGTGGCACTACACTGGCTGGGAGAGGAGGGCGGAGGTTGAGGGTTAGGAGGTAGAGGGGGCAAAGAGGGGGGGGGTATTTTTTTGGGGAAATCAGGAGGCACAGTGTCCCAGCAGACCATCCAGCCACCCCCACCCCCCTCCCTGAAAACAAAAGGCGACACAACTCGAACTTGAATATCTGTGTGTCTCTGTGAGAGGGGGGCCCCCTAGATACTACTTACCCATAACACCCCTCTGTAGCCCCCCCCCCCTTACACAGACACCCCTTCACATACACACATATGTATCTACACATGTCTACATGTAAACTCAGACAAGGATGACATCCAGCAGCAATTCAGTTTTCCATAGAACATAGTATGGTTGCACGTACACACACACACACACACACGAAGAACACAGGTTTATATAACCTGTGATCTAGTGCACACACACACATACACACACACACACGCACACACACTCATACACAAACACAAAGGCCTCCAGCTGGTCTGTCTTTAGGGCTGGGCTACGATGGGATTGAACAGTACTTGTCCTTTGTGTGATTCTTGTATGGAAGGAGAGCAGCTATGAACTCTCCACATACGTGAGAAAAAAAATATAGAAAGAAAAAAGAGGAAGAGAGAAAGGAATGGAGAGGCAGATCTTTCAATCAGAGGGACTCATTAGAAGAAGATGTGTCTGGGATAAAGAGCCATTAACTGGATTTAAGGTTAAAGCAACAATGAAACTCTGCAGAAAGAAACAAAACCTCCTCTGCCCTCCGTACTTCTGCCATCCTCTCCCAGCTGTGTGTGTGTCTGCCAGATAAGGGGCATTACCAGGGCGTGTTCGGGGTGTTGTTGGAAACTGCTGGCACCGGGACACATATGCACAACTCAGCACTTTATCATCACCATGCTGACCTGACAGGGTCATGCAGGGAGGGGTCCTTTAGTGTCACTAAATCGACCTGCT
The DNA here is from genome assembly GCF_002260705.1 of Seriola dumerili. NCBI lineage: Eukaryota > Metazoa > Chordata > Actinopteri > Carangiformes > Carangidae > Seriola > Seriola dumerili. The sequence continues at coordinate 5,863,475 of NW_019174733.1, read as the reverse complement.
GTGTGGATGTTAACTGCGTTACTGTACGTGTGTGTGAATGAGATGTGTGTGCCGGACATGTGGCACCTGCCTGCTGAGTTGTACACATGTGTAAGCACCACACACACACACACACACACACACACAAACACTCACACACACACACACACACACACACACACACACACACACACACACACACACACACACACACACACACACACACACACACAGTATTCTGGGTAATAGCTCATATCCCTGTTGCTGTGTGCTGTATTTTACTATTGGGAGTGAAACAAATCATAAAATTCACAGTTGTGTTCGATGTGTCACTCCACTGTCCAGCTGCAATACATTTTCAAATCAGCAAAAATAAGCAGTAGTATGTGTCTCTGTCAGTTCACAATAAGGTTTAACTCGATAGAAGTATAAGATTTGAAACTTTGAAATGGAACGAACATGAGATGAGGGAAAAGGTCAAACAAAGTGTGGAAAGGTGAAGGTGAGCACCATATTACGAACTTTGTCACCTGTCTGTGTGGCTGCGGGGGGAGCTGTCACAGTATGATATGACACGATATGACACGATATGGTGCAATTGGTGACATTGTCTGATTGATGGATGTGTACTGTGTTAATCTGTTCACATTAATTATGTTGTGCACCATACATTTTAGGAGATATGTTATTTTACTCTAAGTTTAGGCCCTTTTAATATCTGGCGAGAGACGACAGATTAAAATAAGACCTACAGGCTGGTTCTGCCTCATTTACAGCTCCTTTTTTTTCCCTGTTGATCAATGTTACATAAATGAATGAATGAACCAAAATAAAAATCAATACAGTACAGTATGATACCATATCATACCATATGAGATAGTACAGTGTGCTACAGTAGGCCAATCATGTGATATATGATATGACACAATATTTGTACAATATAATGATATGCCAATATAAATGATATAATATGATACAATAAAACATAGTGTAACATTATGATACAACAGTAAACTTTGACAAAGACAGAGACAAGTTTAGTCTTGTCATTACTTAAATGTAGATTACTAGACTTTGCTTAGTGTATTAGCATTGCAGTACAATACAGTACAATGATATGATGGAGTTTGATATGGTATCATTTGATGTGGCAGCACCAACAAACACAGTAGCAGTGAATTTGAAATTTTATGGGGGCAAAGAACAGAACTACTTTTTGCAACACAGCACAGATACGATACTATAGCCTAGTGAGAAACACCACAATATGGTGCAATAAGGTACATTACAATCCAATAACTACTGAGGCAAGTATAAGTTCACTCTTTTGGCTAATCAGATAAAAATCATTAGAGTTTGTTTTTCATCCAGTCGAACCAATTTTAATTAGACTCAGCATGTTGAAGTATCATCTCACTCTGCCAATGGAGAAAATGATGCAGGAGCGAAGAAAATAAATTTATGCAAACAATATGTCAAAACATGTCCGTGGTGCCATTTATTTGTCTATTTATCATATGGTCGACGTTTTCTTGACACAAGGAAAGACATTGAAAACACTCCTGACAGCAGAGAATGTGCACGAGAGGAGTTAACTGGCGAACATGCATGTATGCGTGCAGTTATTGTGTGTTTCTCTGTGTGAGTGTGTGAGAGTGTGTGTGTGTGTGTGTGTGTGTTCTCTCACCCTGTGATGCCAACCTCTCCGCTCCCTCCCAGCTCTGGCCAGGCACGACCCATCTGTCACATTCCTCCTTCCATCCCTTCTTCCATCCCTCCCCCATCCGCCGCGCTCTGTCCATCCCTCCCTCTGCGCACCCATCCTTCTTTTCCGTCCCTCCTGTTTCTCTATCTGCCCCCATCCCTCCATCTTTCTCTGCCTCCGTCACCCTCCATCCACCCTCTCTCCCTCTGTCTCTGTTCTCCATCTCTTTCCATCCAAGAAGTTCCTTTTCAGTGTTTGCTCATCTCCCCTTCACTGCTTTTATTCCACCTCTCTCTCTGTGCTGTTGTCGTCTGTGTCATCTCTTATGTGCCTCTAGATGACCAGGCTCAAATTGATGAAAATGAAAACATCTGGTCACTCCAGCTTGTGTAATAATTCTAATAGTCATCATCAAAAGATAACACAATCAAGGCCCAGAGCTTTTTTCCATTGTAGCCCCAGCTACTTGAGGCCAACTTGGGACCCTGCAGGCCCATGTAGAGCCCTAAGGCCCAGTGTTACTGCTCCATGCTGAACCAAACTGATCCAATCTGGGCTAGAGAGACAGGGGTCCTGCCTAGGGAACTGGCACTGTCTCTGTATATGTGTGTGAGTAGTGTAGCATCAGGGGTGTAGCCCGGGGTGTACTGGCATGGCTGTGCATTGGATTATTGAAGGCAGCTTGGGACCATCTGTATGGTGGTGGGTAAGAAGTAGAGAAGGAGGCGAAGGGAGGAGAGGAGAGGAGAGACAGACCAAAAGAGCGAAAGTGAGTCGTCAAAAAAAACGCTTTTTGTCTTTCCTTTTGCATCTTTAATTTTTTTTCCCTTACTTTGTTTCTGTGCAATTAACAGAACTGAATAACCAGTCTCAGTTTCATCACCATGAATACATTGTACATTTGTCAGGTCTGATCCCTTCATGTGGGTCAGGAACCCTCTAAACAGTAACTTGGAATAAGAAGAAGGAAGTAAGATCACAGCTCTGCTACACTTAACTACATGCTAGTGTGGCTCCGTGTCCGACGCTCTGTCCACACTTTGGTTCAGACTGAAATATCCTAACAACTATTGGATGAGCTGCCATTTCCAGAGGATGGATAATCTCAACATTTCCTGGATGGATTGGCACAGTATATTGCAGACATGGTTCTGTGTATCCTGACAACTTTTATCGTTTTGAGTGAAAAGACTTTCTAATTTGGAACAGACATTCATGTCCCCAACAGGATGAATTTTAATCATTTCGGTGATCGCTTAACTTCATCAAGCACATCATCAGGTCAGAAATGTCCAATACTTTGGTTTATGACTGAATACTGAAAAAAAAAACTAATGTCATTCCCATCGACCTCATCAGCAAACGTTAGAATACTAAACACATGCTAAACATGGTAAACATTATACCAACTAGACATCAGGATGTTAGCACTACTATAACTTAACACACCATCATGCCCAAGTGTAGCCTCAAGGATCTGCTATCATTTCTTATTTCTGGTCATAGTACTTGTAAAATACTGGATAGTTTGCCTACTCAAGGCCTTGAAAAAATGTTCAAATTAATCAATCTGAAAAGTGGGAATCCTGTTTGGTTAAACTGCCCACAACTCATCGACATGTGCATTGTATAACGAGGGTTATCAGTAACGCAGTCACTCAACATGATTAAATGTGATACATGTGAGTGTGTGGTGAAATTTTCACACAGGAAGGTCTGAGGTCAAGGTTAACTACAAAACACACACCAATACACAGTACAAATCTGACCCCAGTGCCCTTGTTTCTTTTCAACTTAAATTCTCACTGTGTGTTTTATAATTGTGCATTTGATGTTTTAAATGACAATAAATGTTTTAAATGTTAATACCAGAAGGGTAATATCAACCTTCTGGTATTAATATTCAGTGTTTTGTTGTTGTTGTTGTTTCTGGCTTTTGGTAACATTTCCGTTTTCTACATTATTTGGTTTCATTTTCAGTTTGATTTTCTCATTTACAGGTTTGGTTTTACATTTACAGTTTAATTTGATCAGTTGTGGGTTTTCTTTTTGGATTCCTGGTTTGTTATTTTTTGCTTTCAAATATTCTGGCCCTAAATTACTTTGATATTCATCAAGCATATCAAGCAGTACAAATGTCTCACCTTATAGAACTTGAAAACCTAAAGCAAAACTTACAGGTTGGGTGTCGCATTAACTATAACTAACTGATATTTCTTAAGCACTATTTCTGACTTTTTTGCCCTTGTGTGGATTGGCAATTATGCCATGTTAGAAAAGTCTGAAAGACTTTCTAATTTAAAAAATATCAAAACTGCCTTTTGTTATTTTTTATAGATTATGAAATATTCCTATAAGAAATAGCTTACCTGGTGTCATGTCACTGGGCACTGACTGCAGTTTTCCCTCTTGCTGGGCAAATGCCAGGATCCTGTCACTGATAGCTGCCCAGTTTTCATAGAGCTTTTCTGCTGCCTTGGGATGCAGTGGTTTGAAGTCTTGTGATATCTGATGCATTTTTAAAACATGGAAAACAATGTAAGTAGAACAAAGTGTTTGAAGAAATGACATGATTGCAGGTGGCACTTGTTAGGAAAGAATACTAAGAGATCAGTAAGGCAAGCCAGGTAAATTGCTTTCATAAAGTTTTCAAGTTTTCAGACTAATTCATGACCTATATACGAAATGTCAGGTTAGGTTAACAACCTGTTCCCATCCTGTCCGCTAACCCCACTGTTAACAGAGACAGGCGATAACCAGCTTTGTGGTGCCAGTCATTCAAGATCACCTGAGATGGTTTCAGTGAAGCAAATAACCCAGAGACCTTAGCACAACAGCTAGCAGTTGAGCTAGCGGCCGAGCTAGCAGATGAGCTAGCTGTTGAGCTAGCGGCCGAGCTAGCAGATGAGCTAGCGGCCGAGCTAGCAGTTGAGCTAGCGGCCGAGCTAGCAGATGAGCTAGCGGCCGAGCTAGCAGATGAACTAGCGGTTGAGCTAGCGATATGGAGGCTGGCTTCTAGCCAAGTTCAACAAACTTTTTTTTTTTACCATGAAATCAAGAAGTTCATTACAACCCGCGACATGCTGTCAACAATATCGTTATGCGACTGTGTGAGTAACACAGTGTCTTGGTGCTCACCTCGAACCGCATTTTATTACTCCGCTTGCTACCTGTCTCCTTAGCCTCCGTTGTGATTTTTTTTTTTTTTTTACCGGAAGGTGTTTGTTCTTCTTTTTTTTATTTAGGTATGCCACTACCTTAGTTACGGTCACAATTTCCTCCACCCGACCCGTGTGTGTATTGAAATAACTTCTGTTAAAAATTGAAAAATTGACTTGACAGTGTACAACATATTAAAGTGTGAGCTTGAACGGCATAATACAGTTATGTGTGTAATTACCGCGTACTAGTATGTAACTTTAGCCAGCTAACATTACCTAATGAGCAGCTAAAGTCAAATGAACACTAAAGCCAGGAGACCGCCATACATTAAACTGTAAAATTTAAAAAGGTTTCAGATATTATGTGGTGATTAGCAAGTTAAAGCGATGTTTTAAGTTAGCCAGCACATATAAAAAGTTGGTAGCTAGTTTAGTTAATAAATGTCAATAAAATAAAAATAAATATGAACAGGGATTAAAAAAAACACCAACACTCATTACCCCAGATTGTATAATTACACTGAAATGAGTTTTACGGTCCTGCTGTTACTACAAATTATTACAAATATAGGTTAAGTATGCATGTTAACCTAGACCATAAAATCCTGCCCGCCACAGATGAATACAGAACTTCCAGAAAGTGGAGAAGCGGGAAAATGAATAAACCATCTGCTGGGTCAAAATAACCCAACCAAGTGTTTATCTGCAAAGGAGCCCTTCACAACTGTTTGACCCAGCATGAACAACCCAACAATGTGTTTACAGGAAGTAGGCTACTCTATTATTAGAATTGTGACTAAAAAAGAGTATTCATTGTTGGTCAATTATGACTAGTCGATATCAGATCTATTCAGTGACAGTATCAATGCCAGTTGACTATGACAGTTCTCAGTTGTCACAAAGGTTCATTTGAGGATTTTCTCCTGAACGGAAAGTCTTAACCCAAAGAGTCGTCTTGATGACCAATTTTCTTTCCTCATACATCTAAGCTGTTATTTTGAATGAGGTCATGGCTCCAGTATTACAGATGAAAGGAAAGCTTTCACTCACACCATTTACTTTCAGTACTTATTTATCCTGCACAGTTCTTAGAGCATCTCCAAGCTCACATTGATACCAATCCAGTGTATCTGATCGATGCATCCCTAGAATTCGGGACCTTTTTGCTGTGAGTGGACAGAGCTAACTGGTCGGACACTAAGTTGGTTGAATCGCTTTTACTCTGAAAATGTAAGCGCTATAAACTCTCCCAGACAGCTTTTATTCACATAAAACTGAAAATGCAAAGTTTGAGCTGTGTACATCAAGCACAGGAATCACTCTGGATGAATAAATGTGCAGTCCCACATTAAAGCACACAACAGCTGTGTGTGTATGCATGTGACATGTATGGTTGTGAGTTTGTGTGCGCACATAGAGGGTCTTCCAGAAGGTCTTCTCAAGAAGGCAGACAGGCTGGCAAGCAGCTGTGGTTGTAACTCTCCTTCTCACACACATACACACACACACAAACCTAGGAACCCGCACGCGCACTCTCTCTCTCTCTCTCTCACACACACACACACACACACACACACACACACACACACACACACAAAACACAAGCTGTTGTTGCTTAACGACTGGGCTGCTCCAGAGCACATCTGCACTCTGCATTATCATTAGCTCTCTCCCGCATCCCCAGGATCGCTGACAAAGTGAACAATACCGACAATCACCCCCATCAGCTGCGGCCATATGGGCGCCATCCATAGCTGCAGCCCCCCCTGGCTGGCTGGGTGGGTGGAGGGGGTGAGACGTGGAGTAGGTGGTGTTGGGTTGGGGGGTGGGGGTGGGGGGGGGGGGGCATGGCAGCAATTGTAACAGCATCTGTTTGGCACTCACTTGCTCACTCTGCCATTTCTGAAGACGAGTCGGCCGAGCTGGCAATGTGGAAAAGTTTCTTTTTGCTGTTATCACAACAATCCTGACGCATGTTTGTGTTGTCTTTTTTTTTCTAATTATCTCCCTTTCCCGCCCATCTCATTTATTACTTCTCCTTTGCTGCCTCCCTCTCGATCTGCCTCCCTCTCCTCCCCTCTCTCACCCTCCCAGTTCCCTCCCCTGGACAGTTAAATGTATTGCCAGGTACGCTCCTGTCGGTTGCGTCTTGTAATTGCCACCACCTTAATCCTCCGTCCTAATGGGCTGGGAGGAGGAGGAGGAGAAGGGGAAGGAGAGATGTGTGTGTTTGTGGTGGGGGAGTTGGCCCAGATGGCACAACAAGGTGCGCTCCACCACTCTTCTGCTAGATCCCCAAATCTCTCCCTTCCTGTGGCCCTCTCTCTTTCTCTCTCTGTTTTCTCTCCTCCTTGTCTTTCCTCCCTCCTGGACTTTGAACCCAGCTGGTGGAGGTGTTTTTTCTGGGATCAGCAGCAGAATCCTTCACTGCTGTTCTAATTATCTTTCAACTCCAAACCCCAACTGTATATCATTCTTTCATATCCACATTCCTCTCTAACTTCTTTCTCTCTCTCTCTGATGGATCACAAGCGGAAGCTTCAGTTGCTCAATGGAGATTTTTTTTTGAAAAACACGACACTTCACAGTGCATGTGTCACCTTGAGATTAGCGTTTGTTGATGCATAGTTTCAGGCTGTTGGTGTTTCTGCTGTTGTTTCTGTGTAGGAAATGAAAATGAGGACTACAGGTGTAGCTATTAATTGAGTCCACTTTACTGGAGCCATTTTCGGTGCCTCTGCTGTGCATTTGCTTCAAACCTAGGTGGAATTATTTGGAAAAACATGCCACAAACTACTGTGCAGAATCAGAGGGAACCATAAATTCACTCTGACTGGATGCACAAAGGGTAAAACTGCACAACATAAGGTGATAAATCATTGCATTTTTTTTATATAGTTTAGTTTGAGACAAAAACAGGAAGTTCCATATAACCGACGTTCTTGATCACAACTGAGCCAACTTCATTCACAGATGAAGCCCGTCAGATGCTGTTGAAAGCTTCAGTAAAAGCAAGTAAGGGGACTTTATTCTGTCAAATCAGGAGAGGGATTTGTACATTTATTTGATTAAATTGGTTAAAAGAAATAAATAGATCCAGCAGAACAAGCTGTAAACACAACATTGAAATCATTATTATAATAAGGTATTGACACGGCACACATTTAACAGAGCAATATCATCATTCATTTGGAGCCATGTTTCTAGCCACATGAATAAATTAAAGTCCAATATTAACTTTTCTTTAGTTCATTTTTACTCTCCACCAAATCCTGAGGGAAATATGTGGATCTGCAGCTGCTAAATGCTACACTGTGTTCACCAGCTATAGTCGCTGACTCTGTCTGTCTGTGAACAGGGGGTTTATCACAGATCTTTTTCTCTGCCTGCTGCTGCTGGAGATGAGGCTGGTGAGAGAGAGAGAGAGAGAGAGAGAGAGAGAGAGAGAGAGAGAGAGACAGAGAGAGAGAGAGAGACAGAGAGAGAGAGTGGTGAGAGTGAACCAAAACAGTAAAGTTGCCAGAAACCAAAACAATTAGCAAAAAGACTATAAAGTGCTCCATAGAGCTGATGGGAGCTTCAGGGTCAGGTGATGATTCTCTGGGTTTGTCATGAGTGACTCTTTTCAAATTACATGTAGTCATTTGATATATTGTCATTATAAATGCAGCTTTAATTATAGTCATTGCACCCTTGTACCATCATTGTAACCTACTTACAAAGACTAAAACATTGTTCAGAGCAATTGCAGTTTAATGTGTCATTGCTGTTTAGCAGTAACTTAACAACACACTGACACTAACTGACTTCACGTTAGAGATTTGTGGTTCTTCAGGTGATGTTTCTTTGAGGTGCAATAAAGTCAGTCATCAGCTCCTGGTGTTTTTCCCAGTTGCCAGCTGATCCTCACTATCAGGGCCACAGATCAGTTGAGGATCTATTTTCTTTCTGTATGTCCGCTAACAGGCTTTTATTCTGGTGAGACAAAAACAAGACAAACCACTCAATCTCTGCCATACAGGTGTGTGTAAACATAGGTGTGGAGGGGGGAGGCACATCGGTGTACATATTCATACACAGAGAAAATGTTTATGTGTGTGTTTCACCCCCGTCCTTCTTCAAACCCTCCTCGCTCAAACAGAACAAGCGCCTCCTGGGCAAATATTTAAAGTCAAAACAGGCTGGGCCCATAAAAAGCTGAGAGGTGGTGGTGTGGTGTGGCTACATCTGTCAGGGGGGAGGAGGGGGGGGGGGCATGAGAGGAGAGAACTGGGGGAGAAGAGGGGTGGCAGCAGCTGCCGAAATGAGTCTGGACACTGCTGACACCAACACCTGTCCATACTGGAGACACGCGGCTAGCAAATGTCCAGCCACAGCCCCTCAAACACACACACACACACACACACACACACACACACACACACATATAAAAACATGCATGAATCTATCTCTCTCATTGTGGAATAAGATATGTGACAAACACACACATTAAGACTCACAGATACAGACCCGGACATACACCTAACCCAGCCCTTTGGAGCCCACCACACCCCTTTCCTCTGGCTGACCCCCATCTGTTGCCTCCCTGGGGAGTGTGACACTGCATCTGTGTGTGTGTGTGTGTGTGTGTGTGTGTATGTATGTGTAAGGGTAGGAGGTCAGGGGAGGGGACAGGCAGGCGTTGGCTCCGGCTGCCCATTGATCAACAGCTGCTAGGCTTCTCATGCTGGGCTGGACGGCTGGGAAGGTGACAGCAGCTGGGTTGGGGAGAAGGTAAAAGCTCAGGGCCAGAGGCTGGGACCTGGGGTTTGAGCCGAGGTCGGGGCTGGGGGGGGGTCAAAGCTTACAGGCTTGGGCTGGGAGCAGGGTTGAGGCTGGGGTTTTGAGCGGCTGAAAAAGCCAGACATGAATGAGTTTTCAGCAGAGGGAAGGGAGGCAGTAGGGGTGACAGGCTAGGAATGGAGCTGCCAGAGATGGGCAGAGAAGCTTTGGACAACGTCCAGATGCTGAGCAGGGTGTGGATGCCAGAAAGAAACGTAGAGTCTGAGTCGGGGTATGTTTGAAACAAACTAGAACATATGAAGTGTCAACTGAACATGTCTAAAGGCAAAAGTGTTGTAGCTGATACCAGTGGCCATACCTCATAGAGACGTCATAGCGAAGGAGGAGACGCAATGAATCACAAATGACTTTTGTCGACAGTTGCTCCTCAAATGAATTCAGGGTACTGTGGCATGCTGTGTCTGTAAAAACTGATGGAAGTTCAAACCCTGCCTACTTTTCACACAGCTGGCTGACCACTGCATGAACTTACTGAAAATTACAACAATTGTTGGATGCAGACTACTTTCACAGCATTAATATAGAACCTAAACCTGCTTTACAATCAAAAAAGATGTGGAAATCTTACTTCATACAATGTGGGACCTTTAAAGAAGAACGCTCTCTTTGATGAGGCAGATATTTAGTTCTCCTGAAGATGAGACCATTAGTTACAACGAACAGGCGACAATGTTTTAAGTACTTTTTGGGTTTTTTTGTGTTACATTTAGGTTTACATTTGGTCATTTAAGGACATTTTAATAAATGAACAAATCCAGTGTTGACAAAAGAAGGCTCTGCACACTCAGGGCAAATGCAGGTGTTTAGGTTTAAAACTTCATCAGGACAAATGGTAAATAAACAGGAAGTGATGATGACATCAACTGATAGAGTACACTCAGATAATACTTTTCAGCATTGTAGTTCCCAAGATCAATACAGATGAATTGTTGCACTGAAGTATTTTTAGTAAAGCTGGAATAACAATGTCCTCCACAAAGGAGTATATTCCTTTAAAATTCCCAGAACCTCTTTCCTCCTGGGGCTTCCTCTAAACAACAGTATAGAGGACAGTGCTGAAGTGGTTGGCAACGTATGTTCACAATATGGTCAAGCTGAAGCTCTTGTCTTTTGTCATTGCTCACGTCTTTGAAAAAGCTGCACTTCTACGTGAGTCATTTTCAAATCAAGCAAACTTTGACTTGAATAATATTCAAATCAGTTCACAGGTGTTGTGCTTTTTCCTCCTTCATTTGAATGACTAAAGACTGAATTAAAGGTTAGGTGATCCTGTGTGCATTTAGGCCGTAGCTTTATCAAGTTGGAAAGGCCAAAGAAGATAGTCAAATATGCATATAGCCAAAGATATTAGGAATATTGATTGTTTGTCTCTTGTTTTTAATCATATTTTTCTCATGCAAAAAAAAAAAAATCTTTTGACGTTGCCAACTGGCAGGCTGGATTTCCCCCTTGAAGTTTGGGCTGCAACTGTTGGTGATTGTTGTTAGGGGGACATTCAGGTTGGCGTGTGGGGTTAGAGACTTACCAGGAGCTGATATAAGAGCTGACAGCTGTTAACAGTGTCGGCCGTCACACATCTGCTGCCTATGGGCTCTTTTACAGAGTGGCCACAGTTCAGGGGCTGAGGAGGGGAGGGAAGGAGGGGGAGAGGAGGGGAGGGGAGGGGCTGGAAAGAGGAGGAGAGAGGAACTGAAGCAGGTGAGGGACGGTCAAGTGAGATAGTGAGTAAAAAACAACGTTGTGGGTTTTTACAGCCACACATTCCACAGAGAGGTTAGAGTCACGGGTCAGTGGCAGAGCAGATCAGGTAGAGCTTCACTGGGTTGCTCAAGAGCACTGCAGAAGTGGTGCAGGGCTGCCTTAAATCACTTCAGGAATAATAACTGGGGGTGAACCAGCCTCTTTAATGATACTGGTAGCGCTTGATGAGACATGGGAAATGAAGGATAGTGCTGAATTTCATTAAAGCTTGACATTGACCTGACCTTTAATCCTCACTCTGGAGTTTTTTGCGGCTCGGGTGCCACGAGGGGTCAAGGCCTCGAGCAAAGGAGTAAAATGTTCCGAGCGCCAGTAAAAACAAAAATAATATTTCAAGATGCTAAACTTTTACCTTCACTGTGCTTTGTTGTGGAATGTCCCTTTTAAATGTGAGAATGTTTGGAACTGTGGCAGATGTGTTGCCTGAACAAAAAAAAACATAAAAACGTGTGACCTAAGTACTACTAGTTGTTGACCTTTGCTCACAAGTCAGACCACCTTAACAGACACAGAGAGAAGGTAACATGAGCTGGGCGTAAACTGGTCACACAAGTGCATATTTCCACCTTAAAACAAATAGCATGAAAGAAGTCACTTCTGCAATCTTGAAGGGATAGTTCGACATAGTAGGAAACACATTTATTGGAGAGGATGGATACCACTCTCCAGGAGATTAGCTTAGCATAAAGACTGGAAACGGGGGAAACAGCTACCGTAACCTCGCTCTGTTCAAAGGTAAAATAATCTGCCAACCAGCACCTCTAAAGCTCACTAATTAACATGTTAAATCTAATTAGTGTAAAAACGACAAGCTGTAGTTTTATGGGGATTTATGTGCGAGACTATTTCTGGGCTGAGAGCAGTAGCTTCCTGGAGTCCAGTCTAACTGTTTCCCCCCTTTTTCCAGTCTTTGTAACAGTCTCTGGGCAGTAGCTTCATATTCACTGTACAGACACGAGAGCAGAATCAGTTTTCTCATTTAACCCTCTGCAAGAAAGTGAATAAGTTTCCAAACATATTGAAGAATTCCTTTAACTACCGTACATGTGCAGAGAAATCTCGTCCCACTGCTAACGTAACAATAGCCACAGAAATTGTCTGCTTTCTCCTCTGGCTGCCGATGTTTTGGGCTGTATTAAAATCTACTTGTGTTTTGTTTCAAGTTACTGTTTACTGATAGTTTTAAATAGGTCTTATTCATTTTAATTGACTACTCTTTTAGTGTCTTTAAGTCGCTGCCTTTTTATCTCTTGTTTTGATTCTGATTTTAAAGCTGCACTAATCGATATTTTTATATTAACAAAAGATCAAATAATTATGCCTAATGTGAAACAAGTCGCTTGTATAGTGACAAACCCATGGAGAATAATCACCCAATTCTGCAGTTCCTCTCAGCTCTGTGGAGCATTTTAGCATCTTTCAGCTCATTGTTTTGGTTTTATGGACCGCAACTTTACAGTTTTGGTCCATATTTAGAGATAAAGAGACGGATATTCCCCCAAAGAGCTTTGTGGAGACCAACACAGAGGTAGAAGGACAGCAAATATTGAACTTACATTCATCATGTAGCCAGAAATATGGCCCTCAATGAATGCTAATGTTGCTCCATCTCTTTTTTTGTTCTTGTTTGCTAACACAGTAGCCATATTAACTTTATATGGTGATAACATATCAAAGTTGTGTTTACAGTTGCATCAATTATGCCAAAAAAAGGTTTACATAAATGAGATTTCACAAGAGTTCCCTGGAATGTGCAGTGAAAGTAAACCAATAAAAACTGAACAAACAAATATTTTCTAGAGAAGAACTCAGAATTTGAAGGACAACATATGGGCGTGATGATTAAAGGCATCCTGAAAGGGTGCATGTAACTTATGTTTGTGTTTGTGTACGTTAGGTGAGTGCATCAGAGCATGTGTGACTTAACACCACAGTTGGCTGAAGGAGAAAAACTCATTTGCTTGTCCATTTACTCTGCTTCCCTTTGCAGCACAATGCAGCAGCAGCCACTGCACAAAGAGGCCTCACTGTGGGATTCAAATTAAGGGGGGAGGAGGAGGTGGAGGAGAGGGAGGGGGGCAGCAGCGCACAGAAAGGATGAAGGGGGTTGTTGGTGGGGTACGGAGGTTGAGTTTGGAGGGTAGAGAGGTTTGAATGAGAGGTACAAGAAGGGGGGAAGAGGAGGTGATAGATGATGAGGGGTAAAGAGGAGGGAGGGGTGTCTGGTCACTAAATTAGCGCAGCTCCGACCCCAAATCATGGGGCAGTGGTGCCCTCTGGCCTGCTGTGGTGGCGTCCAGCCTCTCAAAAGCATAGTCACACAGTACTTGGGAAGGCGAGGCTTCATGCCAGATTCCAGTGTGTGTTTTCTTGTGTGCGTCTGTGTGTGCTTCAAGGTGACACCGTTTATTCAACAAGACGACCTCACTCTGGACAGCTGTGGAGTTCGGTACACTAGGCTAGTTCACGGAAGACCAGGCAAGATGTTTTTGTGCTTGTCCCGCTCTGAAAGCCGGACGCATCTGGGTGAATTCTGCATGTGTGAGTGTTTGTGGGTTTTCAGAGGTTGTTGGCGCATTCAGATGTAGTCAAATAGGGAGAGGAAGCTTGGTGAAGGCAGGGAAATGAGCTGCAGGTGAGGCTGTGGTTAAAGCCAACCGAGGGTATTAATGGAAAACACTAACAACGAGGAGAAATGCTGATGGAAAACGCTCCTCTGCCTGATTTTAAGTGTGTATGGTTTGATCGGCTGTCAGTGAAAAAATCTATAAAAACCATTTGTACCATCTCAGTGTCCGGGACTTCATGACATCTTCCACAAAAAAAAGTCTTGAGGAGAGAACAACCAACCTCTCACACTGGCAGTTCATTAATAAGCGTTTAGCGCCCAGTCGTTTGCAGTCAAAGGCCTCCCTCTAGTGCTCATGAAGAAAACTACTCTCTACATTCATATTTGAGAATATCTGAGGTGAGACTCTCAGAATAAACCAATATTGTAACAAATTCAGACAAAAAAATAGCAATTATTTTTTAATATTTACTCATTGCAAGCAATTGATATATGAAAAGGCAAAACTACAGTAAATACAAATTAATTAAACAAAACAAATTGTTACAGGCTAATTGAATATTGTTAAGGTAAAAATTTGGTTGATATTAACATTATCCAAGTGTGACTGCAGTGCTGTAAACACACACTTCACATACATTTGTCCTTTCTTACACATATTAATGTCAAAACACATCAACTGTAACAATATTATAAGGCTAAAATTAATTCTGTAAATAGAATGAGAGGTCACGAACGGGTTATATGTATCTCCTGGGCCGTGACTACAGATGTGCGTTTTGTTTTAATAAACACATGCTGTATTATCTGTGTAAGACTTCATACAGAGTATTTGATGTACCACCACTAAAGCTTTGTGGTGTTTATTCCTTCTGTGCTCGAGCTGGACCGTGGATGTGAGCTGGCCTGATTCCCTCTGACTCTGCAAGTTCTAGTTGTGTGGTGTTTGTGGAAAGCAAAACACCAAAAGAATCAATGCTGTCTTTGAAAATACCTCTGCGAAAATGTGTGTGAAAATAATTACTGTGTGAAGAAATCATGACTCCAAATGTGCCTATATTAACTGGAATTAAAATGAATTAAAAGGAAATTGTATTTTATATTTTTATCTAAGTAAGGCCCTTCACTACAGCATGTATTTATGTTATTGGTAAAATGAAAACGTTCCTTCTCTTGTAGCCATTACTATTAGATTGTCTGCTTTAAGTTGGGTTATTGAGACATTTACATTTTATGGAAATGAATGTTGATGTGATTTTATATATATATCAATTAGAAAGCTACAGGCCAAAGAGCCACTCTTTAGCTTCAAACACACCACTGTCAACAGATTTTGTTTGTGGACCAGACGGAAATAATCCGTCCTCACATTTGACAAACAAATGAGGCCATTTCAGACACACATCTGTCAAACGTATTCCTGGTTGTCCGTGATGCTTCCACGCTTCCGGTCTCATCTTAACATCTATAGTCCTCTCATTCCTCCCCTCATGTAATGATATAATGACGGCCACACTGCGATGGCTCACTGCATCACTGGAATACAACAAGGCCGTTAATGTTATCAGTAACACCTGTGCTTGTCCCACAGTGACGAGTGAAAATGTGTGCTGTGGAGAAGGCCGACTGTCAAAGGACACAGATGATCTGAAGGTGCTGGGTGGTGTCAGGGCCAGATGTAACAGCATAATGGGACGTAATTATATTAAAAAGTCAAACAATTTTGCCAGTGATGACTAATCCTTAAACCTTTTAACTATAAAGCACTTTTTCAGAAAACACTGTGAAAAACACACTTTTACCGTGTTTTTCCTGGAGGTTCACTAATGTGCATTGACCATAAGAATCAGATGTTAAAATCCTGTGTTGATGGGTTGACTGATTAAAATATTCTCTACAGTAAAAAAAAAAAAAAAATGCTTTTGAAACTTATTCATAAACATAATTTTACTCCACTTTCCATATTATTCATGGTAGAGATTTGTACAATGATGAATGGAAACAAACGTGCACCTGGTCTTGGTGGATGACGTTAGTGCTTTTTTTTGGAATATGACAGTTTCATTAAGATAAATGATCTGAGCTGCTCAGTCAGACAGTTCACCTCTGCTTCTATTAATCTTGTGAAAGACTCTAACACAAACAAGGATTGCAGCTATTCTACCACCTGTAACAATAGTTAACATCAAAATCATTTACAAGAAATGTGATAATCAAATCGTTAAAGGTGCAGTGACTAAAGAGCTAGATCCAGCACTGCTACTGAGGAAAGGTATTATAGAGTAATACCTTAGAGACTAACCATTGTAGAGATAATACATCAGAGCATCAGAAGATATATATATATCCTATATAAACATGTCAATTCAGATTGTTATTTACGTGTGTTTCTCAAAAATAGCATTGTATCTTTTGAACATTTATTTTGAAAAGACCTTCAGGACAAGAATGCTGCATTTCTGTTTGACAACCTGTTTATTTTGCCAAAATCTTATAAACACAAGTGCAGATTTTTCAAATGTTCACCTCCTTTCCGGCACATTCTGGTGAACTTTTGTTGTTATTCCAGCTCTCTTGAATGTATGGAGGTAAAGTGTGGAGTGTGCATGTTGCTGGAACCTTTTATTTTTTTATTTCTTGCATTGATGGGTGTGCGTGTGTGTCTGTTCTGTTGGAGCTGTGTTTGTTTTTTTACGCATCTCAAAACACCAATATTACAAACTCATGCTCTGCAGCCAAACGTTGTTCAAACCCACAGAACTTTATTTTAAATTCTAGTGGAGATCCCAAAGTTTCCAAAGACACCAAAATATCACGTCAGGGTAAATGTGATGATTGTTCCAACCTGAAAATTACTTAACTGGAAATAAAATGAGGGTTAAATAAAAACAAAAGAGATAGCACGATATGCCTTGAGTTTTTTTTGTGCGTATGTAGCCTAAAACATTCATTAAGTCTTAATCAGATGCCAAGGTAGGAGTCTGTGAAAGGGGCTTCAGTGAAAGTTGGCAGTGTGAGCAAGTAAAGGGATAAATGTGCAATTAACACAGCAGGAGGAAAAGAAAATACAGTGTTAGGAAACAGGAGATACAGGGTCACTGATACAAAACGGATACTGTTCAGAAAAGCAGAGAGAGATGAGTGAATGATCCTGGTTCACTGTTTTCATCCCTCTTGCCCACCACTAGGGGGCAGACAGGAGCAACAGCATGTGAATGAATCAGTCTCTGAATGATTTACTTTGTTTATCAATGGCAGCAGCTTTGCTTCTAACAAATGCAAAACGCAAGTGCACAAATTTAAGTAAAGTTGCTGAGTTATTTTAAGTTGTTGAGACTATACCTGGGCTTTTGTTGAGTTAATACATTTTGTAAAAAAAATGTCCTGAGAGAAGTGCTTCAGACTGTACGTGAGTGCCATGTTTAGGTCATCAGGGAAGAGATGCATTACATAAAATGTTCTATAATTGATTTTGACAAACAAGAGTGTTTATTTATTCAAAATTACATATTCATCATTCGACTAAATGCCTCCCAGCAAAATTGACTCTATGAAGAAGTTCTGGTATCGCGCCCCTTTCATGTCACCAGGTTTATACTTAATTGATGTATTGTGCAATAAAAATATGTAACTTAAACTCCCGAAACAAAATCACACTCAGAGCACACCTGGCTGCACTAATGAGAAAATACAGAATATGAAGAATCTGCCGCTGAATTCAAGTCAAAACCGGAAACATTACTTTTGTGATACATTGGTAAAACTAGTGTTTGTGAAATATTTATGGCACCAAAATTTTGTTCAGCTTCACTGAGAGTTGATAACAGTTGTATTTCTTCTGTGGCGGGTCCAATGCCACATTCATGTCATTTAAAAGTCAGAGTAATCACTAGTTTACGCCTTGTAAACAACATTCATGTCAACATCCAAGTGATAATTACTACTGGGAAACTTGGATTCTTCTGATAGCTATGACTCCAACTTTTTAATACGGACGTGCCTAAAACCAAACATGGACAACTCACGTCAGCCAAAGTCCACTGTTAATGTCATTAGACCCAAATTTAATGGAGTGGAGCGTTATATTGTCAATGCACTGTATTATTGTTTCAACTCTCACAAGATGAATTCAGAAACCACACAACAATCTCGATTTCGCTCTACTATCCATCTCACATGGTGTGAACGTAGCATAATGAAAAATGCCATTGAGTTGCATTATGGGAAATGTAGGATCCAGCGTTTAAGGGGATTGAACCCGCGACCGAGCGTAAAACTCAGGCTATCTCGGCTTCTGTTGCTTCAGTTATGAGATATCATATTTTCTGGCAGCGTAGAACTTCTCTCACTTGGTGAAAAGAACTACACGAGTTACCCCAAATTTAGTCTATTTAAATTATGGGACTACAAAACTACAAGAACAGTAACAGTGTGTTATAACAATGGCATAATACTAGACAAAAAAAAAAAAGAAGTTGAAAGATTTGAAAGATATTCAGTATTTATCAAACCGTGTTTACACTTTTCTTCTTTCTGTGTAAATGCTGTAACCTTTGCCTTCCTCTGCACTACAGAATACTGTACTGAAAAGTGCTAAGTAATCAATGGTAATTATAAGATAAACAATCACAGATGCTGGCCTGATGATTTGATTTTCATTTGAAAAAGAGATAGTTATTTTTCTGGTTCATGAAAAACTCACCTGCTAAAGTTAAACTGAGGAACAGGAGCCTTTTCTTTTCGCAGTACGGGAAGATGTACGTCAACATTTCATCAACAGCGCTCCGTGGAAGCGATCGCTATAGCTACAAGAAATTTCAAAGCTAATTTTTTGGCAATATAAGAAGTCTCTCACATTTGTCTGATGACGAAAAAACAAACACAAAAAGACACTTTTTAAAATATTAAAGGATCCCTTTATCAAGTCAGGATGTGTTGTTGACTTGGCAGAATAAAACATAAAGCAGATAATAGTCCAAAGCATCTTAAGTGCCGAGGTTAAAACTTATTTTAACTTATTAACTGGTTTACACCGGACTGGCACAGCGCATTTAAAACACAGCATAGATTAACAAAAATACACTTGAACAAAGTTTGACCGACCAAACATCTGTGGACAGTTCCTCCGGGCAGTGATCCCCTGTCTGCGTCTGCGTGTGTCGAGTCCATTCCCTCATGTCCTCTCTCAGACCTGAGGGCAGCTGGTGTTGCCGATTGGTGAGTTGTATGTCTGAAATAAACGGCTACGATACAAACAGGGACAAACTAAAGAGGGACTTGACTGTGGAGCTGTTATCCTAAAGTTTAAAACTGTTAAAAATCCAGATGGAGACGTTGGGAACCACTCGCACGGGGAGGTCAGTCTGATGGGAGTCCGATCCAGAACGGTCTGGTCTGTAACATGGGACAGTCTGATGACACACTGGTGTAAAGCGTTAAGAACAGACATGATGGTCGCGTCTCTGTCGGAGAGCTGAGACAGGTAGGTAGGCTGTGTGTGGGGCTGAGGGGGAGAAGGGTGCCGTTGATTTCGCTGCTGTGCATCTTCTTTGCCTGTGTTTCTCCTCCCTTCCGTCTAGAACAGCTGGATCATGGACTCCCGAGACTTGCCCACTCCGATCCATTTGACTGAGGAAACAGAGAAGCAGAGGAAAGGGGTTCAACTCTCCTCAGTGGCGGCTGTCGCAGGTCTCAGGTCTGTGTCAATCAGCACGTGTACATGCAGTAGGGCAGTCATGGTTTACTTGTTTTAATTATGTTAATAATGGAAAACCAGTCCTGGCTTTTTTTGTTTTAGTGTCTCTGAACTTCTGTTTGAAGTTGGGAAAAAGTATTTAATCTGTAATGACCTGTTCAAATTCAAGACCATTTAGAGTGGTTCACTTTGTGGTCCAGCAGAGGGCGTTCCCTAAATGCCCTGTTCATGCCCTGTTGACCTCAGTAAGATAAACTAAATAAAAATGAAGGACACTAGTGAGCAAAGCCGTGCTGATCAGATCATCACGACGCTGAAGCATCTGAGAAGCAATGCGAGGAAATATGTTGGACTCTACACCATTAATGGCAAAACTACCAACAAATCAAGTGGCCACACATCAAAAAAATAAATGAATAAAGCAGCACTGGTATATGTTATCCAAAAGGTCTCAGAGCTATCAATCCATCAAATAATCTATCAATCAAAGTATCGTACCAGGCACTCCCACGTGCTCCTCAATGAAGCGGACATATTTCTGCGCGTTCTCAGGCAGCTCCGCGAAGCTTCTAGCAGCCGAGGTGTCGCTGTTCCAGCCGGGCAGCGTCTCATACTGGACCTCAACACGCTGCAGTACCTCCTGATTGGCTGGCACAGAATCAATAAGAAGAGGGGTTGGGGGAGGGGGAGGAGGGGGGTGATATCACACTATTAGCTTTACAGGAGACTGCAATCAGACGGCTGCGACAACAGATCAATATGTTTCTGCCTTAAAATGGAGCTCTCTATAAATAATCACACAGACTGGAGCGAGAGGAGAAGGTGGAAACCGGCCAAACGGAGGTCAGACAATATCCACTGAAGACAGAGATGCATCATCGCCCCTCTTTTTTTTTTTTCTTACTGCCAGTATCAGTTTAGTTTCTGATTTCAAAGGTCAGTGACAGTGTGAAAAATGGAGAATAGGAAAGAAGACAAAACAGCCTCATGATTATTCTCTTGCTTTGAGCGTTAACACTTACACAAGCAGGAGAACTCATTCACACATCAGCTCACCTGGGAAGTGAGGTATAGTTTGGTTGTCGACTTTGTACCCTACGCCCACTCTGATCTCTGGGAACACGTCAAGTATGTCAAGTTTGGTGAGCGCTAAACTGAAAGAGAACAGGAACAGCTTTTCAACAGCTGAGACGGGTCACAGACTTTTTAGCTCTCTCCCTCTTTCTTTCAAAATGAAGATAGAAGTTGCAAAAGAGTGGCAATATATAATTTATAATATAAAAAAAGGATATTCAATAGAAATTTACAATGTTTACTGCAAAAATACAACAACAAACAAACTAAAAACACTTCGAAACTCACGCGGTGAAGCCGTTGATCATGTGTGCATATTTGATGAGCACCAGGTCCAGCCAACCACATCGTCTCTTCCTGCCTGTGGTCACGCCCACCTCCTTCCCCCGAGTCTGCAGCAGCTCCCCGATCTCCTGCAGACAACAAGTGCAGATTGTTCGTCAGTCTCAGTCCTTGGAGGAGTTTTCTGTAAACGTTTGAAGGAGCAAACCAGCAACAGATGCCAAAAATATTCAGCCATTAAACATCAGCCTCTGTGTTCAGGCCTCAGTTCCAGTCAGGAGCAGGTGTCACAGACAGATTTATTGAGCGTAACAAATGCGTTTACTGCGTTTAAAAGTTTACTGTGGCTGGTTGTTGGAGGCAGTGGATCGAAACCTCCTCTGAGTGGCGCTGTTTGAAAACGAAACTACTCAACAAGTCATCACACCATGTTCCTAGCATGAAGACAGTGTGAACCTCACATGAACGTGTTGACAGTATGAGGTGTGGCTGAACAAATGTTCTTGATTTCTCAACTCGAGCTGCAACAATTAGTCGATTAATCGTTTAGTTTATTGACAGGAAGTTAATTGACAACTATTTTGAAAATCAAATCGTCGTTTTGGTCTCTTTTTTTTTTTAAGCAGAAATACCGAAGATTTGCTTCTCAAATGTGAGAGCTGTAAACTTTTCTGTGTCATACATGACAGAACACTGAATACCTTTGGGTTCTGAACTGTTGATTGGACAAAACAAGACGTTACCTTGGGCTGTGTGAAGTAATAATGGGCATTTTAGACTATTTTCTGTATTATATAGACTAAACAGTGAATCAATTAATGGAGAAACTTTTGAACATGACATTTTTTTCCACTGAATCCACATCATATGTGCGGTATTTTAAAAACAGGATTTAAGGGTCTTAATTTTAATGTTTAGATGGGTGTTGTAAGTTACTGCGTGTGTATCCTCTTACATTGCTCTGCTCTGAGGGGAACGCTCCAATGCCCACTCTGGTGGTGTACACCTTGACGACGCCGTAAACTTCACCGACATTCTGAGGCGGCATGCCAAGACCCGTGCACACCCCGCCCACCGTGCAGTTGGACGATGTCACAAACGGGTACGTCCCTGCAATGACACGGAGAGGGAAGACCGATCATACCTTTCCTTTATACTGTAGAACCGCTCGAACAAACATGCAACTGAAAAAAAAGAGGAAAAGTGGGAGGATTTGTCTGGAGCAGAGGTTTTCAAAGCCTCACACTGTGGACCCCGCAGAAATCGAGACAACCGCCTCCGACACCCCGTCTGACCCCCATCTCTCCATGTCGATGGGACATTTACAGCTTCAGTAAAGTAAAAAAAAAACATGACAGCTACAGCAGGTCAGATTTTTATTTTTCTTGTATAGAATCAATGTACTTTAAAAACCACCTTAACTGCCTCCATGAGCTGTGTGAGCGGTCAAATCAGCAGTCCAATTACATAATACCTAACTTCCTGATGTTTTGCCAACACCTGCATGCACCTGTCTCTCTCACCTCACGCAGTGTCTTCTCCTCGGCCTGTCCCCTCCAACTCTCTCCATCAGTTTGAAAACCCTTGATCGAGAGGAAGGAAGCTCATTTGTAATCCTCTCAGCTCACTCATCTTTTTTAAATGTATTTAATTTCTTTTCACCTGGAGCGGTGTGGGCTTGGCAAGGTGTGGGGTGGTGGTGATGAGTTGTTCCCACACATGTCAGATATGTTTGTTTGAGCACTTTCCATTATATAGTTGGTTGACTGGTCCAGCTTCTTCCTTCAATCGCTCCACAATACACCTGATTAGACAGATACCTTTGGATACACTCACTGGTTCAAAACCTGCACCTTCACACAATGAAGTGAAATACCTCGCTGTGAATCTGTGACTGAGCTCGTCTCGCGTAAAATGATAATTGAGCTGCCTGAAAAGAAAGGACACTGCCCATCTGACAGAACAATTCACTCCGAGAAGGTGAAAGCAATTTTAAACTGGTACGCCTTCTGTCTACTCGTACCAGAATGTGTCCCTGAGGTGATAACCACTTACAGGCTGTCATGAACACTAAATCACCTCTGCCTCAGCTATTCAAACAATGGTGAGCTTTAAAAGTGTGTTTCAACCACTGTAATAAAAAGCAAAAAAAAAAGGAGTGAGTTTCCACACTTAGAAGCTGGAAGCTGCCCACATGCAGATCATCCCAGAGACTGTTGTGTAATCAAAGAAGAACGGGGTTCGATCTCTGCAGCAGCCAGCGTGTCCATCAGCGGCCATGTCTCTTGTCAAAGTGCTCTGTAGCTAAACGATTGATGCCCTACATGCTCCTTAACTCAAAATAAGTCCTGATTAAGAGTGATGATACCGATAACGTTAAGGATTTCTAATCAAGAATAGATATAGTCAGTCAGTAAGAGAGTGTGCAGGACACCAGCAGAGTTATTACCTAGCATATAGCATGGTGCTTTGATAATAACCGGTAATGAACCTCGACTGTAATTTAATCTGCTCTGTGCTGTCACTGCTTTCAGTAATGACAGTCCTGGACTGTTACAGTCACACACTACAACGTGTAAAAGATTAGTAAATTTAGTCTGGTGTGTTATTATCTGAGAGGAAAAACACAGCTGTCATGCTTCCATATTTCTGGATTTAATGATGGCTCTGTAATCCTGACTGACTGACTGACTGACTGACTGACTGACTGCTGATAAAGGGTGCCTTCGTGCTCATGCACAGTCAGGTGGCATTGAGTGGTTTCAACTTGTGAGCGTGCACATCAAGCCCAGATGCCAGAGCACGTCAGTAGCAGTTAGCAAACTTACCATCATTCCTAGTCTGAGCTCCAAGCAGGCTTTTGTAAAGAGCATCAGAAAGCTTAAGTGTTTGAGGGTAACATCACTGGGTCACTGTAGATGCACTGAACAGCGCTTTGCAAGTAGAAATGACATTTATTCTCAGGTTAGCAAAGAGATGTTGGCTTAGTATGAGACGGATAAACTGCAAAATATCCGGAAGCAAACATGTTAAGTAGTAAGGCGTGCTTAATTCTGGTGCACATGCGCCCTCTCACGTGCACACACAGCGATGTACTGACCAAAGTCTATGTCCAGCAGCGCTGCGTTGGCTCCCTCCACCAGGATCTTGTTAGGAGGACCATGAAGAGCCTCGTACATGTAGTGCACACCGTCTCTCACCATGGGCTTGATCCGCTCCACATAGTCCTAAAAATCATACAAACATTACTGCAAAGAGACCAATATGATGTTGAATGACAAATATATATATACATACAGTATATGTGAGAAATATTTTTCTGTTTCATTTTTCTTACCTTTAATTTGATCAGCTCTCCCTCTATGTCAATCTCCAGAGTGGGGTACATAGCTTTGTACTGCTGGGCCAAGACTTTATACCTGTAACAGGTGACATTGATCAGTCCTCTCACTGTTATTTATCGCACCAGCTGGGCTGTTATGATATCATTCTACATCATGTTGCAATGAGATTATAAACACAGGAGGCACACAAACAACATCTCATGCCATTTCTTAGAGATTCACTGGCCCATATCAACCACAAGTGCCAGGAATTAAACCCTGGAACAAATTGGCCCTTATTTACGACACTGCAAGGTGGTGTTTGGTTTGAGAAGTCAGTCAAGCTCCATCCTGGTATTTCCTAAGCAAACAGAAAGCTCTACCCCTGGAGCAGACAGGAACTACACCCTAAGAATCACGTTCAGACCGACGTCAGGCCTGCGATGTGGAAGAGGTGACTAGTGTTATTCAACTAGTCTCTTAGTAACCTGCACAGTCCAAGTCACTGTGTAGTGTACGTGCATCTAAGAGTGAGTTTTGTCTTTATCATCAGTTTTGATGTAAGATTTGACATTTTAAGGACTGACTGAACTATTTATGTAGATAATAAAAGGTGTTTCCAGTGCTGCTCTCGCCTCAATGTCTGCACCTCTTTCTTTGCTGTGTATTACAGTCTCCACGCCTGATAGGAACTTTACTCATGCTGTGAAGATGTTTAGGTTATAGTTGGTTCAAGTTCTTTTCTCTGTGTAAGAAATGTTTAGCAGCAGCTGGTTTATGGTGCAGTTTTAATTGCCACTGCCACACATGTGCCTCCTGTGGTCTACTCGTCACAGGTTTTCCATTGTTTCCTTTAGCAGCACATAACACAGCAGAGTATGCTGATTGGTGGCATTTCATCAGTGAATGCACTGAACCATAATTTACTCAAGTCTCATCTCTGACCGAATGCCTGTGGTGATTCACCTGTTTTGAATCAGATGGCCTTACATAGTGGAATAATTCAGAGCCGTCATTCATTTGAATGAGGCCAGTCTGGCGACGCAGCGGGGATGCCAGAGCGGAGGGCTCCGGCAAAAAAACAAAACAAAAACAAAACAAAAAAACACAGGTCTGCAACATGACATTATCTGGCAAGACTTTGAGTATTGCAAAGTGTTATTCAGTGTGTTGGCATCTGATAAACCTTTAAATTCACCAATCTGTTACTCAAACTGGAACTTCTTGGCTCGTATTTCGTAGGGCTGTTTTCGGTCTGAACACCTCAGAGCTAAGAGCTGAGTTCTTCTGGACAAAATGCCGGTAAAGTTCCTGAGTTAAAAAAAAAAAAGTTCCTTTGCTTAAAACAGGCAATAAAACTTGAGATAGGAATGTGAAGGTTGAAATTCAGGCACAGCTTCTGCGTTCCTCGGTTCAAGGAAAAGTTTCACTGATCGAAAGGGGCATGGTAAGACATATAAAAAAATTACATTATACACAGACTTTAATTAATCAGATGCAGATTTCATTAGAACTCCCGACATATAATCTTGTGCTACTGGAACAGACCTTTCAGAGAACTGAGTGAAGTCAGCCAGCAGGTCACATATCCTGAGGCCGCTACGCGCAGCCTTGGCCGAGTACACCGGACCAATCCCCTTCTTCGTTGTCCCGAGACTGCGCAGGGAAAAAATAAAAATAGACGTAGCATTAGCATGTGATCTCAATCTACAACACGTCTTTTTACAGTTTCAAGGTTCATCACGTCATCCACCTAATTATTGTGAAACTTTTGAACACCTCCAGACAACAGTAATTACCCAGGAGTTTTAACTTGAAGGAAAAGCAGAGTCTTACAGAACCAAAAAGCTCATGTAAGTGTTCTGGAGCTGTGATTTGACTGTAAGAGTGTACAGCGGGCATTACATCCACCTTCTCACAGCACCAAAATGGGTGCATATTATATTAAATTACTGTTAAACTGGACAGAGCTGTTAACTGAGCAGTGTGTGCAAACAAGTGACAGAGAAACTTATCTGAAGAGCCGGATGCTGATACTCAACACTGTCACTGTCACCTTTTCTTTATAGCCTTGACACTAAAAGTTTTCACACTGATATATCACTTGAAACTCAGTCGACTTTTTATGGACACAGTATTGTCCCTTCACGTAACAGAGACGGACTACTCAAATAACATGCTAGAGTAGTTAACCATTTACATATGACACAGTCAACGTTTACCTCCTGTAACTCGCCTGGCGCGGCACAATCTGCTCAACCCCACATGCAAACTACAGAATGTAAAAGTACCAATACAAATGACAAGTCCTGCATTCAGATATTGACTTTAGTATAAGTTAAGGGAACCCACATTGTATTCTGTAAGCAGCTGTGTGTGTTTTTCATGTAGAGTACAACTTTCAGATAAATGTAGTAAAGAACAATCATTTCCTCTGACGTGTAGTGGAACAGAAGTAGGAAGTAGAATGAAACAGAAACTGCATCATACTTTTCAAATTTAAAATGTGGCAACAAAAATAATTTAAAAAAAACATCATTACACTTTGTCACAGAAGGAATGGATCCACAGACACATATATACACATGAAATATAATATACAGAGTGCCTTTAAAATGAACATACATGATTTCCTTTCAGAAATGACACTGATCTCAGGGCAGAGATGGAATCAATTGATTATGTCTTTAATAATAATAATAATAATAATGATAATATAACATATAAAATGAACATATTGTCCATTAGGATCAGACTTGAGTGAGTAAAAGCCTCTGTGTTGGATATTTTACACCTGTGTATGTGTTATGTTTCTACAGCTACTATGAGAATGGGTGTTATGAATGACCTGAGTGATGCATCAACTAACACGAGCTGGTTTCAATTGTTCTATGAGTGTGACCAATTATTTTTGAGTTTTGAACGTTTTTGTAAATGGTACATTTAAGTTTGAACATTAAAGTCAGCGCTTGCAAAATGATCATTTTCAAATCTGCAAACTCTGATTTTCAAGTTTGTACACTGAATTTTATCATTTGTATTTACATCACAGTAAACATTGAAGCGTTCTTAGGTAAATGCTCATTTCATTTGGTTCTGTAAAACCCACTTATATTGTGGCCAGCAGCTTTTTTTTCACAATTTATAAAATAAAACCTTCACGTTGGAACTCAACGCACAAACTTGTAAAATAGAGTTTACAGGAAGACACAAAAATGTTTACACTTTAATTACGCCCGAAAGCTGTTAACAGGTACAGAGTTAACAGGTACAAGCTTTAATGTACAAGTTTACAAAACTAAGATCACTATATTTTCAAGCACTGATATGATATTCCATAAATCTGGACTCCAGTGTGACTAAACTCTGCTCTGACTTCCAGCAGCAGGACTGCAAATCCCCCAGCCTGTCGAGCAATCTGCTGAAAGCTTATAATGACTCTGCCATTAAGGCACCCTGGTGAAAATGCATTCTCTCTGTCTCTCTAACACACACATGCACACACACACACGCACACACACGCACACATACACAGTACCTGGCTGGGTGTTTGGGGCTTTGGTTGCTGAGCTGGTAAAGACAACCCAGCTTTGAACAGGGATACACTCGGTCTCTCTTGAGCTTAATATTCTGAACGCCCTTCAGACTCGGCTTAACATTCCTCACATATGGTACGGTTCACTGCCTGAGCGAATAATGTACCGGAACAAAATTTTGCTTTGAAATGGTGTGGAATAAAACAGAATATAGAATACCTGGATTTACTACTGGAAACACATGTGTCTTTCTGAAGAGGCTAAAAATCTGGTTTATTCTGTTCATAACCTCCATCTGCTCGAGGGCTGATACACTCTGTTTGCCCTCTGACCTCTCTGAGGACGCCTCCAGGCAGAGCAGTGTTCAGATTATATGCATGTGTGTCACTGTGGAAAGACATTCATGTACAGTGGGGTCCAAAAGTGTCAGAGACCGGCCACCAGAGGACTTTGGTTGTTTACTGGATTTGTTTTGAACCAATAACGGAATCATACAGTAAAGTGTAAAAGGTGCAGAACTTAACTCAGATTAGCATTTTTCAAACCTGCTGAAACAAGCTGATATTGTGAGTTGATATAGTGAACTTTTTTTGCAAACTGTTGTATATTTACACATCCAACCGCTACAGAGCAACATTATCATTCATTTGGAGTTGTGTTTCTGTTCACCTGGTGAAAGCAAGTCCAACATTCACTCTCCTTTTACCTCTTAATCATTATTAAGAGTTTTTTTTAACTCTTAATTATATTCACCAACCAGTTGCTAAGCTGAAATGACAATTATTGCATTTGCAGACAACCTTTATTATATGTTAATTGTCCAGCTTTAGTGTATAATATATGGCACAGTGTTGTTGTAGCATGGCCTCTGTGACTGTAATGAATTAAGTAGTAAGATCACAGCATGAATGCTTTAACAATGCAAAATCAAAGCAGAGCAACGGAAGAAATTATCTATTTTCTTCATCCATGACCTGCTTCATTCTTTGGAGTTTTGTTCACAAACACAAACTAAATATTTGATCATTATCAAAAGGTGTTTGCACATCACTGGATGTTGAAGAGGGCGTTGGAGGTGACTCACACGAATCAAGATCCAGGAAAATGACTCAACCCTTTTTTCCCCAGAAAGATGCAACAACTGATCTGATCTGATCTGATCTGTGTGTGTGTGTGTGTGTGTGTGTGCGCGTGTTGCAGCCAATTTTAAAGCAACAGGTTTCTTACTTCTTGCCTGCTTGCTCTTGCCTCTGCTGTTCCTGAACGCCATCAACCGCTTGGTGGAAGTCAAACACTGCGGAGGCGGGAGAGAGGGGACACACACGCTCACACACCTCAGAGAAAGCAGGGCTCACACATCCACGCGCACACACATTTTTGCATGCGTCCATTCAAACATTCACACACAGATTTAAAAAAAAAAAAAAAAAGTCCAGGGGTGGATCTGGGAGGACTTACCAATATGTGCTCTGTCTGAGATGATCAACCTTTTCTCCCAGCCCTTTAGACCTACACACACACAAATACACTTTAAGTCTCCGTGCTGCACGTGAAAGCACAGTCATATGATGTTTTATGAAGTGTGTGTTTAAAAAACTGCACATCACTCACTTTTTCCTTTGCGCTCATTCTTTTCTGCCTCTTCAAACAGGCCTGGAAGGTGGATCACGACACCATTGCCTGAGGTAAAAAATAAATAAAACTGAAGAATACTGATCATAAATAATACTCAATAATTGAACATAATTTACAGAGCTTTCTGGTTTGTAACCGCCTAACAACATCTACTTAAGAGCTGCATCAATGAGCTGTGAGCAGTTCCACCAAAGAAATAGTCTTTATATTCTTTATATCCTGTTGGGCCAATCAGTCTCTACATAATCTTCATATTTTAGACATTAATCATTTGTATATAAAATCTTACAAATTAACCAGTAACTCACGCTGTCGGATAAATCAAGTGGAGTAAAAGGTTTTAGCTGGAAACTGAGAGTTTATTCTTGTCCAATTTGTAGTTATATTCATTGGAGATGAGACCATTTACTAATTAATTGATTAGTTGATTGATATAAAAATAATTGGCAACTATTTAGATAATTGTTTCAGTGACCTTTCAAGCAAAAATAGTGAAAATTGCCAAATATTCTCTGGAATAAGAGGATTTGCTGTTTTTCTTTGTCTTATATCCTTGTAAACTGAACATATCTGTGGTTCAGACATTTGATTGATGCATTATTTCTCTATCTTTTGATGTGTCAGAGACTAAGAGAGACGCAATCAAAAAAGTACTCAGCAGATTAATCAATAATGAAAATAATCATAAGTCAGTGGAATTTCCATAATAAAACTATGATGCCATTTTGTGACTTTTTAGTGACAAAGTGTCAAAACGTGACAGAAAAAGGCTTCTGAGAGTTACAACTCTCAAACTGTCACTCGGGTGCTGTAACTCTGCTGGACAGATCCGACCCGTTCATGAGAGTATTCATACAGCTGGCATAATTATCTTTTTAATTGGGTTGCATTTAGTGGAGGAGGTGTGGTAATTACTTTGATCAAATTAAATTAAATTAAGAAATGTGGAAAAAGACTTTAAAAAAAAAAAAAAAACCCACAACAAACCCTCTGTCAGTGGCACTGTAGGAGTGAATGTGGGAGATACAGATATAAGAGCAGAGCACAGCGCTGGAGGACATGAATGTGCTTTTACACACCGGGAGAGGAGTGATGGTGTAATAAACAGAAACACGTCTGCCCTCTGGCTCAATAAATTAAGTGTGATAACATGAATGCAAATGATCAACGTTCGTCTGTTCTTCTGTCTAACTGAAAAACATATTTATCAATAGGACTACCAAGAAATATGAATTATACTAAATGCTCACCTGTTGCTGCAAAAGTAATCTAGATTTTCTTTGCTAAATGACACAAGATGTCAAAATGACTGAGTGCAGGTCAGGGTTTGTATCACGTTATCTTTCTGTTACTTCGTGGCACTTGTCCATATTAGCAAAATAAAACATAAAACTTAAAATAAAAAGTGAATGCACTGACTTGAGAGAGTTCTTTGGCACAGCAGTGCTTTGAGATAAATGCTCACGTCAGCATGCTAACACGTTCACAGTGACAATGCTAACATGCTGATGCTAAGCAGGTATAATGTTTAAATAGAAGACGATTACCACAATCCACAGTGGATTACCACCAGATGTGGGATGCACCATATATATATATATACAAGAGTGGATCTGACACATGTGCTTGAGAAAGACTAGGTGTGGTTGAAGTGTTGGTAATAAAAACATTGGCGCTTAGTGTGCCGCCATCTTTTTCTCAGTATGTGTCGCTGCCAGCACCTTTTATGTGCAGACGTTTAATTAGTGTGTTTGTAATATTTGTCCTATCTCTCTATTCAAATAGATTAATAAGTAAAAATAAAACTATGAAAATAATAATGCAAAGTACAAGAAACACCATTGATCCAAGTGCAGGTCACATTTGATGCACTCTGCTGCACATCTGTGTTTGAGCCTGAAGAGGAACATTAATGTGCCACATCTCAAAGATGAAAAAGCAGAAACATGATTAAGTATCGACGGATCATACAGCTATAGAGTGCATGCAGATGTGTGGAGGGATAGAAGCCAGAAAGAAAGAGTAAGGCACCATTAGCTAATGAAGTTACTGCAGATGAGTGGATGTGGCGTAGCCTGCAGTCTGGCTCTGAGTCAAGCTGATCACACTCACTGTAGCAGCCGCCAAAATAGAGGCTGTAAGAGAGATGACGAGCGCCAAGCTAAAAGAAATCTCGATCAGTTCATCAAGAAAATAGGAAGGGAAGATGGCCTTGGAACAGTGTATAAATGTGTGTGTGTGTGTGTGTGTGTGTGTGTGTGTGTGTGTGTATGTGTGTAGATCTCACAAATGCGAGAGTGAATTGAAGTGTTTCTGCGTGCTTGCATCCGTGTGCATTACACACCAATGAAGGCAGTGACCTTGGGGTTGATGATGCCGCTGGGGAGGAGGTGAAAGTCGTACTCCACCGAGTCGACCACCACTGTGTGTCCTGCGTTGTTGCCGCCCTGCAGAGGTGAGACAGAGAGCGATGAGAAGAGACAAACACAGACAGGAACGCAGAGAGGCGTGAGACCAATGTGGGCTCTGCAACTTTGTTTGGCGGAGCTGCACGACAGGCTGAATAGTTTGGCGAGTAGCAACAAGCAGATATACAAACCTCTGGCTACTGTCTGTTAGTTGTGTATGTCTGCTGCTCGGTGCTGTTGCTTAGGGACTCCTGCTCACTGTGCACTCTGATCTCAAGTTAAGGTCTGGCTCAAGTGTAAACTAACTAACAACTGTTGTCAGCAGAGGAAAAGTCAAATGCAGAGTTGGTTCTGTGAACATGATGTAAATAATCCTTCCAGTCCCAAAACCAAAGACATGTCCTGTTAAAAAGAATGCTGCTCCCAACACATACATACATTAAAAAATTAAATTAAAAACTCTTTATCTGCCCCCCTATGAACTGTACTTCATAGTCAGTGAATTTCTCAAACTTCAGCCTGAAAGCCACCAGCCATCAGAGGAATAATGTGTTACCACTTCGCTGGTAAACAAGCTACTCCAACATTTAGCATTTTAATATGAGACTGGCATTGTTAACTCTCTGGCTCACCACCAACAAGATTACCTTTTATTCAGATAGAAAAACAACAAGAGACATTAAATATAGATTACCTTACTAGTTCTGTTGCGTATAATTATGCAACAATTACTTGATAATCCATTAGTGGATTAAGAGAAAAATAATCAGCAACTATTTTTCAAAAGTGAAAAATAACTTTAGTAATCTTTTAAGTTAAAATGCTGAGTTCCACAACTGGTTCCAGATTATCAAACCCTTTGTCACACATGATAATAAACTGAATGTCTTTGTTGGTTGAACAAAAGAAGACATCTGAAGACGTTACCTTGAGCTGGGAAAATTTTTAGCAATTTTCATGTTTTTAGAGACAAAACCATTAATGGATTCATTGAGTGAACAACTGGAAGATTAATCAATGATGAAACTAAGTGTTAGTTGCAGCCAAAGTCCTCATGGCGTCTCTGTTACAGCCCAAATCATGTATTCATGCATTCATACATCATGTATTTAATCCAGTGTTTCTCCAGGACGATCACATTTTCATGCTTCTTAATTAGGGGAGTGAAGCACAAAGTTTGAGTCAATGTAATACCATTTCTGTGTGATAACCAGCCAAACAACTGCACAGGCTTTACATTAGTTTAGTTTCAACAGGAGAACATGTGCGCTGCTCACTGGGAACAAAGTTTTCCAACAGGCAAAGACTAAGGACTGTATTTAACTCCGACAATATGTGTTTACTGGGTGCTAATGTGGATGCTGCATACAGGCCTGCGCATGATTTAGCACAGCTGACAGTGACAGATAAAAATGCAAAAGTGGGGCCTAGAGAGGGAATGAGTTCTCAGATGAGCGCCCTGCTTTGTTCCTGTTGACGTTCTGCTTTAGGTTTCAGAGTCACAGAGTTTACACTCTGCAGCTCAGGAACATTCAAACATCCAGATGGAAAAGAGGATGATATGGAAAACTGAGATGAGAAAGGAAAGGACAGATGGGCGAAGGAAAGTATTTCAAGTATAATTTTTTTTTTTGCTATGATGATAGCGCAGCAGCAGATCCACTCATGCCTCAGCAGCTTGCGTCACTGCTCACTACCTGAGGTGCCAATTCAACAAGTCTGTCCTGTGACCAGGATGCGTTCCTAATGCTGTAGCCTGTGGATATAAATCAAGCCTAGCATGTGCTTCGACCACAAGGGGGTTATTCCTGGACACAGCAGTACCCTGAAGGTGGAGAGGGGGGGAACAGATGGGGGGGGGGTTGGCGGGTGGGGGGCAGATGCCTATCCTTTTTAGATATTTTTACGATCCATCCCATCCCCCACAGAACCTAACTCCAGCTCTCATACAGTCCCATGATCGGCCTCTTATTCCCATCACGAGAAACTCAACTTCTGATACTCAATCGCCTGCTCTTGTACTGTGGCTTGTGCACTGCTATGGCAGCAATGATAATCCACTGCGTTGATGGGATTGCAATAAGTGGGCAGAGATACCTCACCAAAGGGTCTGGTATGAAATCTGAATGACAGGCTGATGAAAGTTTATCTAGTAGCTCTTAAAGGATCAAGACATGCTACCTGATCTGGACCTGTGACCCTTCTCCTGCCCAGGGATCAACATGGGTCTGGCATTGGTATGAAAGGGAAGACATGGTTCACAGTTGTGGCTGAAAATATCCCAGTCATTAGAATTAGTTAACTAATTAGCTGATCCAGAGAAAATCATTAATAATCATTACCCTCGGCTCTGTGGAGCTTCATTGCGGCGTTCAGCACGTTGTTTTGGTTTCACAGCTCGTCACGTCACTGCTCTGGTTCCCTCTCACACACCTCTCAAGTGCTGTTGATGTTTAGAGTGAAAAAGCTGTGTAACCCTGCTCAGCAGCGCACAGCAGACAGACACAGTTAGCAACCAGCAGGTGAGATAGCAGCTAAAGACACAGAAATTCCCCTCAGCCGTTAGTGGAAACCAAAACAGAGACGATAGGAGACTAACATTCAACAGGTGGCCAGAAACAGGGAGTGAACGATAATGATGCTGGGTGTGTAAACAGGCGACTGGTATGGTGATGAAAACATGAAAAGAAGGTGATGATAAGTCGGATGTTGTGATTACAGATTGTTTCCGCTGTCCCTGAGAAAAAGTAAAAATACCATACGAGGGTTACTATAGTGATTTAATATTGTCCTTTGAACACCTTTGTGCTTATTGATCATCAGACAGGAGAGACACAAGACATTTCCACATGTCACAGTAGGAAAAGCACAGGTGTAAATAATAAAATGAATGATGGCTGAACTCCATTTAGCCGCTCTTGGTACTGGACGTACTGGCTCGTCGTCACACTGTCACGGCGCGCTGCAGCACTAGAATAGAACGGAGACCTCGTTAATGACATTAGCAACACCTGTGCTTCTCCTAATGTGACGAGTCAAAATGTCTGCTGTGAAAACAAAAGGCCCATTAAACAGCGTGACAAACTCACTCTGGGCTTTGAGAGCTTGTGATGGCCAGTGAATACTAATGTTTAATAAATAGATTAATACGTGATGAACCAATTGTTAGCTGCAGCCCCAGGTAGTTTAATCACTGGATGTTATATGATTACTTGAAGTAACCTGTAGTTAAATAATGGTGATTACTTGCAGATTTAAACTATAACTCATACTTAAAAGCTTTTTTATTTAGACTCTTATTCTAAAATAAATTGCATGTTTTATTGACTGTTACTCTATGGTTTGATCTTTTTTTTAAGTAACTCTTGCTGTGGTTGATTTTTGTGTTGTCCCTTGTGTTCTGTATTGTTTCTTTTCAGCTTGTTCTTGTGAGTGTTTTATTTCCTTTGGGAAAACTGGATTGTATCTTGATATAATATATTTGCATCCAAAAAGGGAAACCAATAATTATTTTAATTATAAATTTAATTTCCTGATCTTGATTAATTGCTTTATCCGTAAAATGTCACAAATCAGTGTATCACAAAGAAAAGGATTAATTCCTCACATTTGAGCTGCTGGAAGAAGCCATTGTTTGGCATTTTTGCTTAACAGAAAAAAAAATGGTTAAATCAACTAATCATTGCAGCTCTATTCACCATGTAGATGTACTTTACAACTACAATTCATTACAGACCTTTCTTGTGTCAAAGACAACCAGACTGAATGTCTGTTCATTATCTGGTATCAAACAAATGTTTTGTGTATAACACTTTGTCTCTGAGCAGCAGGGCTCCATGGTGAAAACAGAAACCGCCTCCTGAATAGGTTCAAGGTCTCAAGTTCAAGCCCTGATGTATGGTGGCAACCACAACCTCTTTACTCCAAAAGAAACTGAAGCGTCTTTTGTCTTTTCTCTGTCATTTCTGGTAGGTTGATCTATACCCAGTGTTTCCCACACCGTTGCTTTAGTTATTTTGAGGGGCGGCAAACCCCCCCAAAAAATTTAAGAAAACTTAAATAATTTATCTACACTATTTACCTAATATATAAGCACTTGTTTCATATGAGCTCAGTGTGAGTATCTCCTGCATTTTGCTGTCATTTACGGTGACGTTTCTCTCCTCTCCTCCTGCTTTCTGTTTCACTGTGTGTGTGTGTGTGTGTGTGTGTGTGTGTGTGTGTGTGTGTGTGTGTGTGTGTCTTAGCCCTCCCCGCACACAGAGGAGAGACAGGTTGAAAACTCCTTATGTTAAGTGCGGTGAAAGTTTTCCAGCAAGTGTTAGAAATCCCTCTAAAACCCAAGATGGACAGATGTCGACCTCAAACGTCTGACAGTCAGGCCAAAATATCAGCGTTCTGCTATTGACGGCAGGGAAGCTAGCGCTAAGACCACCAGCAGCTTTTACAGCTAATTAACTGTTAGTGTATTGCATCGTACTTATTCTGCCTAAATAACATAATATATCCTCGACTCGCTTGTCAGTACAGTTACAGTCAGTGCACTTGAAACACGTGTCAGATTTTCACCAAGATATTATATATGTAGTTTGTCTCAAAGGTTTAAAGCTGCCTTTTCATAAGTAACGCTTACCCCCTTAGCCCTAACCCCCAGAATTCATGCTATGTTTAAAAAATAAATATCAGTCAATATATCAGATTTTTAAACCCTCAAAATACTGAAAATCATAATCAGTATTGGCCGGGCTCTGTATCTGCACACTATTAAGTCTTGAAGCATCTTATGAACTTAATATATATTTACAAAAATGTCCGGTGAAGGGGCGAACACTGCAACAACCAAGCCTTGGTTTAAGCAAACATCTCCATAGTAACCCGAGTCCAGTGCCCTGAATGTGTGTGTGGTATAGGTGACTCCAAGAAACCGTATATCATTATGACACAACATGTCCAATAAAGTGGCTCCTGGCAGGCAAATACAAAACACTGACTAAACCCACAGTGTAAACGTGACAGGCCTCCTCACACAGCTACTCCTACAGGCAAGATATAACTTGATGAGCTTGTTTCACAGCGTTCCCGTCTACTTCAGCTGTTCTTCCTGCAGCTTTCAACAAGTTCAATTCAAGACCTTGTTAAGAGCATTATGAATGAAATTTAAGAGCCATTTCTCGCAAAAAAAAAAGTATGAATGGTATGAAGGAAAAGTGGAGTCCCAGAATTACTTGCCAAGTAAATGAATTTATTCACATTCAACGTGAACATTTAAGCGTTTGCGGGTGTGTGCATGTTTGCTAGTAGCTTTTTATGGCAGCTGTATGGTTTTTTGACTTCCCATGCGACTCTGACGCCTTTACACCCAAAGTTTCTAATTTGAGCATTTTCTGGCACAAATTTGTTATTTTCAACAGTGCACTGCTCTCGAGCCAGATCTTGTTGAACATGCGCTTCCCCATGTTAGATGAAAGTAGAATTAACAGAAATAATTTTAACTTGTCAGTATTTTTTTGATTAGAGGAGACGTCACATCAGCCCACACACCATATCATAGGGCCAACAGACAGACATTTCCACCCCAAATGCCAAATGCCAAAGATAATTTAAAACTGTCTCCTTTACATAGCTTGTTCACCAAAGCTGATTATTTTTTACATTAATTTATTATTTTGACTCTAAAATGTCAGAGCATATTAAAAAATACCCATTATACTTTTCCGGAGCTGAAGGCAACATATTCAAATTGCTGTTTTTTTATCCAGCCAACACAAAAATATTCAATTGACTAACAGATGTATGACAAAAAACACAGTCGAGAAGCTAGAGCTTGAGAATCTTTGCTTAGAAAACCAATTTTTTTTAATCAAATAATTGATTCACCTCTAAAACATTCATTCATTTATCAATAGTAGAGACTGCTGTAACTAACTATGATACTTTTTCAATGCAATAGATTTCTTTTAAAAATGATAAATTAATGAGTGAGGATAGAAATGTAGAAATTTGTAATTTAAACAAATTTTGTTTATTTTAGGGAACAAACGTCCCATCTCCTTTTACATTTTTGAACATGGTGAAGCATGATACGGCTATATGATATTTCTCAATAATGACTATTGACGATCCTGCCATCAGTCTGCTGAGATGTGTTTGCAGCTACACCCCTCGTTCCACTGAAACCCCAGCTGTGACTTCGAGGATCTTAGAGGTCTGGACTGTAAGGAACACCGAGCGAGACTGCTGGCAAAGCCTATTTTATAAAAAGATCAACACTATCAGCACTTCACCGCTCACTCACGCAGCAACAAGCCCCCAACTAACGTACACACACACACACACACACACACTATAATGTATGGAGGGGACGCTGTGCAGGACCACAGGGTATTTTTAAATGTCTCCTGCCTTAAACTGTGGAAACAAGGAAGCTCTGAGGCCCAGGAAAATCTCGGTTATGTCAACTTGTTATTAAAAGAGAAAACTAATAGTCCTCTGAACTCCACAGACTGAGAACAAGCAGACAGAAGATTAGAAAGACTGGATGTGTAATTAAGGCAGAGGATAATGAAGATGATCTTAAAGAGGGCAGAAACTTCGATTAACCAATCTGGTCTGTGACATGTCAAAAATAAGTTAAAAAAAACTTCTCAGAGCCCAAAGTGACAGCTTTTAATTGCTTTCTTTGTCTGACCAACACTCCTACCTGCAGATGTAAAAACCTAAAGACATTTCATTTATTCACAGAGTCACTAATTGTTACGGCTCTAGTGCGAAACTTTTTTTGGTACAGAGTGAAATGTGCTCTTAGCTCCGACTGTCTGGAGATGGCCTCGCTCAGATTCCTGCTTTTGTTGACTTCTTTGATCAAAGAGCTTCTGATTTACAAAGTAATCTAAACTGTATTTTATTTAGGCTGTTCACAATTAGAAATTTGATATTTGAGAAGTTTGGCATTTTGGTTTATTAAGACTAAAGGTCAACAGTCATGTTAGGAGCTCTGTGACGCTGCGCTGCACAGCAGAGATTTACAGACCTGAGTCGACTGACAAACATTAATCTCGCGCTGTTTTGACAAACAATTATTCGCCATTGATTAATTGTAAATGGTAAGTTTTGAAAAAAAAAAAGCCAAAACTGCTGGTCAAGGCATGGATATCACAAAGGTTAATCAATCTGTCGCACAACTACAATGTAACTCTGACAAAAACATAAAACATATTAAGTAAACTTCAATGGATGCCATTTCTCAAGAGAGTTTCCAACCTTCAGCTATAACTGATATTT
This sequence comes from Seriola dumerili, assembly GCF_002260705.1. Taxonomy (NCBI): domain Eukaryota; kingdom Metazoa; phylum Chordata; class Actinopteri; order Carangiformes; family Carangidae; genus Seriola; species Seriola dumerili. The sequence continues at coordinate 5,824,224 of NW_019174733.1, read as the reverse complement.
TACAATAACAATGTATTAAATGACACACAGAGAATCATCCACTGAATATGCAGCTCCTCTCAGTTTTGTGGTGAGTTTCGGCTCGTTTTTTACCTTCACATAACTTCAGTGTTTTGGTTCACTCTCACTGCTCTCAGAGTCACTGTTGCTGATTTCAGCTAAAAAGACAGACACAGTCAGAGACCAGCTGGTGAACATAGTGGAGCATTAAGCAGGTAAAGAGCCAGATACTTCCCTTAGGAGTTGGTGGAGACCAAAATAGAGTTACAAAGGAGAGAAAATATTGAGCTTGCATTCATCATGTGACCAGAAACACGACTCCAAATGAATGATAATGTTTCTCTGTAACTGCTGGATGTGCAAATAAACAACTATTGCAGATAAACTAAATTTGATTTTCACACCATGCTGAAATGAATAGAAACCAATGCTTTCCTGCTGACTCAAACTGTATTATGAATGCAGTAACATTAAGTATTGACAACCTAATGTGCGGTAGAGAGGTCGCCAAAACATTGCAGTCGCCTGTTTTGCTTCAGCACAGATCAGTTTGTTTCCCCAGTCGGGAGAGTCTGTCACTACAGTACACGCACAAACTCTTCAGCAGGCAGCGTCAATAGAAACTACTGAGAGCCACAGAGCTGTGAGAGTTTGAAGTCTAGGCAACAAAAATAAGAAGTAAGAACACACGGTCAAAGTGACCTCAGCTGAGTTGTTCACAAATGTTTCGTTGCCCAGACATTAACAACTGCCAAAACGTGAGGTTACCATCATTTTAAGTCCAGACAGGTTGAATGAATACAGTGTAAACAGTTTTACATCAATTACCAAATATGACCAGTCTTCTACAAGCTGGCTGGACTTCAGCTTTCTTGGAGTAGATGTGGTTTAAGTATGTGGCTCTAGGCCATCGCAGCAGATGCTTTTTAAACATTTTAGGCAGTCCACCCTATACTGCTTTCACTCACTGTCTCACCTTTTCCTGTTCAGGGGGGATGGAGACAGGACTCTTCTCAGTACACTGTGGGAAAAGAGTGGAGAGAGCCACAAGTCCGAGACAACAACTTGTGCTGTTTCAGAGCCTCCAATCCAACCGTTTTTCATGAGGAAACCAAAGTGCAAATTCAACACGAAGCGCCAGGAGTTGAACCACCAAGGCCAGACGAAGAGTTAGTGGAGGGGTCACATGGATATTAATGAAAATTACAACTTGATAAGATAAAATCGTCATGTGTGCTGAAACACTGAAGGTGAATAACAACTCGCCATCGGATGGACATTCACCTACACATCTCTTGATACATATTGCATGTGCCTTACATCCTGGTGTCAGATTGCTTTGGCAAGAAGCAACAACTGCTTGACCACTCTGCAATAGTCAAGTGTATGTTATCAACACTTACTGTATGTACTCAGTTGTCATGTTTTGCAACATGCCCCCTCCCAGCCTGTTTGAAATGATAAGGTGGTGTATGTATGGGCCCTCCAAAGCAGGTCATTGTGTATGGTGTACATATATGGGTATGTCCAAGTGCAGCCTGCAGGATCAGGAAACATGACTTAGTGTAAACGCAGTGCACAGACTGGTCAATAATTGGCCAAACTGAACAGAAGTGGTTGCCACTGACAAACTCAAGTTGGACAATATATTACTCCAAATGTGGTGACATTTTAGTGTGATATTTAAAATAATGTGGAAGTGGACTCCGGGGAAAAATAACAATATTTATTGATGTGGATGTAGAGGACAAGCACAGGCATTCACTGGTTATTTAATTCAGCTACAATATATTTCAAATTTAATTTAATACATCCCACTCTGATAAGGCACAATTTATTAAAGCTTTATATGCTGTAATTAATGGATTTTTAATGGTTAAAACAGCTTTTACTAATACTTTATAGATGAGTTATAAGCCAGAGGAACTGTTGGGTTGCCAGGTTGTGCAAAATCCTCTTTCAGCACAAAAGTGATGCAAGAGAGCCTATTCAAATAACAGAACGGGATTTTTTTAATGCTTTATAAACCAGTTATAAGCCATGAATGAGAATAACTTCTGGGTTGCCAAGTTGTATCAAAAATAAAAAGCTTTCGTAAAGAGATTATCAACCATTAATTGCGGTTTATAAACCCTTAAATAAACGGTGCCTTATCAGCGGTGGCAACCTGCGCTGGAGCTAATGCAGCCTCTGGGTACTGCAATAACCACAAACCCAGATGGTACAGGATAATATCAATATGACAGTGATTAATTAAACTTATCATGTAAGGAACAGCTCAGCCACAGTGAATAAAAAGCCAACCTGCTGCCAACATTGGTCGAGTCCATCTTTTTGCTAGCGAGGTTAACTGATTTAACGCGCTAATGGTGGCCAGAGAAGCCGGGTCTGAAGTGATGCACCTGGTCACTTCAGTTAGAAAAAGGTACCTTCAGTTACCTTGTCATGTGCACACGACAGGAGACGATTCAACGCAGTTTTTTAGGTGTGAAGAGCTAAGCAGCTAGCAGGAATTCAAGGTGACATTAGCAAAACACTGGGAACAACACACCGACTGTAGATTTTGGTTAGCTAGCAGACTTGTCATTAGCTATCTGGGTCTAACACCTAACTTCACACCGGGGTGACGCGGCGTTTTTCGCTGGACGTTACCTGCAGGATTTCCGGTAACTAGCTTAACCGGGGACGGACGCATAACAAGTGAACGCAGCACGAGTGCTAACCAACCTGACATCTGCACACCATATCCGCGTCTTGTGCCAGCAGATCCACAACTTTTCCTTTTCCCTCGTCGCCCCATTGAGCACCGAGCACCACGGTCACTTTGTTGCCGACGTCCGGTCGAGGTGCCCGTTTCGTTGGGCTGCCGCTGCCGTTCGGGGCCCCGGCGGCTTCCTGACTCCCACTTTCCGACATTTCAGCTGGGTCCCTGACTGACTACACTTGTGCGCCCTTTCGCACGGTGCTGCGCTGCTGCACCAACGACAGCTGAGAGGACTGAGGGCGCTGAAGTTGGCTTATGGTTCGACAGTTAAGGGAAACAAATGACAACACAGAGCGACCGGTTCTTCCGTTTCTGGTTCTTCCACTTCTTGTTGTGAAAGGGTGTCACACATCCCAGCAAGTGTGAGTGTGTGTCATTATTTTATTAGTGGAAACACAAAAAGGGCAATTTCACAGTTTCCCCTAGTCCAGACCACATTGGACCAGGTCTAGAACAAAAACAACCTGGCCAAGATTAATCCAGAAATGATAAACACTGTTTGAAACACAGTTTTTTCCATTTTATTTGTGAAAATAAACAATTTTCCCCATTCAGGCTGTACCAGATCAAAAACCACTACACATAGATTTGTCAAACCTAGACTAGATTAACACAGAATGGCTAAGAACTGTTTAAAACACTATTTAGATTTGTGATATCTTTATTCTAGTGGTGTGGATGGAGAACACACAGTGAAAGCCGCTGTTGCAGTACTTTCATAAATAAAATAAAAGTTTCACAAATCTAAAGGTGGGTTTCAAACAGTAATTAGGTTTTAATTAGGATGTCTAACACCCTGTCACAACAATAAGTGGATCATAAAACAGAGAATCGGTCTCTCTGTTGTAATTCAAGTTTCTCTTAACGTTCCCTTTAACTGTCGAATGGTAAACAGACTTCAGAGTCACTGAAGGCGCTTACTCCAAGGCAACGTTAGACGCGAGGAAGTACCTCGCACATGCGTACAAGTGTCTAATATTATTGTCCCCAAATATGAACAGAAAAAAACCCCTGAAAGACCTGAGCACCTGCAGCTTTACACCTCAGTCATGTAAGTCACTTTCAGCCTTAATTAGAATGAGATAAAATGATAAATTCACCACATGTGTAATCAATACTGTAATTTTGTGCAGCCGATAGGTTTCTGGAATCAGATAGCAGGTGAATCATCTTGGTCGCTTCTACGATCTCTGAAGACACTCCCACCACTGTGGAGGAGTGCTACAGCCAATGACTGTAACATCCAGTTTGACATCCAGGGCCCCCAAAAGTCTCAAGTTTACTCCAAATCATTTGTGTCTACATCATTTGATTAAACAAATCTTTCTTTCTTTCTTTCTTTCTTTCTTTCTTTCTTTCTTTCTTTCTTTCTTTCTTTCTTTCTTTATTTTTTTAATAAATTTGCACCACTGAGGTACAATATCAGCTATGACGGGCCATCTAGCTTGAATAAGTCTATTTATTGATTTAGTTTATACAGTTTATTATATATTTGATTTATATCATGCTGATTTGTTGTTAAATAGTGTTCTATCTAGTTTCAAATCTTTCATTGCTTTTTTCTGTACACATGGGAAACCTCCAGGAGTATATATACAATATGTATGTCTGAAATATGTGATAAATGCCCATCATTATACTCCTGCAAGCCCAAGTGCACATACTCAAATTGCTTTTTCTGTCTGACCAACAGTCAAAAACACAAAGATTTTGAGTTCATTGTCATAGAAAACTGAGAAACTGGCAAATATTAACATTTGAGAAGCTTTTGTCTTTTGAGCATTTTTACTTGAATTTAAATCTAAACTGGACTTAGATGATTAAGCAATTATTTGAATTGTTTCAATTAACTTTCTGCCAGCCGATTAATTTCAACAACTCTTCATTCTGTTGGTAGTTTAATCTATAATACGTTTTATTTTATAAACTGATCAAAGGTTTTACATGTGAAGTCATGATTCAAAAGAATCTCTGTGAAATAAATGTAATGGACTTAAAAGTATTTCACTAGTGCAGTAGGAGTATAAAGCATTCAAGTACCTCAAAATTGTACTTGAGTAAATGTACTTAGTTACAGTCTGCCACTGGTAATTAACCTGTTCATAGATTCAGTTCATTTTCAAATTGGAGGTAACAACAATTCAAAACCACATTGAGCAATAAAACAAGAAAAGGCAACAAATAACTCTAAATATGTAAAGGTAAGACAATATTTATTAAAGTATTTGAAGTAGTCAAGGTTGACATTTTCAAACACTTGCATCAAACATAAACCACAGTTTAAATTTTTTTTATTATTTTTATATTATTGAACATGCAATAGACTTTTCCCTCAGTGGGCAGCAGGCATTTGATTTAAACAAACACACTTATTAAAGCTCTTTTTAAATTATTTGGCTCCCTCTGGTGGTAATCAACAATGCATGCAAGTGCCCTTTTGCTTACATTGCAGAGCATTATTTCAAAATGTGTTGCATCTACACTTGAACCAGTTTGACATGGTTTCACTCTTTCCTTAACATTGGCATGAAACATAAAACAATAGAAACCACAGATTTTCGGTGTGGAGAATACGAAATGTTGTTTGTCTAAACAGGAGAAGCTAAATGCTTGACGATCCATTGATTCTCAGTCAACATAATTTTTTCCTTATTTTTTGCAGACGTGTCCGTCTTGTTTGTGCCTTCATGTACCTCCTGCAGTTGGAGATGCACTGTGCCAGGTACAGCTCACATCACGACTGCCCTTTCATCTCCTTTGAGCTCAGCGTGGGACAGATGGTCGAGTGGGTGGACAGGAGCGAGTGCAGGGAGCAGTGGGCACAGGTCACGACTCGGGCCAATATTAAAAGGGCCTTTTATTAACGCATTGACATCAGTCTTACAGACTTTTCACACCAGTTTGGTTTGATCAGATAAATCTATCTAACATCTCTATGTGTGTGCTGAGGAGTGCTCTAAGTCAAGGTTAAGGTCATACAATATTTAAGCAACACTGATTTCATGTGAGAGCTTGGGTGAAAATCTACCTGTTTACCTGTGTCTGTGTTTATCCAGGCAACAGACCAACAGTGCGCTGAACCTTTACAGCTCAGCTGTTCTTCACAGAATTGTCAAAGGAAACAGGAGTATGGGTATTTACTGTTTGTTTTGCATCACTGTTTTATTTGTTCCCCCCGTCCCGTAAATCCCTTTACTGTTTGCTCAGGTTGTTCGTCAGGCCTGCCAACTGTCTGTGTCACTTTTCTTATTGTTTGATTGTGAACTTGTGTTATTTGTTGTTGTCTGACAACTGTGATCTGTTCTTTGCCCCAGATTTCCCGGTTTCATTTTGACTGCTCTCCTAAAAAACACTGTGGGCCTACATAGTGGTGGAGGGAGTAATTCGATCTTGGTGTATAAATATGAAAAGCACTCAAAGCAGAAAAATGACCCTGGGTATTATACTGTTATGTATTATATCATTGTATTATTAGTACTTGTGCATTAATGTGAAAGTAGCATTTTACTGTTGTAGTTGGTTGAGGTGGAGCTAATTTGAACTATTCTGTTTAGGACTGCAACTAATGAATACTTTCATTGATATTTTTTTCTTATTCATAAATAAATGATAATGGGTTTGTAAAAACTTTTTGAAAACAGTGTGAAATGCTGTCACAACTACCCAGAGCCCGAGATGACACCTTCACAAAACTTGTTTTTTTCCAACCAACAGTTCAAATAACTTTCACATTTAATAACTGGAGCTATGAAATGGTATTTTTACATGAAAACTTACTTCAAACAATTAGTAGTATTAGTAGTTTAGTTTTCATTTTCTGCCAATTGACCATTTTTTTAATCTCTATTCTTAATCTGTTGATTAGTCTACAATAAGCCATCACACTATATAAGCTCTTGGCTCTCAGATGAATGTAATTAAATAAAAAAGTACAACATTTTTGTCAGAAAATGAAATAATTGCATGAAGAAAAAAAAAAACTCAACTACCTCAAATCTGTACCTGTATAGCCACTGAGCTCCTGCAGGAGGCAGCAGATGTCTGACATGCGCCCTGTGGAGTGACTGCTTCTTCCGTAGCTTGTCCATGAGCTCGCCCGCTAGCACCACAGAGAAGTGGCTCCTTAAAACCTCCTGTTGGGGTCATTCACATCCACATAACAGTGATATCCAAAATGTCTGCCCCGCTGCTTCTCAGGGCTTTCGTCAAGGAGCGACTGACAGCTGCAGCCGAGGAAATATTTCAGGTTTTTGAGAAAACAATAGAGAAATATGAAGAAGAAGCTTCCACCTCCAAACAGGAGATTGAACGGCTTAGAGGTCTGCTGCTGGAGTTTGTGTCAAAGCACAAAGAAGGTCTGTGTATCATCATCATCATCATTATTATTATTATCACAGTTATTATTTACACCTGTCATTGTCCCGGAGGGGGGGGGGGGGGGGGGGGGGGGGGGGGGGCTGTTTTTATTCAGTCACTTACAGCACCCCCCTCAGAGACACTTTTCTTTTGCCTTTGAGACTCGTGGGATCAAAAGCAGAGCAATACTTTCTGTATTTTATTTCCATATAATGTCATCATGACACATTGAATGAAATATGTAAACACTCATTTCTTTATTAGGAACATCTAGCTAAAACTAAATGGACAAAATAATAAGGATGCCTGTCAACATAATGCAATACAGTTCAACAGCCTCCAAAATCATCCTACAGTTGAATCCACATCTCTTTAACACCGTTTGAATAAAAACTGAACATTGAAACTTTCATGAACTAACTGACAGCAAACTATTTGTCAATTTAATTTTGATGAATGAAAGAAATAGTAGTTGCAGTCGTAATCGACATATTGTTATCATGGTCATCTTCTGTCTGGCAGCATCCAAAATTCAGTCACTACTTTTGTGATAAAATTGATAAAGACTTAAGAAAATGAAAGAGGCATTTGTTATAAGTTCTCCCATCTTTGTTTCTAGACCTCTCACAGTCGTCCATCTTTAAGGAGGAAACTCCCCCCGAGCAGCAGCACTGTGAGCGGGAGCCGAGCCTCAGCGCCGATCAGACGGACCGGGAGCCTCCACGCATTAAAGAGGAAGATCAGGAGCTCTGGGCCAGTCAGCAACAAGAAGAGGTTCAAGAGTTTAAGAATGCTAATGTCTTATACCTACCTCAGTCATCTGTCTGGGAGAAACACGACCAGCAGGACTCAAAACCGTCTTTGCAACCTCAGACTCAAAACAGTGAAAGCGAGGAGCAGTTTCAGGAGCTGCAAGAAACTAAAACTGTAGCGTTCATGCTACATTTCGCTTCGTCCCCTTCTTCACAAACTCAGATCCAAGATGGTCGAGAAAATGAAAGACCTGCTGCAAGTTTTATGTCAAACCGAACTCAGACAGAACAAAACCAGACTTCCATTATCAGCCCCAGAGAGTCCACTGAGTTATCTCATCTGAATTCAGTCGCACCTGACTATCATTGCTATCTGTGCGAGAAATCTTTTTCCCTCAGTCATCACTTGATCAATCACGCTTTTCGCATGCATTTAAAGGACGCGGGTTTCCAGTGTGCTGTGTGTGGAAAGACCTTAGAGTCCACCGAAAGTCTCAATGTGCACCTTAAATCACACAAGGGCTCGAGGTGTTGTCACGTGTGCGGGAAACACTGCAGCAGCACCACCGCTCTGACCGAACACATGACCAGCCACACCGGGGTGAAACTGCATCGCTGCCACGTTTGTGGGAAAGAGTGCAGCCGCAAAGGTGATTTAAAGATACATATGAGGATTCACACCGGCGAGAAGCCTTTCTGCTGCTCTTACTGTTGTAAAAGTTTCACCCACAGCGGACATCTGAGGAAGCACATGAGAAGCCACACAGGAGAGAGACCACACCGCTGTAATGTCTGCGGCAAGGGGTTTCTACAGAGCACACACCTAAAATACCACTTAGGGACTCACGCTCAGAAATATTAATTTAGTTTTTTTTTTCATCTGGTGGGGCTCATATTTATCAAACTTTTTGATTTACACTTAAAAATGTTCCAAAGAGCCAACTCTGCTGAGTGTGAGCACTAAGACACGTTTATCAAGTGACTTACCAACATTTAGGAGCAACTCTTAAGTGATCACATGACTATTAACGTGTATGCTCAGAGCAGGAATAGCCAATCGGAAACAGCAATTTACCCAACATCTGCCATATTCATACATTCATTCTTCTTAAAAATCCTTTTACTTAGAAAAATGCTGTTATTTTTTAAAAAACTAAAATATGTGTCTGTGAAATCTTTGTCCTTTAAAAATGGCTGAAATATTTAAAAAACTTGAGCGGGAAACAAATTCTGCAGCTTGTTTCTGTCATTAAAAATCATAAGAACAATTTAGTAACAAACTGACAGGTGCAGATGATGAAGATGCATGAGACGTAATAACAAACGTAAACCAGTACCAGCTTTATTTGTGTTGTTTTCCTCCCTGATAAATGCAAATAGAAAGAAAAAGTGCAAATAGTAGGCTAAAACTACTCAACTTTAAATTGTAGATATTGCTTCCCCTAACATAATTCATCATGACCAATGATATTACATGTATATTATATTGCACAGTAACACATCTCAGATGGTGTGTGCTCACTTTTTTTTTCTTTATCGTAATCATCTAGGATCTACTTTGAACAAACTTTGAAGGCCTGCAGAGCTCTCTTTACTTTAAGACTACTTTTAAGTAGTAAGAATGTTAATAAGTTCGTGAGTGGGAGTAAAAGGGAAGTATTATCATCTTTCACTTGAGAACAAAATTTCACTGTTAGCAGATTGATAAATACGGGCCAAGAGGTTTAACATTCGTTCCTCTTCATTGTTGACATGACCTTTGCTCTGATGGGAAATCATTACTCATTAACATCTAACAGGAATGTGTACAATAACACTGCTGTCAACATCAAGAGAATAAACACTGTCTTTGTCATTATTCCTTTTCAGTGACATAATTTGAATGATGGTAAATCTGTGAGTTGTTTTGTATGTTTAGCTCAGATTTGATGGATACAGAAGTTAACCAAGTACAAACTGGAATAGGAAGCATTAACTGAATTTGTATTAGAGTATTTAAAGATGCATCGTTGTTTCTTTTTTTCTCTTGGTGGGAAAGAAACAACACCAGTTGGACCAGTTTAATGTTTGGGCATAAAACCAAAACAATTCGCTAAAAGAGGCTAAAAAGAAAGCTATGACCTCAGAAAATCATCTTGATGTCTTGTTTTTCTGGCAGCTGTATGCAAACTACAAAGAGGATAATCTGTTTATAGTATCATTAAAAACAATCAAAAATGGTTACTGACCTTTTGTGACCCCTGTCAAACTGACCTCAAATGCTCCAAAGGATTTTTAAAAAATATCATGTTTTTAAGGGATTCTAAAAATAACAGGAGGGCCCAAAACCAAAGCTGTGATACTAAGTACTGAAAACCAGAGTTTTGGCATCATGTCTTCATTCCTGAAGTCCGATGGTCATCTGAGTCTGTGGTCCAACTGTATTACACAATGACCAAATCTGTCCAATTGAGACAAAAAACTTGACACAATTAAAACCCTTCCCATTCACACCCTGCAAATTCTTCAAATGTTGTAAACTGTAAACACAAACAAATCTATCTTTTCTTTAGCATAGCTTAATGTATTTTTAAATGATTATTGAATGAACTGACCTAACCTATAAGTTTGATTGGTTCTTTAAAATATGACTGACCAGTAGGTGGCACTGCAGGAGCCTCTATGTATCTATCCAGCAAATCAGTGAGGGCTTAGTGTCCACACAAACTACATCTGACATGAGGTAAGCTTATTAAAAAGAAACTTTTTGCCATTTGACAGTGTTTTTATCACAGACCTTGAGTGTTAAAAAGTGTAAGTTATTAACAAAGCACAGTACGTTATCATGCAAATCTGCACTGGAAGAAGCTGCACCTGCAAGGATTTTTACCACAGGCTCCATGTTTTGCCCCAAATTCTGGTAGCAGGTCCAGTGTCATGATCTGCTCTTCCTTCTGAACTTCCTGTTTAATTTAGAAATTTATTTATTTATTTGTCTGTCATTTTACTTCCTGTTTTTGTGGGTTTCTTTTCCGCTATTTTCTGTTGTATTTGTGTGTCATAACTTAATTAGTTAAAGTTAAAGTTCCCTGAGTATTCATGGTGTTGTGTTACCTCTTTTCAGTTGCTAGAACATAATGTTTGGTTAATGCATGCGTCATGACTTAGTGTTCACCTCTCTTACCTACATATCGACCCTTTTTACCTGTTTCCAGAATTTTGGATTCTTGCCACCACTTACTGGATTTGCTTGTCTATTTTGGACTGGCCTTGCTGTTTTCTGACCCTGGAGTGCCATCATCTTGTAAGCGTTTGTTTACTTTGTTAAATAAATCAGTGGACTGCATGTGCTCCAGCATTTGAGTCATTCTGTGTTTTGTTACCCTGTTTGCACTGGCTTTGACGGTGTGTTCTGGCCACTATGGACCCAGCAGTTGTTTTGTTTGAAGATTTGGTTTATACCTTTGTGGGTATTTATGGAGAGTTCAAAAGAAGCTCTAGTAGGGAGTACAAAGAAGCTGCTCCCATATCAAGCATGCGTTGGTGGCTAAAGGATTTTATTAGCACCCCTGATTCCCAGCCAGTCTCCCAGCCTGCTAGCCAGCAGCTTGCTCCAGTGTCTGCTGACCTGCTCCAGTCAACTAACCTCCAGCTTGAATCCTAGTTGGCTAACTGGAGGTCCACAAGCCTCCAGCCTGCTTCCAAGTTGGCTAGCTGTCAGCCTGCTATCTTCCAGTCTGCATCTAAGTCAGCTCACTCACGGCCTGCTAGCCTTCAGCCTGCTTCCAAGCCTGCTATCCTCCACTCTGTATCCCAGTTGGCTAGCCTCCAGTCAGAATCCTACCTCTGAGCCAGTTAGCCACCTACATCTTCCTGCTCCTAAGTCGACCAGCTTCCTATTGGATCCTGACCCTGAAAACCTTTCTTCAAAACTCACCTAGCTATTGCCCCAAGATATGTAGGGGTCAGAGCCCCTAGAAGGAAGCATTTCCTGAAGACTCGAGCAATCCCCTTTCTTCAGGACTCCTCCGAATCGGAGCCCCTAGAAGTTCCAGTTCCTGCTGACACCCTTCCTAACCTTCCAGATCATCAGTCAGCCGTCTTTACTAACGCCCAGCTAGATCTCCAGCTGGCCGCCTCCTGCTCAGCACTCCAGTGGTTTGCCTGTCTTGCTCTCAGCTCCAACCAACAGCTGAATCTTCTGGTGTCGGCTGACCTCCAGTCTCTTCATCGACCTCCAGAGTGGCCCTACCTATGGTGCCGGTCTCCAGAGCAATCCCGCCTAAGTTGCCATTCTCTGAGAAGCCTTGCCTACATCATTTGTCTCCAGGTCATCCTCCACTAGTCTGGTCATTCTTGTGGTGGCAATTCTTGTTTAATAAAGACTCACAAACCAGAACATGTCTTTCTGTGTATTATTGTCACACTTGACAAGCGGGCACACAACCCTTCAGTCTGTGCTTGGCTGAGAGCAACTTCCTCTTCCCTCAAGTTTGTTTTTTATGGATAAAAAGGAAACAGATGCACCACACTTCTTGCCAACAATTCTTCCACCCCACATTTCCTTACATTTATTAGAAAAATAACTCCATATATGGTATAAACCAGAACATATTTGCATAACACTGCTGATCATAATATTTTTCCACCACAATTTCCCCCTTTGAGCATTTAAGTGCCCACTCAAAATAAGGAAAATTACTACATCATTGAATCAAGTAAGTGTATATCAAGATAGAACTGAAGATCATATCATAACAACACAAATCAAAAATAAAACAATCTATCAAATTAATAAAATGCATTCTGAGGGGTAGGTGCAACATTAGGGTCACACTGAAGCAACTACTGACCCATCACAACCCCTACCCACCAAAGCAACATTGACCTAACACATGTTAATAGTACAGCACAAACACAGAGCATCATGCCCAAGGTCGTTTCTGCCTCCGCCTGATCCCCAGCTATGCCCCTGCCCAGCCCTCGGACTGCTCCCCTTAGATCCCCAGTTCCACTCTTCAGCTCCCTGTCCACTGGCCCCTGTAGATAGGGGTCGGTGTGGACAGGGGCCAATCAATCCTTATTGATTTGTTTCCCTGTCTTTGACTGTCTTTGCTATTTTATCCTGGACTTCCTCACAATCTTGTAAGCCTTTATTTACTATGTTAATTTCTTTGCTTTGCTTTGGCAACTTTCCCCTGTGTTTTATTAACCTGCTTGCACCAGCTTTGACACACTGTTGTTCAAAGACTTTATTTCTGCTGCTTATTACTTCTCAATCTTGTAAAACAGCAGCTTCAAAATTACATCCACACAACCATGGTTTGAGCCATTCCACCATGACTTTGTGGTCTAATCAAAGGACCATGACGGCCTAAAAAGCTCAACTTGGATCACTCCCAGGTGGCCTCAAAATTTCACACAAAACAGGAGCTCATTCAGGAATCTCTGTGTTTGGGAAGCTGCTTCAGGCGATTTAGATTTCAGATTGTAAAGCTAAAGAGCTAATCAGGCCTCAGTGACCCTCAAACCTAAAACCAACTACCCTAATCTGGTTATGCAACCTCCCCTAAAGACACAGGATCACCAGCAAACACCCCTGAGTCCTTGGGCAGAGTTTCCCACATGTCAGCTCATGTCTAGCCTCAGTGAGGATTCAATAACTGAAATCTAATCAGATGATTTGTTTACATGATCCTCAGCTGGCCTAACCTGCACAAACCAACTATCCTGAGCTGTCTGACCCAGACTATAGCTATTTGAGCAAACTACCCCACACTTTTCTGGAAAAAAAAACAGGGCAAGAGGTTAATCTTCTGTGGAGTCAAATTATGTGAAACTTACTCAAGGGAACTGGACGGATTTTCTTTATGTGGGTCAGACTGTGTCTCACAGATTAACTCAAGAGAAGAGGGGTTACACTGATTTCTTTGCATGTGTGCGTGTACATGTGTGTGCTATGTGCGTAAATAGTGCCATTTTGAAGTCAGACGCTGTTACGAAGAGTTATGCTGGCACTCAGCAAATTGTCAGGAATTTCACGAGCCCTTGGTTGCATAACTGGGTCATTGAGTTACTGACCACCCCACCAAGTAGAGTTTTTTCGCAGGACTGAGCCAGCTTCACGTACTTGAGAGGAATCCAAATGTACAGCTGGGTGGGGATGGAGGTAATCCAGAAGAGTTTCTGGTGCAAAGGAGATGACTTGAGGAGGCGATCTAACAGGATGGTCCTCATGGGTTGGGTTTGGTGTGGAGGAGGACAAAAAACATCTGGTAGACATCCTCCACAAGCGGAAACATACACACTCAAAAAACAGAACAAGCTGGGTTTTGGACAAGCAGAGCATTACAACAGTTACTTTCATATTTTCACATTGATTTCACACATCTGTTAAAATGTGGGGGGACACATTGTCAGGCAGGAATATGAATGTGATTTGAATTTTTTGCGTTTATTGGATAGACGCTCAAACACATTTTATTTTACTGTCCTGTCCATCTAATGACATTCCTGCAGTATATTTTCAATCCATGTCATAAACTCAAAGACAGTTTATTTGGTGGAAAACCTTGATGTAGGCCAGATGATACATTTGCCTCATTGTTTACTTTCTATTGCTAATCCCAGTATATATAAATCCCATGCTGGACCTTTCATTCAGGGAGGAGCTTGGCTATTAAAAGCAGAGAGAATGAGTGACACTGCTGCTGCAGTTTTGGCGTCCAGCACATACCCACACACACTTGTCCTTCACAGATCTGATTACTGGCTCATGTGAAGCCTCACTTGTCATCTGTTGCCTTATTTTTACATGGTGGTTGACCAAATTATTTCAACCAGGAACATGAATGAGGCAACAGGATGCAAGCTTGCAGCCATTCTTTTTTATAGGGAACCCCAGAGGAAGGCCAAATTTACTGCAAGATTGTTTTTAATAAAAATGTAGAAGGAAGCTCTCCATCCACTATTTTTTCTCATTTCATTGCATAACTCATTTTCTCTTTCAGTGTCTGCTCATAGCAACTAAAGCATGACAAAATTGAATTTAGTGGGTTTGGTTTTTTTTTTAACATAATGGTTGTGTTTAGGCACTGACAGCACTGACAGTGGGCTTGGTCTGATACTTGTAAATGTTTGGGTCCGTGTATTTAGGTTGAAACAGTTTGGAGAGTGTTGAGGAAGGAGAAAAACTCACCTCCACACAAGCCCGGGACTTCCGCAACGGACGGCTCTATCTTATCATACATTAACAAAACAGAAGCCACAGGTAACTTTGAGTTAAGGTGCGACAAGAATTAATGAGCTCATTAACAGGTATCCACTTCTAGCAAGGTGCGCTGCTCAACTAACAAAAGGAAAACAAAAGCGCGTTTTGATGACGCCGCTCCTCTCGTATCTAGGCAACACAGCATGTCTTAAAGGCACATTTCACGATTTCGACTGTTACATAGTGAAAAAGTCATATGTAACAGAAGTGTTATCTTTCTTTAAAGTTATTTTTGCCTTTATTACTGTGACAGAGAGAGAGAGAGCGAGAGAGAGAGAGAGAGACGAGAAGAGACTGAGACGAGAGAGAAAGAGAGAAAGTAAAGTTAAGAAGACAACAAAGGGCCACAGGTCGGACTCGAACCCGCGCCGCTGTGGTAAGGACTAAGCCTAAATGGTAAGTGCCCTACCAGGTGTTATCTTCTTTATTAACCTATTAATATTAACTGACACCACAATGCTTCCCTAACTTTAACCAGTGTGCTTTCCTTTTGCAGGATGCAGGCCCTAGTCAGCTTTTATCTAAGTGCTGACCTTTGTGTTACCACCATCCACTCTGACCACTTCCGTACCACTTGAATGATGTGGAAAACGTAGCACGCTGTAAAATAAACTAAAAGTCAGATCATATTCCCGTTCATCTGAACTGGCAGTCTGTAGAAATGAGGCAGTGAGTGAAATGACCTTAAGTAACTATGTCGTCTCTCTCTCTCTCTGACCCAGTATCTGGTTTAGGACTCTGACGCATGTTTTACAAGGATTATAATCTGGTGATTTATTTCTAAAAGTCCAAAAATTTAATCAGAATAATCAGTGCCTTGCTATTTTGTCGAAATCTGGACCAGTCAGACCAGTCAGTCCCCCCCCCCCCCAGTCTCTCTGCGCCAACTGCGTGAATGCGCAGCGTTGAGTTGAGTTTTGCTGCTGAATGAGAGAACAGAAAAAACAGAGGAATGCATGCATGAATATCTGTGCCAACGAACCGACGTGCTGCTCAAATGCGAGGGCATCGCAGGCCGGTTGTATGAGGGTAAGTCTGTTTCTCATACGTCGGCGATAGGAACTAAAAAAGACGCTGCTCAGGCTACTGATAAAACCTGTCTAAAATACTGGGCTGGCTGGGGTGGAAGGGGGGCGTGTATGGGATATCCACAATGTGCGCGTTGTTATTCTCTGCTAGGGAACTCAAATAATGCAGATGTTTGTTTGTTTTTTTTTAGCCGATTTCTCAGAGCTGGTGGAGCAGAAACGACGACAAGGTCAAATGGTCACTAAGTCGCAGTGCGCTGCTTGGAGGTCACTGGACCATCACTGCTGCTGAAAGTGTGCCAGTGGATGTGTGACTATGACCGATCGCTGATAGCTGTGCCTGATATGTGATATCAGACAGTATAAATGCATGAATGCTGCTACCTTAATGGTCAGAGATATTCTCTTACTGACAGAATGTCTCTGTCAGTAATCCAGCTTGCCGTGTTGTGTTAGCTGCAGAGGAAGTTGAAAGCTGACCTCGCTTTGGACTCTAAAGTTGCCGTGCGTACCAGACTCAGTCTGAGTTGAGGCATCTCAGCAGGTGACAGTGTGAGAATATAGATCCTCCTCACACACACTCACACTCACACACTCCACAGCAGGGGACAGCATGAAAGAGCTCCGAGAATAGACACCCACTGAGTGAAAACCACTACTGTATCACACACACAAACTCTGTCTTACACACACAAACACACACACACACACACACACACACACACACACACACACACACACACACACACACACACACACACACACACACTATCTTCACTATCTTCAAACTCTCCACAGTGTGCTTGATACAATGTTGGTAGAGTGTGTTTTAAAACTTCTGAAGCTGCTTGCTTATCATCGGTGCTGGGGCTTTGAGAAAGCTGCTCTGTTGATGTCAGTTTTCACCGGCAGTGATGCAGTGCTACTCCTGTAAACAGGAGAAAGTTCAAGAAGCTCAGCTCAGGTTCAAGAAGTTGCAAGAGATGAAACACTTGTCCATAATCAAATAATTGATCATTAGAAGATTAACAGATGGCAGTTTTGACAATTGCTTAATTGTTTTAAGTAAATGGTTGTAAATGATAATTGTAACTTCAAGTTTATCTAGTGTATTATTGTTTTCATCTTTTCCCCATCTTATGTCATTAACCTGTATAACCCTGATGACATCACTATGACATCATCAGGAGTTATTTTCTCAGACTTGACAAAGCTCCTCCAGATGCGTGAAGACATTACATATATACAAAAGGTTTAAAGATTAACGGATTAATTAACAGATCATAGCTTCTCAAGAGGTGCAGAGAAGAAAGTCTTGTAACTGGCCTCTCAGGCAAGAGATTGACGGTGTTGTGTGAAAGTGTCGTAGGAGCATCACCTTGAGTATAATCTGAACCTAGTGTAGCTTTGTAATTAAGCCTTCAGCGCTGCCTTAATCTTCACCCAGTTGCTCTGTCCCTTATTGCAGCTCTCTCAAACGCCTGATCTCCCCCCAGGACCTTGTGTCCTGAGGCAACTAGACGACTATAATTAGAAAGTTCCATCTGAAAACCAGACAGGGGCAGCAGCATGTAGCAGGGTAATATGATGCAGTGGAGTGAAACCAGGTGACCAAGACTGGATCATCAAAAAGCGTCATTGTGCTTATAACCAGATGCCCTCTGGAACACAAGGTCATGAATACTGATGAATCAAGCAGATGTACTGAGGTACGCAGTGAGAGCAGGGAAGTAGACAACGGCAGACTGTAGTTTGTAAGGTCACACCAATCTTTGGTCCAGACTAAAATATCTCAACATATATCGGATGGATTGACATGAATGTTTGTACAGACATTCATGGTTCTCAGATAATGTATCATAAAGTCTTGGTCTCTGATATTTTGTTGCCTATTTGTTACTTTCATGTGTGTGTACATGGTCTGTCCAGATATTTAGTTTGTTTGCAGTGTGAGGCTTTATCACATATAAACCAACCAGAGGCATAAAAAGTGGAGGGAAGGATAAGGAGGAAGAGATGGTCGAGCTCCTATAGCTGCATGTCTGAAAGAAAATGCTGACTTTAAAAATCCCGAAGGTAAAATATTTAGAGCATATTTCTTCAGAAAATAAGTCTTGCTATAGATCAGTTTATTTTAAATACACTGGAATGTAGTCTCATTAACTTTCAATGAGTAAATAAGTTTAGGTTTATTTTTACATCCTGAACAAAGCATCTTATACACACACACACACACACACACACACACACACACACACACATATGAGTTTGTTGAGTTTAGCAGAGGTGAACTGGGGTGAGTTTGGCTTTTATCAAGATAAGATTTATATTACACAGTTGAAATTACAATATATTACACAATAAAAGAATGTGGCACGATGTTCCCTGCATGAAGACTGAAAGGGGAAGAGATTACATAACTTCCCCATACTGGTTCAGGGAAATGCCTTGGAATAATCAGAAACATATGTTTGCCATTTTAAGCCATTTTAAAATAAAAATTGGTATATTGTCATTTGTGCCAGTGTTGTTGTGTTGGGTGATGTTCACATACTGTCCACAAAATGAACTGCCTGCACACAATGAAGTACACATGTATTGTATAACACAAATCAATTGCACTGCTAACTGGATTCAGGAGGAGCACTTGCACAGTTAATGGGAAGGTCTCTCAATTCGGACTGCATGTATTTTGTAGGAGGCATGCAACATATTGCTGTGTACCTGTTGAGCTTTGTGTGAGAATATGGTGGCTTTTGGTCCTGACACACCCATATTTGAGAGCTTGAAACAGACAAGAACGTTGATGTTGGACGATTCCAAAAAATTCTTTAAGTGTCATTGTTCTTTCAGATTTAATGCCAATGTTTCAAGCCTAATGTTGAGCCTGGGGTCCTGGAGACCTCCTGCCACTGAGATACTTACTGAGAATTTTGAACTGATGATATGTTTCACAAAAACTACTACATTGCTTCTGTTATGTGAGACCCCAAACAATGAGAAAGGAAGGTCACATATAATATCAACAAAATACAATGGTAAACATTTTTGCTTTCTACAATATCTGGCAGCTACAGTATGGTTAAGGTTAGGGAACTAATTTTGGTTACGGTTGATAAATAGGCAACATTAACTGCTTGTTAACTATGAACCGACTCCTGCAGGAGTGACGTGCTACATCCCCATGCATCCACCGACCTGACCTCCACCCTTACTTTCTGCCCCACCTCATAAAGGTCACACTATTTCCTGTTCTGGCACTGGACATTGTCATTGGACATAAATAATGAATGTAATCCCCAGGGCTGCAGCTGTGGTCACATTTTTGTCACAAGTGTCTGTGGTTGTTTACTTTGTTGCCGAGGTTTGGAGCTTGTATTGTTTGGTGTCGTTACTTGTGTGGCAAAGATATTGTTGTATGTGTGGCTTTGTCTGGCCTGTGCACTTGGGTAGTTTGCTACTAAGAATAATGGAGTCTAGCTAATGTGACAGCTCACAAGAATGACATTAATTACACCAGGACCTCAGCCTCTTGGCCAGCTCCGACTACGTGCAGCTGATTTAGCCTTTGCTGGAAAGGTTTTCTAAAAACGTCACGTTTGCTTTTGATAGTGAGATGTATTTGGGTAATTTGTGTTGTGTGAGAAAGAGCCAAGACCACACACAGAGAGTGGAGGTCCTGAAACTTAAAGGATTACAGGCACAAGTCTTTCAGAATGATCTGGCAAAGTTTTCTGTGTTCTATGGCATTAAAAATCAAACACATTTTCCCTAATCTATCTTAAAAAGAATTAACTAAAGTTAAATTAAATGCAAAAGTTATAACAAGTCCTCCTACCTAAAAGATATTTTGGTCATTTGTCCCTACCCTCAGATAGGAGTGCACCAGCGGCTGGCGTACCAGACCTTCAGTGTCAAGGTAACAATAATAAAAATGTGCTTAAGGTTGTATTTAGGTTAATTACTCAGCCGCTTGCACAGACCACTTGTGGGGTTGTTCTTTTGGCTGAACTGCAACAGCAGGACCAGCCCTATAAACACGAATGTCCATGACTCACTGAGTGACTGAGTGATCAAGTTACACCGTTGGTCCGCCGAATGTCACATGACTGAGTCATGAGGTTACACCATTGGCTGGTCAAGTGTTGGAGCTTCTCCATCGGCCTTTGCTCTTTCAAAATGAATTTGCGCAAACAGTTTCTATGAAGTGGTGGGGCTGCATTTATAGCCTGTAGTTTTGCAAACTTAATGCATTTGTCGCTAGGTTTACTGACTTTTTAGACCCCTTCAGCAACTTTTCTTCAAAATAAGCTCCGAGTGACAAATCTAGTGACTTTTTTGACAAATCTTAACTACTTTCCATAGAAGAGAGTTGCCAGTACTGCCTCCGTACACCTCCCTCTGTGACTGCTCTGTGCAGTGATAGAGAGGCAGCAGCAGATTGTTACCCAGACAGAGGCTGTGCACTGTGTGGGAGACAAAATAAGATATTTTGTCACTTCTAACTTTCTCTTTGAGCGATCATTTTACAAGTCAAGCTGAAATCACAGCACAGCTGTTGTGTCATTTTTGAGGAACACAAATTCACAAGCAGACATTCACACAGTTTTTTTGAGGTTTGTGGTTTTGTTAATGACATTAGCTGGCAACCACAACTTAACATCAGCATATAGTCAGCTCACTTGGTTATTCCTGGCAGCTTCTGCGCCCTGAGACGTTTAATGATCGTCTATTATAACAATTATGCAACTGGCTGGACAGTCTCTGCCATGTTCCAGGCAAATTGCTATAAATACAATCTGTCCATAATCAACAGTTTTCTTTAACCCTTTTTTCACACTCTGTAAATGATGGTACAACGGCAGTTTTTTCCTGTGTAATTCAGATTCTAGTTTAGCTGAGATATTTTTCCAAACTTTCGCAAGTCCCTCCAGACCCAATGAAGACATTACAAAACTGAGCTGAGGATCTTCATGACAGTGGAGTTCTCCTTTAAGGCCTTGGAAACATATTGAATTAATTTCCTTCCTCAGAAAACATCTGCAAAACACATTGTTAAATCAGCTTGATGTCCTCTTTCTTGTTTTACTCCTGCATTTCTACCTTTTACCACACATTGCCGCCACTAACCATTAATACACTATATTGCCCTTTTTCCACCACACCAACATCCTGAAAGATGTTACAGCAGGAAAAGGGGCAAAAATTTGTGTGTTCACCCAGGTGTTTTGTTTTCTATCAGAGCCAGAGCCGATAAATACCCCAATGTTAGCGATTTTTTTGACCATTGGAATAGGGGCTTATGTTAACACCTTCTGCAGTGTGCTGCAAAGTGTCTATGTGTGTATCACATAGACACTGTGTGTTTTTGTGCTGGTAGAATATGAAATAATCCAGCGCCACTATAGTGGTCAAAATGCCCACAGTGTAACTTTAATCTAAAGTGACAGACCTCACTCAAAGAAGTATTATGCAAACTAAACAAACTAAACAGTAGCTATAAGCTGATTTTTACAAAAATAGATTTAAGAGACATCCTGTTGCCACATGTTAGGCTACTTTGCTTTTCTGTTTATTGTTATCTGTAAATACCAACCACTGGCAGGTTTCTATGTGTAAACTGAGGTTTCACCTTTCATTGTGTCGTATAATGACCCTGGAGCCATGCAGGGACACAGTACACAACTAAAAACAGCACTGTGAAAACAATAAAGCCGTGTCTGAAATGCAGTCTTCTAACTTTGAATGGACGTGAGAACTTATAAGAATTCAAAAGTATTTAAAAGTAAAATGTCTTTAATAGTAACCTAATGATGTAAACTATTGGATCTCAATGTGGAATTGAACCCATCCCCCTCCATTTCAGAGTGGTGATGCTCACTGGGGTTTTTGGACTGTGGCACGTTTCACACGCAGCCGCTGACAGAAGCATCTCTTAATCATAAGGTTATCACACTAGCTTGTGGTCCTCATACAGCTGAGGGATCTGGTGACAGCCTCTGAAATCACGTTACCTCAGTCTGTAAAAAAAAAAGCAAACTTAAGGTCACATAGACAATAAATGTGCTTTTTTTTTCATTCAGAGCGGTTTTGCAGCACATTTGTAAAAGAGAAACAGTTTAAAATCCAGGAACAGCCTTGGTTAAACCTCACAGGTGTTTTATGTTGGCTGACTGGAGCTCTTCTGTGTGGGTGTGCACAGACTGAGCTTGACTGACATCTCTCTCACTCTCCTTTTAGTTTTGTAGCAGCTGTTAGAGTGGGGTGGCTTTCACCTTTACCATTTATGTTAGCACATGGACTTTGGTGTCATAATGTAATTTCTAGCTCTGCTCAGATTCAGGTACAGCTCTAATCAGACAGAATAAGTGGAAACACTTGTGTGGGTACGCGGGGCCTTTAAAGATGCGATAAGTGGAAATATTTCTACACAAACCCTGGATGCTTGAAGACAGAGTGGGGAACCAATATTGAAATTTCTAAAAATTGTGCCTTTAAACCTGCAATAACAGATTTTTTAAAAACATTTTTTTGGGTATTTTAAGACTGTAAAAACAAGTTGTGAACACAACATTGACACACCTTTTAAGATACCCACAACATTATCATTCTTCTGGAGTAGTGTTTCTGGCCACCAGGCAAATGTAAGTCCAATATTCACGCTCCGTTTGCTCTGTTGTTGCTCTCAACTAATGCCTGAGGGAAATCTCTGGCTTTTTAGCTACTAAATTCTCCACTATGTTCATCAGCTAGTGGCTAATTGTGTGTGTCTGCCATTTGGTGCTGGGCAGATAGTGTTGAGTGGTTGAGTAGTGAGAGTCAACCAAAACAGTGAAGTTACAGACCGGACAGCCAAACGATGAGATGAGATCTGACTTTAGAGCTCTGTAAAGCTGAAGAAACCTGCAGATTCAGGTGATAATTTTCTGTTGTTTAATCATTGCTAGCCACCTCTCTCACAGTTTCGCATTGTTGGTCTTTGTTATTTAACATTGTATAAGATAACAATCCACAATGACCAATGTAACAACTGAGAGTCTTGTTTTTGCTGACCTCGAGTTGCTTAACTTCTCACCTTGCTGCATTGCTGTGAAGATACTTTAACGGGTCGGTTCACCCAAACTAATATATATATAATATGATATATATATATATATATATGTATATATTCTGTCTTACCTCTAGTGGTAGTGGTAGTCATGCAGGTATTTTGCCTAGGTCTTGAAATGTGTCTTGAGATGTCTACCTCCACCCCAATACAATGGAGATGAATGGAATTTATTTGTGGTCCTCACGTCATTGAAAAAAAATTTGGTTAAAAAATCATCAGCGAAAGGTTTTTTCCACAGTGTCGGCCTCACTCTGGATAATCCACAGAACACACTGTCTACAGTTTTCATTGGCGCACTTAAGTATAGTCCAAATAAAAGGTGCTGATAGTCATCAGTTATTCATCAAGGCCCCCTCCCACAGACCTGTTGACCCCAAAAAAGGCTGTAGAGAGTTCATGGCAAAAAAAAAAACTCCTTTTCTGGAGACTTACTGTGGACTTAATATCGTATTTTAAAGTTGAAAATTACTCAACTGTCAACTCTGGGAGTTTGTAACTATGTCAATAACAACAATAACATTAATGGCCTCAGCAGATGGCCTCCAGCTTCCAGAGAATCAAACAAACAAGTGGAGCGTGTTGCAGACAGTCAAGGTTGAATGGGCTAGTGTCAGACTGGAAAATACAGCTGGTGCCGTATCACGCATCAATAATGAGAACAATTGAGTAATGGGTTTCAAATGAGCAAACATGATGTTAAATGAACATGACCATGCCAAGGAACATATGGTGATGGCAGCACTACCAAAGACCTTGCCCTCATGCTCTTCTGTTTAATTATTTTCCATGTGAGGACAGAACAACAGGATGGCTGAGAGCCTTTGATAAGATAAAGAGATGGGCCAGGATGAGGACTGATAAAGATGATCTTTTAAAAAGAACGGCAATTGAAAATGATGAAAATCACTGAGAAGAAGAGTAGATCTATAGATGGTCAGGAGGTGACAGCAAAATTTACACAGGAGCAAAAGTATTTTAACAGCTGAGACTGTCAGCGGGGACTTGCATGCACAAAGAAAACATATCTGATTGCATGCAAACACTAGATACATTCAAGTAAACACATTATCACAAGTGTGCCCTCACACTCGTGCACACACGCACATTTCAGCTGTATGATAAATCGTGACATGTCATGCGCACATCATGTGTCCAAGCAAAGGAATGAGCTTACACACGTGAAACCCTCGAACACCTCACATGTGTACATGGTGGTGCAGACTGTAGCATGATAAACAACAACATAGCAACCAGTAAAATTAAACAGAATTTGCAATTGAATGTTTAACCACTAAAGAAATAAAAAGATTCTTCTATAGCAGTTTACTCACAAGTTAAGGCTGCTGCCAATGTACTTAAAAGTTCACACTTAAAAGACTGGCACTCAAACAGACACAGCAAGTATATGAACAGTACAAGCTTTTGAAAAGGGACAAAGATTGCGTTTCACAGTCTGTATTAAAATATTATTTTGCTGCAGCCTATCAGGAAAACTGACATGCAATTTATGACCTGTTTGTGTAACAATGTATTGCAAAAACTGTGGACAAAACCATTCAGTAACTAGATGCAGCTGCTTTCCTTTTTAGTTTAGTTTAGCTCTGTTCGGGTTCAATTTAAAGTAATAGTGCACTCTCCAATCCCATATTTAATCAATGTATCAAATATGTTTTCCTCTGTCTAAAAAGCTCTTCCTTTGCAATTTAAGTCTGTAAGAAAAAGCCTGAATCTAAGTAAACTTTCATCTTGAAGATGTATGAAATTCACAGTAAACATATGAAACACACCATCCAACAATATAACTGCCTCAGCACTAATGTAAGCTGCTGATCCCGACCTTCCTCCTCATGAGTCCAACAAATTTAGTTTGTTTTAGCCTCTTAAAACTGCAGCAGTTTCGTGCTTATGAAGGTTAAATGTGGATTCAGCACACTTCACTCTTCGGATTTGACCCTGTCATCAGAACAACACTGTTGCTACATGTTAAATCCAAGCTTAACAGTGAGGGGAATGTAGAAATGAGAGGAATGCACGCTGACACAATCCTCCTCCTCCAATGCGGAACAGATTTTGGCCTGTCAGTGTGGTATAATTCCTAAATTTTATGAGAATTCACTGGAAGACGATGAGGAACTCACTATCGGGCCAAACTGATTTGCTTGAACGCCCACTTGGCTTCTCTTGGCGTGTTTCAGCTTCTCTCATTTACGTCATATGAATGATCACACTTGTTTTTCCTTGAGGTCACTGATAAATGTAAGATAATAGATGTTATCGAGCTTCTTTTTCTTTTCTTTTTCGTTTTTACCAAGAAAGAGCATGAAATATAGTGAGGAATGCATCTGAAATTCATGGAGGCGTAAATCTTTCAGCTACACACTAAATCTAAGATATATTTGGCAAGGTTGTTTCATTTTTAGATAAGTTTGCATCCAAAGCATAAGTCTATGTCAACATACCCACATACCAAATGACTGATAAATGAGGACTAGAGATTAAAAAAAAAAAGTGGTGAACAGAATGAATTCAACAAATAAAAGTCTGATGTTTTTGAGGATTTTGGTCAATTTCCATGGTCACGGAGAAGAATATGAGCAAACAATCCACTACAAGTGCGGAAATTCAGGACTAATGCCAGTTGCAAATTTGCTGGACTAAAGAGGTGAATCCCATAATGTCTCATATGTAGCTCTTGTCTTTAAATGGATTGAGAGGAATTTGTTGTCTGTGCAGCAGCAGATTTGTGGATCAACCATCGTGACAGGGATTTCACGAGTGCGTGACCCCTGCAGACCACTCACACTCTGTTGGGAATTTAAAGAGGCTCCAAAGGTAAAGATGAAGAGGCATTTCCCTCTCGCAGTGCCTCCCCCGAGGAGTTTTTTCTTTGTTTGCCTGTCTTCTTCGCTTCAAGCCCGAGCCTTAATCCTCCAAAACAGAGCCAGGTCTCGATATTCCAAATCCTAAATGGGATTCAACTTCACTCATTCTGCGTCTCCTGAGCCATTTAGGGGTTGAAGAGGCCATCCATAGGAATTCCTTTTTCTCCCGCTGTCCTCTTAAATCTCAGTATGTGGTCAGAAAGCCACTTCCAGCCCATTCATGTCATGCCCTCCACCTCTCCCTGAGATCCCCTCTTATGCCACAGACTTCACAGGATATTCTTGAATTAGAAATGTATGATGTTTATTTGCTCATAAAAACCTATGTTCTAAAAATGGCATGCAGAAGGAACTGTCCGGGGTCAGCGGGAAGTGAAGGACTTGATGACATAAGATTTTTTTTCTGACAATAGAAATGTCTATATAACCGTACAACAAGAAGCAGGCAACTACTATGGTGGGAATATGGGTTTGCTAGCAGGTTGGTTCAGCTTTTGCAGACTAAACAAAGTGCCTCACTGAAACCGTAGATTCACTGTCACACAGGTGTCAGATCAGTTGGCAAAGACCTCAATGACACAAGCACCTGTTGAGCTACAGTTGAGACTGTTTTCAGTGTTGGTGGTTCACTTTTCCTTTGCTCTGTATCATCTGCAGTCAGCTTTCACATGTTTCCACTCCATTGCTGATCAGATGTTCAGTGTTATATCTGAAGAACGAGGTGTCTCGTAAAAGCCATCCTTTCGCTTTTTTCTTGTTTCTGCTTTGCTGTTTCCTTGTTTTTTTTTAATCTTGTTTCCGTTCCCCCCTCTCTGTCCTCTCCACGGAAAAACCCAGTCCAGGCGGTGCTCTTCTCCACTGAGAAGCTGCTGACTGACTCTTTCTGCACAGGCTGGTAAACAAGCCTGTGGCTCAGAGAAACGCGGAGGGTAGAGGGAGAGAAGTAGCGAAGGGACATATTTAGCCTCAGGAAATAAAGACACTGCTGGAAATAAAGTGTAGTTTTATGTCTTCACACCAACAGAGAAACACAGCAGTCCTCTGTGGCTCCTCGTTGGGTTTGGGTTAGCGAGGAAGCAGACAGACTAGTGCTCCTTCAAAGCTGATGTGTATCCCAAACCACAGCAAGCTTTTTTTAGACAGGGGAGACAGGGTGTGGATGACTGTGTACCTACCCACGACTATATGAGCAAACATTGGAGACCAACACTCAGAGTGCCGAGACTCGAAACTCGCCATAAACAGCGCCTCGGCACGGCGGTTCAGACAGGCCCACGGTATTATACATTGGTGTCAGTTCTCGCAGACACTTGAGAAAACAGCCTGTCCTCTAAAAGCAGAGGATTGTAACGTGTTTTCTTTGACTTTTTTTCAGCCAGATTTACAGCAGAACGTCGTGTTGCAACATGGCATGAATTGATTGACATTTTCTTGAAGGAAAACATTCGTTCCGTCTCATTTACAGCTCAAGAATTTGATATTTGTAATAGCTTTTTACACATGGAAAACCCCCTGCTCTCTCATCAGTGTTACTACAGTTACATGCAGCACAATCCCCCCTCAGGCAAACTCCGTCTTTCTTCTCCTTTACTGCTGTTGTTTTGTCCTTGACTAAATGCCTGCCACTGTTAAACACAGTCAGCATTGACCTTTAGCATGAATTCAAGTACTGCATTTGCAAAAGTATTGTGATTAAATGTGAATAATGCAGAAATTATATGATTCATGGTGCAGTTTGAAAACAGCTTCCTCCATGGCTGCATGTTTGCACACCATTTCTTCATT
The DNA here is from genome assembly GCF_002260705.1 of Seriola dumerili. Taxonomy (NCBI): domain Eukaryota; kingdom Metazoa; phylum Chordata; class Actinopteri; order Carangiformes; family Carangidae; genus Seriola; species Seriola dumerili. Next base: position 5,796,297 of record NW_019174733.1, on the reverse strand, counting down.
TCTGTCAATGATCTTTTCATCACTTATCGTATCATGCAACTTTGGAACATACTTTAATTGTGTTTTGGGGAAAATATGAACAAATAGAATAGTTTAATAGTTATTTTTATAGTTATTTTGGTCAATTTGATGTCAACTCAGAGCAGCCAGGCTCAGGCAAAAAAACAAACAAAACAAAACACAGGAAAGCAAAGGTACTTGGCACAAAGTCAAAATCAAATCTGCTAGTGAGCCGGTGTATACAGCATACTAGGGAGCAGGGAATGAGGGGGGGGGGGGGGGGGGGGTCAAGCACAAAGGGTCAGGCTGAATGTAATTTTTAATGGAAGGATGAATTATTAATAATTCAAAACCATGACAGACTGATTGTAATCATTGCTTTCAGTGGATTAGACAATATGTTATATACAATAAATATTGGATTTTCATATTATTTTTCCATCAATGTGAGTATCAGCAGGCTACATCAAGTCCAGTAAGATGTGCCTTTGATGTTGTCGCATCATGAGTGGGAATTTCACTTTATTTGTCAACACAGAGATTATTCATTAACAAAACTGGTTCAGAAACTGCGTAAGAGTTGGCAGACTGCTACACATTCAAAAAGTAATGGGTAACAGATGACATTTTAATGTCGTCCCACATCAAAATACTAAGAAATTAAAGCGCCTTCTCAAATTTAGGTGATGCCTTCAGAGACAATCGGAAAAAATTCAAGTGTAATAAAACTCGAACAGTTATTTCATATATACTCAATTGGCAGTTTATTAGGTACATGTAGCTATAACTAATGCCACCGTCCTGCTAAAGGTCCTACCTTCATGGTGGATAACGTTCAGTTTGTGTTGTATGTTGTTGTTGTTGTATTTGTGTTATTTTTCCACTGCATTTATATCCATGAGGATAGGCTAAATAACAAACACCTTTTTGTATAATGCAGTACAATTCAACAGCACCACAAACTTCAGCTTCTACAATTATCATGCAACTGAATCAACGCATTCTAAAACAATTTCACCAAAACCCAACATTATTACCTTAATGAAGGTAGTATTTATCGCAGGACAGGTGTATTAGACTGCATTAGTTTTTGCTCCGTGCACCTAATAAACTGCCAACTGAGTACACTACTACTACTTTGTAGTGTGGAAGTACTCTGTTAGGTTAGTCCTGTACTTTTTTAAAATGGAATGCAGGACTTTTATTTCTAACCTAATATTATTCTGAGCCAATCTGTGTTCATTTTGTTTGTATGTTTTCATGCTAATACTTCTGCATTCCATTTTTAAAAAGTACAGAAGTATTAGCATGAAAACATACAAACAAAATGAACACAGATCAGAATCTCAGAATAATATTGTATTATAATATTATAGATTTGAATTATAATTATTGCTAAACTAATGTGTACATTACTTTAAATTTGATGTCTTTGTATAGCCTAATACGACCAATAATTCCCCTCTGATGAAGTCTTATTTTATCTAATTGATAATAATTTATGTGTTTATTATATTTTGTATTATCAATCTGAATCTGCAAAGCAACTAATGTTATTAAACATATGTAGTGGCATATTCAAGTGTTTAACTGTGGAGGAGAAATATAAACTAGTTTTGCCAAAATTGTGCTTAAGTATTTGTACGTTGTGTGTACTTAGTTACTTTCCACTACTGCATATAAATTGATTTAGTCTCAATCATTTCCACTATAAATGGAATTAATTACTTTTCACAAGAAATTGTGTTCAAATGACTGTAGCAAGCCGTATTTTCGAGGTGTACTTGAAGGTTTCACTCGACTCGTGGTTGAAGCAAAGGATTCCACTGAGCTCAGACCCACATTTGATCGGACGCGACCAGACTGCGCTTACTGTGATGATAAGGTAGGACATCCTCAGTGTGTGTTAATTAAAAACACTTATCGAACCGAAGGTGATCGTCCGTCGGTGGTGACCGGTATCTTTGTTCGAACTTGTCTTCAATTAAAAACCGACCCGCAATTTGGCGAATTTGCATCTAAAACAACGTTAACGGTTATTTGTTTGTTTCAGATGGCAGACTCCTTTCTCTCGACTGTTATGAGGCGTTTTTGTTCATTTTACGATTCTGTTCTCGTGTCTTTATCTGTCCCTGAGAGACAAAAATGAAGACAAGTCTACTGGTGTTTTGATGTCGGACTGCAGCGTGGGTCCTTTTGTTGACTGCTGCCGGGGGAATTAAATTTAGCGCCAACAAGCTGCTCAGTCCAGCAGGGAAGTGTTGCCTCATGTTAGCCCGTAGGCGAGGAAGCCCCCTCAATAAAACATTTGGAGACTAAAAAGACTGTTTGTAAGCGTTATTCCTACTGGCAAGAAGATGTATTCCATTTATTCCTCAATGTTTGCTTTATATGTTTAATTTTAAGGTTTTTCTATCCGCAGAAAATATCGAATTATTATCTGTAGGATTGCACCTAAGGATTGCTCTCTGCTGATTATTTTAAAGACTAATGATCAATCATTTGGTTTATGAATTGTCAGAAAGTAGGGAAAGGTTCACATCAAAGTTTCTAAAAGTCACATGTGAGGTGTTCAAATAGCCTGTGAAACAAGTAATAACAAGTAATAGTCCCAAGCTAGAAAACAGCCCACTTTACATTGGAAACAAATGGAGAAAAAACAACAAATCCTCACATGGAAAAGATAAAAACTAGGTAGTGTTTGTTGCCTTTGCTTGAAAAACTGCCTAAATGATTATTTGATTACCAAAAATAGCTGACCGAGTGTTTCAGTTGTTGCTCTCTGTAATTGTCAGCAACAGTTCAAATTGTGGTTCAATAACAATAAATCTGTGAGAAGTGGAGTCTCAAATGTTGCCCTTTCTGCTTAATTCTGGGGATCGGAATCTGTCTGTCAAATTAAGCTCTTCATCAATGGTTGCTGTTAAGAATTTAATGGAGATGATCTTGAATTTTATACAAAGTTCGTCAGTCTCTTCAGACTGGTTATCAATCATGGGGCACATGACTTTTGGTGCCTGCAGGGGAAGCATGTGCGTGACTGGCAGCTTTAATGAATTTCAGTGGTAGCACATGGTTAGTTCCTGTATCACAGGACCTAACAGTAGAAAGAAGAGTTAAGAGTCAGTTGACGACTTAAAGAAGATGTGTGGTTATAATAACAAGCACCGCCATTCCTGCTGCATTGTGGGTGAGGTCTTCTCTCATGTAGACCACTAATGTAAGTCACAAATATTCTTCTCGTTACTCTAAATGTGCCTATAAAGGGAATTTAGATGCACTATGATACCTACTTGTATGTATCACTGTAGGATTTGTTGTGGCACAGTTTTCTATGAATAGTACAGAGTGTTTTGTAGTATTCTTGTAAAATGTATTACAGGATTACTATAACTCCTCTAAATGAAATGGGATGTCTTGTGCTGTGAGTGAGTGAGTGTTTCCTGGCTTTCCTCCATGTCCCACGTGTTGGTGCTATTTGTGACTCTCTTGACGGAGAAGAGCTCACCAGAATGATGCCTTTGTTTTCCACCAAACAGCTGATGGGACAGCAGCCTCGGCCCACCACTGGGTGCACATGAACATCTGTTTTATAGGAGTGGGAGTTAAGTTTTCCCACCTGTGGAGTTGCTGAATTGACCAGTGCTATACTCAACGCAAGAAACAGATGTCACTGATTAGTGTCCATTCTGGTGGAATGAATAATTTTTCATTTTCGGCTGGTGGCAACTCCTCGTGTGAAGATCAGGCTAAACTGACTCATCAAAGGGAATATGCAAACCATGTCTGCCCCCCAGTCTTACTCATTTAAACCCATCAGTGCTGTGAGTGTAGTGTAGCCATGGTGATAAGTGGAGTTGCTCCCGCCAGTTCATCAGTCAGCTATTTCTCCAGACCACTTGAACCAACTGAAAAGACATGCAGCTGGAGACAGGCTTTGTTCCTGTTGACTCTCAGTGGCGGGAAATTATTTGGGGCATAAAGGGGGCAGGTCATGGTGAAGACAATGGATTTAAGACCCTCCCTCCCTCTTTTGACATTTTTTTGTTTCCCCCAGGATTTACCTGGCTGCTCTCATTAGTATCATGAAAGTCTCTTTTCCTGTTTCTTTGCCACTCTTTCTGACTCTTATTTTTATTACCCTGATTACATCCTTGTTTTACAAAGCATAACAATCTCTGTGGTACAGACCTGTCTGGATGGAAGTTGCACAAATCACAGACATAAATCTGCATGTCTTGAAAAGTCTTTCAAATGTATTGTCCTCAAAGGAGTATCAAAAAGCCTGAAGTTCAATTTGCTGAAATTTAAGTAAATATTTTCTCTTGCCTGCCATAGTGAGTAATGTTAGTAACAAAATGTTTGTGTAATCGAATGTATGCTGTCAGGAGATTTTTTACATCTCTAAACTAATAGTGGGAATGTTGTGACAGTGGATTGTGCTGCAGGAGGCTGTTCAGTCCTTTTTTGTGCCGTGTGAGTTTTAGTCAGCACCATCTGAGCCGTAGCAAACCAAAAAACTTAAATGAACAGGAATTCATCATTTTCAGTTGTTTAGTCCATCCATCCATTATTGTTGCTTATCTAGTTCCAGGTTGCATTGATTTTAATTAACTATATCATCAGGATTTATACTGCAAAATGCCATAAACAGTAATAAGAAATCATTCTTGGCCATATTCTCCTTACTGTTTTTTCTTTATACTTTGAAAAGTAAGATTGTGAAACAAGTATTAAATTGGACTTGTTTTTTAGAAGGTCTGTGGGTTTTTTTTTTTTAGGTCTTTAGGTTTTAGAAGTTGAGGTTGTTGAACCCTGCGGAAATCCTGTATAATACATGTAACTTATAGAACTGAGTAACACACAGAAAGCACAAACTTTAGCCACAGAGTTCATTTGATTTCTCTCTGTTAGGGAAATATTGTGTGGACGACAAAGAAGATAATTATTCATTTCTCATTGTCTGATGAGATGCCAAGTAAACCTACTCCAGCTCGCCATCTTGACGTACGCAGCTCGTTTCATTTCCACCTTTCCACCAAGAAAAAAAGCTGTAGTGTTTTAATTATTTGAAACGAAAACAATTAAATTAGGGGTTGGAAACTGGTGAAATATCAATGCAGCGTCATCCCTTTGTGTTAGCCAGGCTAAATTTTGTGTTTGGATTGGATTTCTGACACATCAGGATCAGTCAGTGTTTTTAGAGGTTTGTTTGAGTTCATTTTAGCAGTTTCTAGGCCTCTTTGTCTGTTGGATCATTAGGACCCCCACAGTTTTACCTAGGCCTGCTGCGTCTACTTGGTTTGACAGTGAATACCCACATGCCTCTGTGTGGAAGTGGTGAGGAGAATATGTATTTGGCCACCTGTCAGGTCCTTTCTGTTCATAGCCTACTTTCCCTGAAAAGAGCTTTGGTTCAAATTGAATTGTTGTTTAATCGGTTGAGTTTTATTTACTCATTTTTTCTGTCAGTAGGATTTCAAATGGCAACTAGTATAAAGACAGTGGCTGACATGAAAGGCCTGTTCGGACAAGCTGTTGGAAAGGACGAACTGATTTGAGATCAGCTTCACATGAAACCATGGTGTGTGCATGTGATGGAAAGTTGTGAAATGTTTAGGCAGTGTTGCATTTGTGCTGTCAGGGTGACTGGCTGCAGATACTAACAAAACTCAGATCAACAATTCATGGCCTTCTTACAGACAGGTCACAAATTAAAGGAAAAATGGGTGGACATACAGGATGACAATGCTCCCATCCACAGGACACCAGGGGTAAAATCTTTATGGATTCAATTCGTATCAATACATTGGCTCACCGGGATTTGTCCTGTTGCGCCCGATGGCCGTTCCGACTGTGGATGTTCTTGTTCTAAACGAGTTTTAACGAACAGGTGTGGCTGATGAGCTTTCCAACCATTATATCTAAGTTTCCAACCGATAATACCCAAATTCCCTGATTCTTAGGCTTAGCGGGAGGTCAACGTAAGCATGGCGGGCCACCATGCTTGGAATACACTGGTGGAAACGTGGCAGTGATGTTTTCAAGCATTTTCATTATTCAAAAACGGACCAGACATCTTTTTTTTTTTTTTTTAAGATGAAGCAACAGTCATCCACATGTTCCTGCATTTTCCCTCTCTGTTCTGAAATTTTTAATCTGCTTCTCCAGGCAGGCTGAGGACAACATCAATAATACTGTCCTTGAAAAAGACCAGGATGAAGCACAGTGTGAAATTGGAATCAAGGCTGTAAAAGTCAATGTACTGCAACGTAACTGCAATGTACTGGGTGTCCTCGGACAGGGCTGTTGAGCAAGCTTTCATGTGTGTGTGTGTGTGTGTGTGTGTGTGTGTTGGTCATTCTAGGAACGATGTGAAATTGGAAACTTGATTGTCAGGCACAGATGTGAACAGCATATGAATCATCACTGTACAGTTTTACGAGTTGTGCATAAGAAGCTTTTTTTAAATGGTGGGATGTCCCCATTATGCTTTTGCATATTGGACAGTGATCGCAATTAGACGATAGAGTGGAATCGGGTTAATTCTGATCCAGCTTGTTTTGTGATTCGAATCCAGACTGATTACTTCCCATATGAGGAAATAATAGTCTTTTGTCTGTTGTTGTTTACACTGTAGCAGCGCTTCCTGTCTCTGATGATATTAGTACTGCAGAGAAAACAGGAGTGTGTGGCATGTGAACATTGAAAAGGGCACACACAGTGCGGAATTTAGATAGATAGATAGAGATCACTCAAGTCCTCAGTTCAAAGTTTAAGATACTCAGATACTAATCAATACTAAAAATGAATGGATTAGATACTCATTTGCAACAGTATCGATACCAACAGTGCCATCGTCTTCACTTCCTCCTGTTGACACTCAACTTCATACAGCACCACTGCAGACAGACAGGCACACAGCCCCTCCCCTCAGCAGCTGAACACATGAACGCTAGTTGACGTTCTCAACACTGAGCTGGTGTTGACAGCATAAAACTAAATTGACATGGCAGGTGCTGCTGCTGTTTCAGTTGAAATTGAAAAAAGCAAAAGTGACGTCTGGAATTATTTTGCATTATTATTTTACCTGGTCGTTAAGGTTAGCCGTTTAACAATTAGCAATTAGCCGATAGCCACATTAGCCATCTGTTAAGTTATCATTAAGCTAGTGGCTAGCGGCTATGGCTAATAATAAAACGACCAACGTTAATGTGGGAGCTAGGCAGCAAACGTTATCAGTCCTGCCCGTCTGTAACGTTAATAGACAGTGTTGGTGCCAAGTCACCAGAAGCACAGGGCTGTAGGTGAATACATTTGCATGTCATATATATATATATATATATATATATACACCTTACAGTAAGGTTTTTGCACTACCTCAGACAACCTAAAAAGTGTTGTCATGTATGTTATTGTTTGTATTGTTCTAATCTTTATTTAAAAAAGGATTAGGGTTAGGGTCATTTTTTCTCCCCGTGGTATCGAGTATTTTCCTGGGTATTGTGACAACCCTAATGCTGAGCCCACTGACACATAAGTTATACAGTTGAACAAAAGGGCGGTCGTCACCTGTATGTAAATACAGTTGTGATCAGTGGATACAGGCATTGTGACTGATCGGGCAGGGCACAATTACAGTTGGGATTAAAAGAAAGTAAGAAAATGGTATTTTTTTTAATTGCATATCACAGATATTATAATGTTAGCAGGGAGCAGGGAAGGCTCAAAGATTTAATCAATTAGCAAGGGTAAGGGCATTGTAAGGCAGGGATGAAATTACTGGCAGATAGCTGCATACATCCCTGCACACATGTAGCCTTTGTTTGCATCAATAAAGATTTATCGTGTTCAGGACAAGCAGAACTGAAATTCTTTTTTTTTTTTTTATTTGGTTCTAATTTAGAACCAAGTTTCGATTCCCAACCCTACTGACATAATCCTGTTAGTGCTGCTTCTATTGCAACACAGACACTTTTTAGAGATGGCTAAGTATATTTCTATGTAACTATGAAACCTACTGAACTGCAGTACGTGCTAACTACTGAGCACTTAAATTTAGTGTTCCTTGCCCCCAGTTAACAGCTGGTTTTTCTGAGGTGAAAGCTAGTTAATTGTGTTTAGGTTGTTTCCCATTTGTGAAATAATTAAATTGCTAGAATGAAAAGCAGCAGGTCTTTGTATCCTTAGCACCAGGGTAAAGAAACTCAGGCTTTGGTGATGGTTGTACATTTTGAAGTTGTGAATATTTGTCTAAATTTGCATTGTTCACCAGATTACATAAAAACTCCTGGCATGATCTTGGCATGCCTGTAGCAAATTTTCAGATTAATATCAAATATGTCACCACTGATGGTGTAAAAAGAAATACCGCCCTGTTATTCATTTACTCTGGTTAATTCTTAGAATGGCATTTCAGTCTAGCACTGAAAATGTTATGACTTTGATAAGAGTGTTCGCTTTCAATAAGCACTGGGAAATGACCTCGAGGAAAGGGGTTAGTTGCCTTACCTTCATCATATGACCGGCATCAAACTATTGTGTGTGTCAGCCTGGGAATAAAGGAAACCCTGTTAGAGAGGTATGCTGCTCAGACAAAATGTACTCCTGTCCTTTTCTATTAAGATTTTGCCCTGTCTTCAGGATATAGGTCACACTTCCCTATGCGCTGCTTTCCACCGGCACTGCTGTCCCGCCTGTTGGCCTGGGCAGGCCGGCAGACGGACATGACACATGGTTTCCAGCCACCTTTTTTCACCTGCCAGCAATGAGCTTCACACCACACTATCTCCCCCCAGATCTACCCCACATTGTACAGGCACTCTAACCAGCCAGTTTTAGCTTAGTGCCACTCCTTGCGTCCAGAATACACTTTTCTTTTTAAATATACAAACACCTAAACTCCTCCTCAGCATGCAGATTTAAAATAATAAATACAAAAAAAGATTGGTGAGTTAGAACCTGCACCAATAAACCTCTGCAATTTTGATTTTGGTAGTAATGGCATTGGTCCTGCAACATTGAAAACAGATGAGCCCCAATTCCTTCTTTTACTTTTATACTAAAATCCTTGCAGTTGTATCTGTCTGTTTCGGATATACTTAGAAAATAGAAACAGAAGTAACGTATTATTAACACAGAATGACAAGCCAACCTGATTATAATAAAATATACCAAAATGCTGTTGAGCAGATGTTTTATGTAACACATGGTGGATTACAGTTCAGTAATCATTTGAGCTTGTGGAAAACCCAGTGTACTGTATTGTAAGAAGCCTCAAGTTGGAAATTTAAATCTAGCTAATTATAAAACTGTATGAAATTCAGAAAAATAGAATAAAAGAAATCAGTGTGCTGTGACTAGACCAGGTTTTTCAAGTCACAGAGTTAAAATTTTGGGCACAATTGTGACCACTTTCCTGATGAGATGGCAAGCAGACCAGTCTGATCTGCCCCCCTTTGGCAAGATTCGCCCTGTATTTTCAACCTTGACATTATAGGAGGAAACAATAAATTACTGTGGAGTGCTGATTGTTGGAGTTGGATGTCGCTAAGAGGTCAGTCAGTTAAAGTGTCAGATTGATGCCAAACTGGAGTTTTGTACCACTCTACAGACTGCAAAGTGCCCGTGTGAGTGTGTGTGTGGTGGGCACCATGTCAGCGCCAGGTAACTGGTGCCAGCTGGCTCGTTTGGTGACATGTTAGGTTGAGAGGGGGATACTATACAGGAATCTGGGACATGACTAACACAGTGTGTTTTAAACTGTGAGTGGTAGCAGTGTCTGTAATACCAAAAGTTTTGCCTCACTGGTCCTGTGGGATTTGACTATGTTATGACAACCAGCGGAAGGGAGGGAAAATACTAATCAGGCTATGGGTTTCTCACAAGGCCATTCAAAACTGGCAGAGGCATTGTCAAGACAAAAGTATATAGGAGGCACACATGGCTAGTTGAATACTGGCAGCTACTTTGCTGTTTAGGACTTGGTTAAATTCAGAAAGAACTAGTTCATACAATGTGTTGTCTGACTACTGTGGAAAGTGTTTACAGCTTTTCTGAACAGCCTCATTTGAAGTGTAAAAGAGAGAGTGAAAAGCCAGCTGTCTTGTGGGGGGGGGGGGGGGGGGTGGGGGGGGGGGGGGGGGGGGGGGGGGGGGCACAGTAATTGTTAGATATGGTGTTAATGGGTTACACCCCGTTGCACACAAAAAGTTCAGAAACAGTTGTGTAACAAACAACTATCCATCATTTGAGGGTTTTACCTATATACCTATATTTGAGACCAGTATTCATATTGACGTTTGAAATAATCTGATAAAGATATATATTGGCCAAGATACTTTTGTTAACATTAATAGTGTGTGTGTGTGTGTGTGTGTGTGTGTGTAAAATGTAATTTTAAAGAAGAGCGGGACACTGTACAGTTGAGAATTGAACTTATCAGTGCTCTCTGATTGACAAACTATGCACTCCCTCTGTCGGGTTCTAGTTTTCATTCACACAGCGTATGCCTGGTCTTGTGGTAAATTTCTGTGTAAGCAAGCACATACGAATGTGTTGTTTAACTTACGGTCTCCTGTCTGTTGGACTTTTGTCCCATCCCACATGCCATGCAGACCTTTCTCATAGACAGTGGTTTCTCAGAGTTAGACTCTGCTCGGTCAGTCCGGTGTAGTTTATATGCATGATACATAATGGGCTAGCGTGCGTGTGTGCGTGTGTGCGTGTGTGCGTGCGTGCGTGCGTGTGTGTGTGTATATGTGTGTCCCTTCATATAGAGCAGTCTCTGTCCTCCTATCTGAGGGTATACTTACGACCAGATCAACCACTGGATTCATCACGTCTATCAGCAAAAAGAAACTAGACAACATGCTTTGGAAGTGCTGCCAACCTCTATCTATTGAGTTGAGAATAAATCCAAATCAAATCATTGATGCCAGTCTTGTGTTTAGATGAATTAATTAATGAATGGATCAGGCTTTCTGTTGTCAGTATCCATCGCTAAACAGTGCTATTGGCTATTAGAAAAAACGGCTTTGCAGATGTCTTGATTTTTGCTTGTTTAAAGGGTCCTGTAGGGTTTTCTTGGAAACAAATAAATCATGTTTACATTCTACGTAACTCACCAAAATGCATTGTATGTATCCTTGAACTCTAACACACACACATTGAATGCATTTCCTCACATGTAAAATATTTGCAAAGCAGATTTTCCTTAAACGTCTGACACCTGCATTATTTTTCTCAACGTTAACCTACCAGCAGTCTTCTTCTTCATCACTTCCCTGTGTGAAGCCATTGGCAGGAAAGTGTAACATGTCCCCTGTACGTGTACTCATGCATGAGAACAAATAATATGGCAACCCACTCGTAACAATTTAGATTGCATAATCCATAATGAACAACATGATTAAAAGCATCATTTACAGCTCTTGCATTTAAGTGCTCATGATCGTTAACTCCGCCTTGTATTGTTTAATTTGGTTCGATGTGAAATTGGTCTGTGTTGAAGAGAAGTTACTCTGTTTAGAGACGGTGTTACACACTTGTCTGAGCACATGTCCAGAGGAAAAGATGCTGGGAGGGGAGCGATGGAATAAATAGTGTTGGATGAATTAAGAGTGGAGATGAGAGCGGAATAACATACAAAAAATTAGGGATGGTAGGTGATAGCTGATCATATGAGAAAGTAGGACAATAAAGGCCAAGGGGAGCATGCGTGCGTGCGGTAATAAAAAAAAAAAAAAAAAAAAAAAAAAAAAAGGTGCTGAGGAGAAACAGTGGATGAAATGAGGTGAGAAATTAGAAGACAGTGGGAGACATAGGGGGATATGGAGGGTGAAATTAAGAAGACATATTGATAAATGAGATCATGCAGAGAGCAGAACAGATGAGAATGTAAAGGCAAGAGACTCAAGAACATGGTGGACTAGTATAATTTGAAAAACAACCCTTCACTTTGTCTTCTGAGCTTCTTCTTTTTCAAGCCATGCTATCTCACATGATTGTTCAATTCTCATAGGAATCTTTTCAAGGAAGAGTCTGACTCCTGCACTATTTACTGTTGGCTTGATATGACAGAAATCTGGGTGTTTGATGTTGGAATGTAAATGTGAAAATATGTAGGTAGGGTGGAGGAGGACAGGGTAAAGGGAAGAAGGAGGGATGAACACTGCAAAGAGGGCAGGTCCAGTGTGAGCAGTCAGTGGGGTGTATGGTATAAAATGAAGCATGCAGAACTTGTTTAGCCTGTGCGTTGGTTGTGCATCTGACCAGAGGAAAGAGGAGTCTTTTTTTCATTGATTGAACTCTGTTGTAAGTAAATGTATACAAAAAAAGTGACTTTACTTAGAGTTAATGGAAACAGAAATTATTTAATTTATACTTTGTGAATATAGTCTTGTGAGTTTCATAACTGTTGTGAAGTTCTTTGAATCATGTTGCCTGTTTGTTACAAGTTGTGGCTAGTCTGACTCTGCAATGATTAAGACACAACACAGGAGTTATGAAGCTGAGTCTGTCTGTATTGTAAAGTTTTTTTCTTACCACTGATGGTGGTGGGCAGCCACTAAATCTGGAGCAGATGACAGTTTTAACTGAATTGGTTTGTTGTATGTTATGCAGCCCATTATTAAATAGCTGTGTCTGTCCATACATTAAGTATTTTAAAATGTAATCAAAACGATAGAGAGACTGATGGCTGATGATGAATGTTGGCTGGCGCAGTATAGATAGTTTAAGCTCTGAAAACATGTTTGTTATCTGTATATTTCAGACGTGGTGTAACCCTGATACAACTCTGACTGAGCTCGTGCCTCCATCTCCCTAACAACAACCATGACGGCCATCAACGCACCTCGGGACAAGTAAGAGAAACTGTTTTTAAAAGTTCTGGACTGAGGACCTATTTTTGTCAGTATGATGTTGTAATTTTCTGTTTCAGCATGTGCAAAATGAGATTTGGATGAGAGCCATGGAACAAGTTGTTCTAAATTGTTTGTCTATAGTAAGTTTTAATGACCTCACTGACGTACTTTCATGTGAACTTCCTTTTGTCTCTTTTCCAGATACAATGCAGTGTGGATAATTTTCTTCATCCTTGGTTTGGGAACCCTCTTACCATGGAATTTCTTCATGACAGCAACAATGGTAAGTTGAGTAACATTTTAGGATGGTTGTAATCTTCTGAAAGTGAGAATATTTGCAGGTAAATGCAGCTAACCCTTGGTATCACAGACAGATTAGAGGTGAAAGGAAGATCCCTGTTGGTGGCCTTGTGGTTAGTGACTAGTTAATTTAAAGGTTGGGGTCCACATAGTGGAAGGTCACCTTACTTGTCTGTTTACTCTCCCTCCAAAACCACCTGGTTTCACTCAGGATGGCTGACCTCCTCCATCCAGGTGGATTTCCATGGTCGTGGTAAAGCCTCTCTAATCTCCAGCCATTCTTTTGGACCCTTAAAGGGTTAACTTCTTAAAATGTGGAATTTCTGTTTAATTTTCCTGGGGGAGTTAATTTGAACCCACCCTTAGGGGGGATTTTTGTGGAAGCTGAAATAGCTCAAAGTTTGTATTTGTTTTGAAAAAGAAAAGTTGGCAAGCCGTTTCAATAAATATAGCTAGCTATACCATGGCTGTATGACTCCCAGGAAGACTTTGATGCCGGTTTGAAATGCGTCACATTGACATTTCTAGGCTGTGATTTCACCTGTTTTTGTGTTCTGTAACTTAAAAATCTGTTTTATTTGTGCATTATATAAGCTTTTGAGATGTTTCATCTGAGTGACCTCAGACTTTAAAAAAAAAAAAAAAAAAAAGTACACTAAGTTGGCAGTTTATTAGGAACACCTAGTTGAAACTAATGCAGCACTACATTCACATGATACAAACTCGTGACATCAGTCATTAAATTATCATTCACTGCAACTGCTGCTGTTAGGTTGCAAGAGCTGATAACCATATGTACGTTCCTTCGTCATTTCTCCTCAGTACTTCACCAGCAGGCTGAAGGACGCGCCGACAGACCTCTCCTCTAATCAGACAGCTAATGGGACTTTGGAGGGGGATACTCGCAATGTGCTGGAGTCAAAGTTTAACAACGTGATGACGCTGTGCGCCATGGTCCCTCTGCTCATTTTCACCTGCCTCAACTCCTTCTTACACCAGAGGTATCCTCCCTGCTGCATGCTGACATGTTCACGCCAAAAAACTGACCATGTAGATTTATATAACTTGCAGTCCTGTGTGTAGCATTTGCACTTCTCCACCTACAGGAAGCAATGAGCTAAAACCTTAAGGCCAAAATATACTACACTGCAAGATCACTGGCTTCTGTTCTACACCTTTATCTTTCCCGCTCTTTCTGCCTACCGTCCTGTTTATCTGTCGGTCACCCCACGCCTCTATAGGCAACATGATCCTGTTATGTGAATGTATGTCTCTATGCCTCCAGTATGTTTGCTTTAATTAGAGTTGGATTTGGAGAGATCTGGGGTGGACCCCGACCACGGCTGACTCTTCCCCTGCACAAACATACCCAGGAATGCTATTTATGTTCTCTATTACACCCCAACTTCTTTACCCCTCCCTGCTTCTCTCCCAAACTTACTCTCTGTTCTTTTTCTCCTTCCATCCCTCCCTTCCTCAATATTCTCACTTTTTCCTTTTTTTTTTACCCTTTTTTTGAACAGAGAACTTGCCTTTGTGAACTGACACAACTTCTCTATTTTTCATTTTCATTTTCTCGCACTTTCTGGCAGAATGACTTAAACTTCTCAGAAACCCTGTTTCTGAACCTCTGACCTCGACAGTTCAACAATGACCCATAACCAATTTTTCCACATCCCCCTGTCTTATTTGTCCTTATCCTTATGTCTCTTTCTTTGAACACATCTCTATTATATGATGAATATAAGTATAAGGTTATTTGTTTACCTGGATTTTATGTTAAAATTTCCATCTTACATTTTTTAATGAGTGGAGTTTACCCAACATGTATTTTTAAAATCAACTCGGCATCCTAAAATTGGCATGCTAATGTTCTTTCCTGGTGGTTTGGGTTAGCTGTGTAGTGGTGGATATTTAAGGTTTATGTCTCTGTTGTTTTCACCCTGTGTGTGTCTCTCAGGATTCCTCAGAAGCTGCGGATCTCTGGCAGCCTGACAGTCATCCTGATAGTTTTCCTGCTGACAGCTGTGTTCGTCAAGGTGGACATGGACCCACTGCCTTTCTTCACCATCACTATGATCAAAATTATCTGCATCAACTGTGAGTTTCTAAATACATTCTCAAAAGAAAGCTCTAGCGTATTTATCAAGCTATTTAACAGCAGAGACATAACGACCCCTACTAGTTTGTTTATGATCACAAACATGTGCAAGGAAATATTGAGCTGGATGATCAGACTGAATTTCCATTCTGAGTCACTTTATTCTTTCTTCGTGACACTGTGTTCGTGCGAGATGATTTCCTGTTGGGAGAGGTGTTATTTTATTTTGATTTGCCCTGACCAGTCAATAGTAAATGATGTATCCATTCAGCAGTTGTCATTTTCAGTTGACACAGAAGCTGTGGTAGTGGCTGCTCTGATTGGTCAGTTTATTGCAGGTAAACAGTGGTAGGATTAAATCTCTCTCTTGTTTTAACTCTGTGTGTGTGTTTCAGGATTTCTTAGAAACTGCAGATCTCAGACAGCCTGGCAGTGGACTCCATTTACATCAATGAGGCTAGACTAAATATTAGGAACGCCTCTCTATGTAATGCAGTACACTTCCCCTTTGAAACAACCATAAAGTTGAGTCAAAACCTCTAAAAACCAAAAATTAAACATCGCAACCTTCATGAAGGGATTGCCTGTTGCAGGATTGGTGCACTAGTTTAAGGAGTTTGCTTTTACCTCATTTCCACATTGAACTCATGCAAATGATTATTTCCATGTGTATTCTTCCACTTTGATCAAAATCATCTGCATCCACTGTGTTTGGGGAAATCCCTCTCATATGGATGCACACACATGCGGTCGTACCACACTGAGCTTCAGAACACAGTCTGTAATCTCACTGTGTTTGTTTATTTACAATGACTCCGTCAGCAGCAGGGATAAGCTCACCCCCCTCCTCATCCCCGTTGGGCTAGTCCTGACCCCCAAGATCCTCATGAGGAACATCCCATCGTGTTTGATTCAGAGGGGAGGGTGTCGTGACCTTAAAGCTTTGATATCGCCGTTGGCACATTCCTCTCAGTGGACACGTTACTAGATTTCTGCATCTAATTAAGTTCCAGACTTGCTGTATAAGACGTTGTAATCCACTGGTGTGATGCAAGTTTGTATTAAAACGCCTTGTTGGCTTTGTGTAAAGTGAGATAAGGGAAATACCAGTTATATAACAGTTATGCTCCATGTTCTTTCAGAAAGGGTGTCGCCTCCTCCTGTTTGTGACGGCAGTTCATTTTTTACGGGCCTCTTTCTCTGATGCTTTGGAATAATGCAACTGTTAAAAATGTGCTAACTCTTAAACATCCTTGTCTTGTTTTCTGTCTCCCTGCCCAGCGTTCGGGGCGATTCTTCAGAGCAGCCTGTTCGGCCTGGCAGGGATGCTGCCCGCCTCCTACACCACTCCCATCATGAGTGGACAGGGGCTGGCCGGCACCTTCGCCGCTTTCTCCATGATCTGTGCGCTGGCCTGTACGTCTCACACACAAAGCACTAGTACACCTTTTCTAACATTAGTATTGCATGTTCCCCTGTCTACTATAGTGCTATTTCTAGAAATATGAATTATTGCTATTTGAACTACTAATAAAATACAAAGTGACAGGGAGTTTAACCCCTTAGCTAATGTGTTTGTTACTATTTTAAATTAATGTTTGAACACATTTAATATGGAGCAATATTTTAGTGAATGTGTTTCAATGATGAACTTTGTTTTTGGTGAAAGGCGAGCCTAACTTAAGTGGTTAACAATAAAATTGGCTGGCTGCTCTTTGAATTTGGCCTCCTCCACAGAATTATGAAGAAAACAGAATTAGTTTGGCACTTGAGATTTTTTCCTGTCAGATTTGGCTTTCTTTGTGAGCGGTTACAGCAGGCTGCACTGAATATGACACATCTCAGCTTCTCAGTTCATGTGACTGTGCTAATATTAGCTGACGAGGCTGTGAAAGTGCTGTTCGTTTTTATACTTTTAAAGTAATTTGTTAATTGTTCACTTCATCATGAACTTCATCGTGATGTTGGGAAAACACAATTAATGAAGACTATAATTGTCAGATTAATGGATAATCAAAGTAATTGCTAGTTTCAGCCCTTGTAAAATTATATAATCCAACAATTGGAATTTTAAATGTATTTTTAAAAGAGGAATACTGACCAAAAGAAACTCGACAGGATATTTGCCTGAAGCTGTGGCCTACAGGAAAAACTACTGAGTTAAATCAATACTTACGAAAGCCTTGAAAACGCTAACATCTGTGTGTTGTGTTTGTCTGCAGCTGGATCGGCCCTGCAGGACAGTGCTTTTGGTTACTTCATCACAGCCTGTGTTGCTATTCTCTTGGCCATAATGTCCTACATCGCTCTGCCTAAGATGGTGAGACCACTTATTCTCTTAACAGAATATGTTTACAGAGTTGAAAGTGTTTTAATCAGGAAGTATTTGTTGAACAGCCACTTTGAAATGTGTTCCCATTTTACTCTCATTAACTTTTTTGAACAGCGCTATGTAAACTTGAGATAAGTGCTGAGCGCCTCTGCAGTCTGTAGGGAGAGAGAAAACACATCTGATAGTAGGAATTAGCAGCATCTCAAAGAACATGCTGTCTTTATCTTTGCTCTACTGGCTCTGTGGGCTTGGCTCGTTATAGTTGTTGTCTTTGTCAACAGGAGTTTTTCCAGTACCACATGGAGAGTAATGGATCCAGACCCTCTGCTGATGAGGAGAACAAGATGGACTTACTCAAAAAAGGTACATTCAGTATTCTCACAGCTCTGCTCAGATATTCATGTTCTAGTTTCAAAAAAATGAATAATTATGGAAGTTGAAGCTGTAGACAGAAGATATTTGGTTTTGACATGAAAAAAACAAAATGTGTTCAAAAAATCATGGTGCTTTTAAATAATACTTGTGAGAAGTTGTAAAACCATTGAAGCCCTGGTACTGCAGCTATTTTTTTTATCAAGGTGTCCGACTTGAACTCTACAGAGCCTCAAAAACTCAAAGAAACAGAGCCTCAAAAAACAAGTTAGTCTCCTGGATAATTTAATAATACTTTATGTTTATGTTATGGCCATCAGTTTAATATTTTTTTCAGATTTATGTGTGAAAGATTTTTTTTATTTGTACATTTGTTTAACGGCTCTTAATGCACTTGCATAAACACTTTATTTAAATTTGTCCAGAGTCTCAATGTGAACTGTTTTTAACCTGCTGAATATTACCTGGTTTCTGTCAAGAGAAATCTCCAGCTTACACTTACAGTTTGCATTACCCAATATGCATTCAAGCTCTGTGATTGTTTTTTTCATCGAAATGATCCTTGGCTATGGCACTTTACGTTTGTGTTACATTTCTATGAGCAGACTTGTACATTTTTGACTCTTTATCAAACAACCAGACGTTTTCTAACACAGGTGGTCATCTGTTGTGCAGGTGATTCAACCAAGATAATTTCATGCTCCAGCTGCAGGTCTCAATGTCTCACATTGGCTTTGCAGGAAAATAAACAGGATGTGTGTGGGGGAAAAAAAAATGAGTGCCTGTGAAAGCCAAACCCACTGAAAGTGTTTTTGGTTCAGTTTGTGTTTTGGTGACAGTTAGGGGTTTGGGTTTTAATTTCCAGTGTGTGGGAGTGTAATGGGAAACCTATGTCATATAACAATTAAAATCTTGTGCAAACAGCCACTGAAGCTTGGGACTGATGGTCTGTCACTTGACCAACATAATGATAGAGAGCTGTTTGTTTGTTTTTCAGAAAGTTCAGCAGAGAAGCGACCGGTGATGAGCCTGGTGGAGGAAGAGGCTAAACCCAGCGTGTCTGTGTTCAACATCTTCAGACAGGTGCAATGATGACTTCCTCACATTGAAACATGAACACAAATCGGTGTGCATGGCTATCAAAGCCAACAGTCTTTGTTTCCAGAAGCACATCTGAGTAATTTAAAACTTCACATCCCATAACAAGCTCCTCTTCATGTGCATCTTCCACCTTCCACCTGTATATGTTGATAATGTTCCTCCGGTGCTCTCTCGTCAGATCTGGGGGATGGCTCTGTCAGTGTGCTGCATCTTCACCGTCACCATTGGAACATTCCCAGCTGTGACCGTCGAGGTCAAGTCCACAGTAGCAGGTGGAGGCGCCTGGGGTGAGTCTCCATTTCTTCCCTAGTGAGCCAGTAACTTTGATAATCTGACGTCTGAGCGGGATGATTGCCAAGTTTTTGGCTCTTTTTCAAACATTTATCACCAAACTAATTAGCGAATAAACCTTGTTTTTGTTTCCCAAGGAGGAGACTGTAGGTCTGGGAAAATTTTTTATATAAACCTTAGTTCCTCAAAAATAGTGCAATGGTGAAGTGGGATGGAAGGCTTTATCTGCACAGTTTTATGGACTGAATTGGATCTTTTAGCTTTTCTGTTCTTCGTTTGTTTGGTTTTTTTTACCTTCTGCTCACATAGATGCCTGGACAAGGCTTTTTTTTAATGAATATGAGGGTAGCTCATTAATATACTGAATTAGTTTTAATCCTTTAAGATCACACATATCTGATTAAACCAACTTCTTCCTGTTGGCTTACAAAGAAGCTGTTGTCAGCTCATTATCAAAGCAAGTTGGTGCAGTTCCTCAGGATGTTTTGTACTTTCAGTGCTGTGACTGTGGGTTACAGCTGCCAGTCTCTGTGAAGGAGAAAGCTGCAAACTCTCAGCTCCACTTTATATGCCCACAGAGGTTGGGTATTTCTTTCAAACAAACACGTCTGTATTCTTGGTGTTGTTACTGTTGCTACAGCCACTTTGTTTATTGTGTTCCTTTTTCAGGTACCTACTTCATCCCTGTGTCATGTTTCCTCCTCTTCAACTTGATGGACTGGGCCGGCAGGAGTCTGACGGCCGTCTGTATGTGGGTCAGTTAAACACAAATAAGACATTTCACCAACACACTTGCTCGTTCTTACCTGCTCTGGAGATTAGCTATGCAGTACAGGTCAGCTCATGTCACGTCATGACTAAAAAGCCTGGATTGAACCCAGAGTTAGCTGCTTGGCTCTTTGATGAGACTCCATGAAAAACTCCCTTGTGTACAAAGGTTCATCTGTTCTGTGAGCTTTAGTTTCAGGTGACCTGGTAGTATCAGGTCTTTGTGGATACTGGCTACAAGCTTGACTGGTGGCAACTCTACAATAACAATAGAACATTTTTCAAAATGTATAAAGCTATAGTAATGACAGTAACCATTGCTTCAACCTGGCTTCAACCTGACTTCCTCCTGCGGCCCGATAAACAAATCAGTCCAATGATGGCACTTGTTGATAAACACTTTTGCCTTATAGAGTCCATTTAAAATGACCACATCAAAATATTTAGTGTGATCTGCTGTTGTCTGGCTGGTGTATGGTCTCATGGACAACAGACCCACTTGTTGACAGAGTTTTGGCTGCTTAAATGTTTATACATGAACAGATCACTGAGTCATTAGTGGAGCGGTGGAACAACATGAATCGCTCAGAGTTTAGGCTGAAAATAAAGGAGTGGAGTTTTGTTGCTTAGATCAGAGGTTTTTTTTTTGGAGAAGTGTGTGTGTGCATGTGTGTGTGTGTGTGTGTGTGTGTGTGTGTGCGCACTGTGTAAAGGAAGTGATTTTGGGCGTCCTTGATAAGTGGCTGTGGTGATTTTGAAAGTTTGTACTTTATTTACAAGCACATGTGGATGACCGGTGGAAAGTCAAAGGTTATTGCTACACATCTGAGCGTGTGTGTCTGTTTTGTTATAAATGCATTTCTGGCTCATTTGTAATCTGCTGCAAGCTTCAAAGGGATAGTTGGGGTTGTTTGATGTCGGGGTGTGTGAGGTATCTAGTCAGTGTTTTACCTGCAGTAGATTTGGTTTAGCGCCCTACCATTTTGAAGAGGCAGCCAGGGGCACCGGCACAGAAGCTGAGTGATGTGCTGCTAAGGAAAGGTCCAGCAGCAAAAACATGTTTTAACCACTTTAAAAAAAAAAATAAATAAATAAAAATAAAAATATTCCACCGAAAAAAGCTTTATTTTGAATATTTATATACCCATGTCCCATTTGGCCTCCAATATGAGGATGTTGAGCATCTTCTCAGTCAGACGTCTGTCAGATACTTGCATTTATCTTCTCTAGATTTAATTATCTAAACTGTCACATGACATTATTATACAATCACAGAACTGAGTGTCTCAGGCACTTTTCCTTGCACTAACACTAATGTTTTTTCTTCTTGTCTTTCTGGGCTCAGCGTAAGTTCAGCTCTTTTCAAACTTGGTCCATAAATCAACAAATTAACAAACAGGTCTAATTTCCTGCGATCCAGAGGAAATAATCAAATTGAATCAAGTGATTGTGAACAAACTGAGTAGAGTTAGTTAACATGGTCTGACCTGTGCTGAAATGCAGCCTCTTGGTATTAGTGCAGATAGCAGTCAGCTGCTCCAGGACCATGTGAGTTTATTTACCATCATCACACAACACTGATCAGGATCCTGACAGTTTCCGCTGAGGTGCTCTGTGAAATCAGGTCCTCGGGTCAGTTGTGTCTTTTGCTTTCTTTCTCCCAAGTTACATGAAATTGTTGACCTAAATTAACAGAGAGGATGTCAAGAAATATGTTCGTTATTGAACTTAACTTTCCAGGCCTCAAAATATATAATCAAAATTTGAGATAGAAAAACCCATAATTCTCTTCAGAGGAACTTGAAATGCAGCCGCTAATGATTATTTTCATTATTGATTAATCTAGCAATTATTTTTTATGATTACTTTAGTCTGCAATAGATTGGAAAATTGCAAAAAAATGTGCATCTTGTGTTTCCAGAAACTAAGGCGATTACTTGCTTTGTCCGGCCAATAATCCAGAACCACAAAATATTCAGTTTCTTATCATGTAAAAAGAGAAAAGCAGCAAATCCTGACACGTGAGAAGCTGAAACCAGAGAATGTGTGGCAATTTCTCTTGGTAAATAACTTACAATGAATCGATTTTCAAAATGATGTGGTTTGTTTTTCTGATCATAAACTAATCAATGAATCCGCTCCTCGTTGCAGCTCTAATTACATCATGCTGAATGTATTGCCATTCCCCAAACAAAAACATCCAAAAGTAGGTTTCTGTGTTGTAATGAGTCCTGTTAATTCTTGTCTGTGCCTGTGGTGACATAGCTGTGTTTCTGTCTTCAGCCGGGTAAAGATAGTATCTGGCTTCCTGTCCTGGTGGTTTTGAGGGTCGTCTTCATCCCTCTCTTCATGCTGTGTAATGTTCAGCCTCGTCACTACCTCCCTGTGCTGTTTGAACACGACGCCTGGTACATCATCTTCATGATTTTCTTCTCCTTCTCCAACGGATACCTGGCCAGTCTCTGCATGTGCTTTGGACCCAAGTAAGGGCTACACAAACACACACACACACACACACACACACACACACACACACACACACACACACGTATGTTGGAAATGTGCACACAATGACTGTTGGATTTGGCAGATGACTTAGTGGAACACACCCAAATCTTTAACCAAACTGCTGGCATTGTGGATAATGTAGGTGCCAGGTTTTGACAAGGAGTTGGGAGAGCACTCTTTGAAGTACTGGACTGGAGCCTGGAGTAATTTAACCTAGCATAGCATAAAGATTGGAAACAGAGGGACTCGGCTAGCGAGACTCTCATTAAAGCTCAAAAATACACTAACAGAAATGTAAAAACAGTTGAGAGATAAAATGTGTGAATTGCTGAGCTGTAGAGGTGTTTGTGGGCAGGTTTTTTCTCCTGCTTCTAGTCTTTAAACTAAGCTAACTGGCTGTAGTGCCATACTTACCGCACAGGCGTGAGAGTAAACTTCTCCTGTGGGAGAATACAGTTAGTCTTGCATGCAGGTAAAACTCAGATCAGACACACTTGAGCACAACAAAATATGTAATGCACACACAAGCTCTAATAAAACAATGTGCATCAATGACAACATCTAACTCTTGGGGAGAGTGTGCATATTTCCCAAAGTGTTGAACTGTTCTTTAAAGTGATGTAGAGCTGTATCCGTGCTTTAACATAAACACCATTGTGTTTAATGGTGAGCCACTCATTCTGATGAATTTTGTCCCTCCGTTGTCTCTGTACAGGAAGGTGCCGCAGCATGAGGCAGAGACGGCGGGGGCCATCATGGCCTTCTTCTTGTCCCTCGGCTTGGCCCTGGGCGCTGCAGTCTCGTTTGCTTTCCGGGCCATGATCTAAAACCTCGAGTAAAAACCTTCAGTAGATGTAGAGTAGACCACCCTGCCCTCCACCGGCTCTCCCTGTCATGACCCTCAGTGGGAGCACCTTTGAACTGGTTTAGCCACGCTCCTCTACAACAATCTCAGAAGACAAGAAGAACCGAGAACCTCGGTGTTCTGAAGTGTACAGCAGAGATTCGTCTCATCCAGCCATCGTGGCGACAACATGAGCTGAAATATGTTACTGAATTTTTTATTTTTTTTTATTTCCTTCAAACACAGCAGCTTCTCCTGTTTCAAGGGGATATTTTCCAATTGATGCCACTGATCAAAGAAGTGGTTTCTCTGACATAAATTAAAGAGTTCAGATTGCAACTCAACAAACAAATCAAAACCAAACATGTAAAAAAAAAAAAAAAAAAAATCAGTTGAAATGGACTAATCATGTAGAAGAGAGCAGAAATTCTTCAAGATGTTTTCCATTTTCCCAGATATCAGAAAACAAGCAGATCTCAGGCAGTGAATGAATGACGGCTTGTACACGTTCCGTCCCAGAGCCTCATGTATAAAACGTTCTTTTGCACAAAATTATAAAAAAAAAAAAGATAAAATGTTAGATTGCATTAATGAAGTTAAACACTTTTTGTTGAAACAATCACGTTCTTAGAATTCACATGAAGTTATGACGGTGTGTAAATAAAGTCTTAACACTTTTTTTTATACATGAGGCTCTGAGATCCTGATGTTGTGGCTCGTCTAACTGTTAGATTTAACTAATCACTTTGTAAACTCTGATCCTCAATGGGACTTTTTGCACATCGGACGTGAAACATGAGCAGTGCATCACTCTGGACTGTTGCAGCTTTGAACTCTGATCAAGCCAAATACACAAAGACAACGTGGGAAAATGATGAACTTTGAAGGGAGCTCATGACCCGTAAACAGCTTCACTCGGTCTGTCTACTTCAGCATTAACTCGGGTCTGTTGTGTTTGTGTGCATCCTCATAACAAACCAGTAAGTTCTCAATGAATGTAAGGATGGACTAAATCCTAAAGACGAGGTTTTAATCGATAATCTGGGCCACTAACCGTCTGGAAAACTTCCCGCTGAATATTCATCGTCTTAGCGAGTGTTCGTAAAATTTGTCTTTGCTGTAGTTTTAGATGAAGTTTTACACTCTGTTTTTATCTGAAAACATCCTCTGTTACTTCAGTTTGACTTGATTCACCAAATGGAAACAGAGGTCAAATTGTCTGTCAAGCTAGATTTTCAGCCCACATTTGAAGTTTCTACTGTTGCTGTGTTTTCCTGATAAAATACACAGGGGAGTTAACCTGCTATGAAAAGCGCCACTGTGAGTGTGACTTTTAAAAAAAAATATATATAATTTTTTTTTAAGTCTGTGCCATTTCCCATCAAACATTTTCTCATGGAAGATAAGTTTTATACCAGAAGTAGTTTTTAGTTGTTTTTCAAACTCACAGTTGGTTTTATTTTAATGAATGTGACGGGATAAAAGGCCATCTACCTGTCAGTGTGATATTTTTGTCTCTTTGCATTTTGTTTTTGTAAAGTCTGCTTTACACAATATTATAAGACCATCTGCATACATCCTAACAGTTTATTTTTTTAAAAGCACCACATTGGTCTGTTCTTCCATACTGGGTGTCCTGGTTGATATGGGGAGGGAACTGACCATTAAAATGTTACTTACATTGCAGTTGAAACACTTCTGTGATAAAATAAAACAGTGTATTTTTAAGAGTCTGGCTCCTCCTGTTGGTCATTTCTGGAGACACACTGCTGATAAAGATGGAGATTGTCTGGTGGTGAAGAATTTTGTCTGTGATATAAAAATCTGGACACACCGGCAACATCAGGTGAACAGGTCACTGCTGATTCAAACAAACAGCTCTTCACTTGATTCGAGTGATGGAGGAGTAAAAGAAAAGTACAAGTTGCTCAGATTTATTCTTCAACACGTGCTACATTCCACCGCTGCTTCATTCAGCAGCGTTCCTCGGCTGATAACAGCTGATTCTTTCCTTGTGCTGCCTCTGCATGTGACTGAGTAATGAAGTTAACTGTCCAGGACACATGGAGATGCCTCAGTGTTTGTGACAGAAAAACGCAGCCTCTCCTCTTCCTCAGTAACCTCTTAATGACCTTTATAAAACGAAGCCAGCTCTCTTCCTCTCATTATCAGCACGATGCATTTAACTCGGAAACAAACCAAACAAGACTAACTATTTGCAAACACGTAATCAATTGTTTATAAGAGACTATTGTAGTTATGAGCAGCCATGAGGATATTTTAAATGACTGTTTTCTATAATTGAAGCTTTGTTTTACTTGTTATCATCCATTATCTTTTTATGCCCCAGCCTTTATTTTCAAATACGGGACGATCTCGTGTTATACGGGAAGGGTGGCTAGTTGTGACATTAAACACGGGGTTACCATGGTTATTAGGGGAGCCCTTGCAGCCCGTCGCACTCAATCACTCACCAGGTGATATCAATTAAGTCTGTGAGGGTTCAGGGTTTAGGGGGGACATTGGGATTGGGCCAAGGATTAATTCATAATGGTGCAAAATGCATTTTAGATTTTTTGGGCAAACCACCATCTAAAAAGGAGTCCAGTTGAAGTCCAGCCTGCCCAGGACAGCAGCACGACCAGCACTCCATCGCTTTCGTTTGGTTTTACTTTTGTGTCCGAGACGGAGACCGCAGCCGACAGCACCGACCGGAGAATGAGCCGCCGCCACTGAGGGGCCTGCTACTACCAGGTGTCTGGCTAGGACCGACTTGGCGGCATTTGAGGAGCTTTTCCAGCCATCTAACTTCAATTTTCCTTACACCACAACTTGGTTCGCCTTCAGGTTTTTCACTACACCTGGTGGAATACTGGTCTGCGCCTGCCCATCTCTGTGGCCTCATCCAGCCGACCTTCTCCACCTTGCTTCACTTGAAAACATTGCATCAACACCGTGACCCAGAAGAGACTAACTCACCTCTCCATGATGCATGTCCACAGTGACATTTTGAACTCATTGGACATCCATGCCCCATCCACACCCAACGCCCAAGCGCAAGGCCACCTTTGGATCATTGTAACTACTGGGGCGCACTGTCTGCAGCTCAAGGTAAGATATTTGGTTTATTATAAGCTGCCGCCGAGCAGTTTAATAGTCCATTGACAATATATTTCATCACACTAGCAACTAACCGTCGTTGAAAAAAATGTGCATATTTGGATATGGTCTTGTGTGCCGTGCGCAATGGGATGCGTATTGCGAAGCCATGGCATTATTGCGTTTCTGTGTTTTATAGACCTTATTGTTGTTTTTGTTGTTGTTGTTTTGGTCTGTGTTATAGTGGCATTGTTGTAGGCCTATGTTGTATTTGTATGGAGAGACACCGAATATGAATTTTTACGTTAATTTTTAAGTTAAGCTCCAACATATATTTGCAAAAATGTTCCTCCCACTACAGCACCGCCAACTTAAAACATCTGCCCGTGGCCCTGGAGTTTCCCATTTTGCTGCCTCTCTCCCTGATTGATTTCAGAATATCTATTTACAGCCAGAAAAAGCAGTATTAATTTAATACAACAAATAATAAGTTGCTATATTCATGGGAAAACAAGTCAAATATCGTCTTGACATTTGCAAAGGCATGAGCAATAGGCGATCGTCGATCACTGATATCGTCATCCATCGGCACAACCCTACCACCAACTGCAATACTGTAAACACACCAAAAACGGCACAAACATAACACACACTTATAATGATCTGCTGCCATCATGTTTACCTGGTGCAGGGCCGAGCTCAGACTCTGCTCAGGTGAGCTCATGTTAATGGTCTCGTGGCCCTTCGCCATCAGCACCACCTTTATATAACACTGGACTTCAGTGGTTCCTGTAGCTGGTGTCCTCGGTGTGTGTAGTCAACAGCACCACCAGGCTGCAGAAAATCTGGTCTGACCCACGTTGTACAGACATTAAAAACGAACCGTTTTCCAACACAGTTAAGTTTAATTTCATGAACTTAAAAAAACTTAAATACACTGTACGAAATATGAAATTTGCCAAAGGGTGCCCAAACATTTCCACACAGCTCTAAGCAGCCTGAGGGGATTACCTGCAGATATTACTCAGGTCTGAAATACGATTATGCCAACATCAGTTTTAGATTATTAATTTCAATTATTTTATTCAGTATATATTCTCATAAAAAATGGTAATTAAACATCAAAGACAAGACATTAAGGAACTTTGTTTCTTAATAGTTAAGATGCAACAACTATAAAGTCAGTGAATTAACAATTGTACAGATCACTTCTGTTCTTTGTTATAATCCCATTATTATGGAAAGCACAATAAGCAGTTCAGTTATTGTTTTCCTACAGGAAACATGTAAGTAACTGCTTAGAAATGTGATGCATTGTGTTTTTTGTTTGACAAACAGTGCTGTTGATTCTTGCAGTGAAAATGTGACGCTAAGATTTGTGCAGAAACTGGTTTAGAGAACAAGAGGAATGGCTTTGATGATTGTGCTTTTGTGTTTTTAAAGTGTTTAAGCAATGGAGAAAAAACAAACGAACTGAAGTGTGACTAACTGCTCTTTGCGTCTCTTCAAAGACATGATCTAAAATAACAAACAAAAAGGAGCCAAAAGGATTGTATTGATGATTTATTCTTAAGGTAAACATTTTATTCAAAAATAAATTACCAGAGATATCTTTAAAAGGCAGACAGACATCGTCTCCAACCCACTCGCCAGAATCAAAACACTTTCCTACCAGAATCCAAATATTCACACGTGTTTCTATTTACGTCCATCCTTGTGAAAGGGAGAAAACTAATGTAAACCCTACAGCAGCAACTTATCATTCTCTAACAAACCACAGACTGTTTAGTCGATCAAGAGAGGAAAAAAAAAAACAGCCACTGTCAACTGATTCGCTATAAAATGTATACAAAGTTTATTTAAATATTTAATCCAACATACATGCCCTGTCTGTAATATGTGAACACAGAAAAAGAGAGACTGTACAGTACGAGACTGGCGCTTGAGGTGAGAAATACTGTGGATGGAATCAATGCAAAAGAGCTCAGACAGATGTGATGCAGCTGTTAGTGTGTTCACTAAAATATAAAAGGGGGAGGGTTCTTCATGAAGTCAGATTCCTGTTAAATCAAGCTGCTTTTGGGAACTTCAGCTCTGATGGAGAACCGACTGTATAATTCACTGAGGAGGGTAAGAGTCAGGTGATCTGTTGTCAGTAAAAGGAATAGTTCAATATTTTGGGAAATATGATTATTCGCTTTCATGCCGAATTAGATTAGACCACTAATACCACTCTCATTTCTGTCAATTAAACACAAACTGTAGCCATTAGCTTAGCATAAAGGTAATCGCAGGGTAATCCAAGCTAAGTGGCTGCTGGATATAGCTTCGTATTCATTCTACAGATATGAGTGGTATCGATCTTATTTAACTCTCACCAAGAAAGCAAATAAACATTTTCCAAAGTGTCAAGCTATTCCTTTAATAGGGGTTTCACCTAAAAAAGATCTACGTTTCTAATCCCCCAAAAGAAAGAATCAAACTTACAGCCTGCAGATCCTAAAAATGCAAAGAGAAGCAGCCAGAGCTAGTGCCGATTTAATGCAAGGCAGTGAAGGAGAAAATGGTTCAAAATGACAACACTCTGACTGCTCTGACTATAGCTGGGCTCTAAAAGCTCATACCTAGCTTAATGCTACAACACAGTAGCTCTTAACACCATGCAGAGGGCCAAACACTGGCAGGTCTGCTATGAGTCACTAAAGGTCAGATAAAACACGTCAGTTCTAAAATAAAAACAGACCAAAAAGTTCAGCCGAGAGGCCCGTGGCTTCCTACAGTTCTCTTCAGTATTACAATCGCAAAGTATTAAAGGGAAAGACAGATGTGTACAGATGTTCTGTCTAGAAGCAACCTGAGCCCAGTTTGATTATACAAATTTACCTGCTTAACACACCTGCAAAGTTTACTGTCGAGTAACTGAATGAATGGAGGCAGGCAAGTGAGCTATTTATATGTCAGAAGAAAAAATAATAGACTTTGATTTGATTTCTTGCACTCATCTGTTCATTTCAGATTTGTAGGAGACAGATCAACGTGCCAGGACAGGACAGGCCGGAAATTTGACTGTTAAAATAGCCTCTCCAGTTTGTCCATGACAAGAACTGTTTACCTTTACTTCAGTAGAATAAATTAAATCCGTTTCCTGATTTAACTGAAAGGAAAAAAAGAAAACCATCACCTCATTTTTAGTTTTCTCAGTTGATTAGTCACTTGTGCTTGTAGGAAATGTTATTTAACAGGCTGAAGAAAACGTAAGCTGAGCTCTGAACTGTCCAGCCTGCAAGACAAAATGATTAAATGCACACAAAGGTCAGTTTCAGTTTGCATCCATTGTTGATAACAGCTGCCCACAGCGGTGTCAGTTTTCCCTGAATTACAGCAAACAATCCTGAAGCGATTGCAGTCCGCTACCAGCAAACGTGTGTGTGTGTGTGTGTGTGTGTGTGTGCGTGTGTGTGTGTCAGTCAGCCTACAGTGTGCATTACAGCATCTATCACAGCGTGGCACACAGGAGACGATGACCTTCCTTCAGGTCCTGTTTTGGCAAGAGGCAGCGCTGCCGGCTTCTCTGCTCGGTCCTCTCATGAACGTGCAGTTTCTGCTCTGAGGCACTGGGGGGCGATGAAGAGCAGGACAGACAGCGAGCCTACAGGTCCATGCTGCTCATGTAAAAACGGGTCAGTGATGTCATGATGGGTGTTTGTGGAGGGGGAGGAAAAGAGGGTCAGCTTTGGTGTTGAACTAGTTCCACAGTTCTAGGACTGAACACATTGAGCGAGTGGGCGAGGGGTGATGAACATGACGGGGGAGATGAGGAGGATGAGGAAGAGTGTCAGTGAGTCTTTAACTTGGTGTGCTGCGATCCCTGTTCTGTCAAGCTGGCTCTGATAGAGTTAACCACCGTCTGTCTGACGTTGTCTTCCATATAATGTTCACTTAGCGGCTTCAAAACCTGCAGCAGAAGAGAGACAAAGAGGATTTTGTGAGAACAAATGAACTTAACTTAAAACAAGTCAATAAAGGGGACAAAGAAAGTAGGTTAGGGAGGAAAAATGTTAATGGTAAAATAAATGTAACAAAAACAGGCTGTAGACCAACATGCTGACCACAGACCACGCAGCTTCTTGAACAAAACAAGTCACAACACAACTGAACAAAACCCTCTTCAACTGAAAAGAGTAAATAAAAGATAAGCCACAACCCTTTCCATATTCATCAGAATAAGATTATTAAAAACCGTTTGGGCAGGTTCCATGTCCTCGAGCTCCTGAGATGATTCTGGCCTGTCAGTATTCAGAGGATGTGTGTCCACACCCAGAGGTTAAAGTGTAAGAATCCAGCACCATGGGCTGAAAATGAACAAGGAAGCCAGCAAACTGCAGGTGTTTCAATATGAGAAGCAAGTTTAGTCTATAAATCCGCCAGTTGGCCAGCAGCTAGTTAGTCTTCTTGTAGTTGTTGTTGTTGAGAGGAGTCAGAGCTCTGAGTCCCAGTGTCAATCCTGAAGGGAGTGAAGGGAGGAGAGAGGCGGGCCACGCCAGGCGGCTTGCGACAGGCTCCAAAAGTTTGGAAAGCACCTGAGAGGACAGGAGAGAGTTAAACAAGGAACAGGACAGACAGACAGACAGACAGACAGACAGTGGAGCAGAGAGGACAAAAGAAGTTTCGGGGGAAGAAAAATGATAAAAACGTAAAAAAAGAAAGGAGGAGAGACTGAGTATGACGCAGTGCAGCTGTTGTCATTATCCTGTATTTATGCTGCTTTGGCCATGAAATAATGATTTTCTCAGTCCCACTTTTTACCAGGTGTTGGCTGTGATGCAGTTTTGTTCTTAAATAATCTTAATAAAAAAAAAAAAAAAAAAAGGAATGAAAATAAGAGATTTTGCTGTTTTCATGTTTTTCGGGTGTTTCTCTGCGGACAGAGGTCGTTAAGAAAATGAGCTGGAAATGCTTAATGTTGATAAAGAGTGAAAAAAGGGGGTGTGATCTCGAACCATACAAAACAACAAAAAGAATAAAGTAAAGGCTGCTGGCTGAAGGAGGTGGAGGGGAAGAGAGAGTAAAGAAAAGGGAAATGCAGGAAATCAGGCAAGATGTTGAAAACGGCAGAGAAACAGGAACCGGCGCCTCTCACCTTTCTAACCGTCTTCTGTATAGCGGGGGGGGGGACAAAAGCAGAGGAAGGAGGGAGAAGTCAGAGGAGACATGAGGGCTAAGTTTGTGGTGGATCCCAAACACTGATAAAACTCCAGAAAGATAAGAAACACAAACACACTGACTAAATTTGTTGTCAACAACTGAACAAGGAAAGACGACAGAATGAGAGAAAAATAAGGGTGCTGACAGAGATTCAGGAGGGAGCAGTGAGAGGTGAAATGAAACAATGGCTCTTTAGATTTGGTAAGATGCATGATGAGATGCAGCAGAAGGAAAACTGATAGGATTCTTGTTTCTCAGACTTTTTCAACACCTACAAATAAAAAGGCAACAAAGGGAACTTCAAATAAAATCAAACTAATATAAAACTACAGTAGAAAACAATGACATCTACACACATGCAAAATATATCGTTATATCCTCTGAGAAAGCAAATTCAATTTAAAACCATGTCGCTCATTAAAAACTTACAATATCTTAGTAATGTATCTTAAGCTTTGACTTCAACCCAAACCAAAATTAATCTCCTTTTTCCTCAGGTTGGATTAAGTTTATGAATGCAGTGATGGTCCTTCAACACAACAGCATTTCACAAACGATAAAAACACAAAAGAAATTAAGAAAAACAAAACGTCCACAGTTTATGATCACATTAGAGAAATGCACACTACAACACATTTTTGGTTAAATCTCTATCCTTACATTACACAGTGGAATAAGGTTTTTATTTTATTGAAAACAACATGAACACATAACATAAGCTAACTCTAATCTTTGAAAATAACCCACAAACCCGCACACACTCTCACATCGACTACCCACCTGTTCCCAGAGTGTCTCGGCCACCAGATCTATCATCGTTCCCACCTCCCGGAACTCTCCAGAATACTTCACATACGCCCAGGCGCAGAGCGACAGCAGCGCCACGCCCATGACCAGATTAGCCAGCACCGCTAAGGTGCTCAGACCGATGAAGCCCGTCACCCCAGATACCACATAGGTGACAAACATGACTGCAAACAGCGTGGCTGGTGTGCGTGCTGCATAGAAGATGTTTTTGCCGTCGTTGTGTTTGGAGAAGTTGGTGAAGGCCTCGTCCAGCTCAGACTCCAGTTGGTTCTGGTAGCGCTGGCAGAACTCATCGCCACCCATTTTCTTCACGGACCGAAAGTAACGCACCGAGTGCTCGCGAAATTCCTCGTGGCAACGCTCCAGGTCAGCTGGGGCGATGTATGGCTTGTCCCCGCCACAGATCTGGGAAGGAACATCAGCACATGTCAGTAAAAGTGACGAGAGTGAAGAGAAGAGTGACTGACAGAAGAGAAGAAGACAAAAGACAAAACAAAGATGGTTTCAAACTTTGCAGAAGCATGCAACTAGGAAATTCACTAGGCTGTATTTTGCAGGATTTTTTGTACTGTATTACATGAGTTGAGCTACTCTGCCAGTGTGCTGCAAGCTTCCCGTAAACAATAGTTAAAGTAGACCACGACTACACCCTGCTGTCTTTCAAATGACATCTTGTGGTCCCTGGACTACAGCTATCTTTGGGTTATTTAACTGTTTGTGATTCATGAGGATTGTGTGAGAAAGACATGTCCCTACCAGCTCCATGTTCTTGCCGTACATGTCTTTGGCTCCTGCAACAGCGGTCAGGTTGTTGGCTTCTGCTGTTGCCTGAGAAACAGGAAGAGACAATGAGTTTCAAGATGAGAATTAAAACCTAAAAAATGTGACCCATACTTAATAAGACCCCTCAGTTTTGAGACCAAAACTAACCTGCAGCATGGACTTTGGGTGAGGCAGCTCCTCACCTTGGTAGATCTTTATGTAAGCCTGTAGGAATGTAAAATAATAGATTATCACTACAGTGTTTCATGTACAACGTTAATATTCTGGCAGATAACACAGTAAAAACCTAACAATACTTAAAGCAAAAACTGGTGTAATACTGACAAACACTGAAACGTTATTCACTGCAAGTCGGAATAAACACACCTATGTTACTTGCACTTATTGTGTGTCTGTCTCAAACTAAACCAGGCTTTTGAAACCATTATCTGATGGTCCTTTTCTCTGCAGAATGCCACAGTTTACAGGATTTCAGAGTCCACTGTGGCTAAAGATCACAACCAGTTTTGTGTCATTTATTAACCCTAAAGCTTATGCTTATTTCTTCTGTAAATGACTAATTCTGTGTTAGCAGACTAGGCAGCAGAGTGTATAATTTGAGGCTTTACATTTATCAACCTGTGACCTATCACTGTGAAAACCACTGGTAGTGGACTAGTAAAACTCAGCAGGACCTTAAAGTACTCCAGGAGATCTCTGCAGGTGACTTTATTGCCTCCGATCTCTTTCTCTACCAGTCGTTCTGGGGCGAGGAGGAGAGGCACCAGCTCAGCCAACTCCCTCTTAAAATCACCATCAATGTCTGAAACACACAAACATGCACCCTGATTGTCCCATCGCAGCATGGCATTTCAGTCAGGCAGTCTTTAGCCACCACTTTTGATTATTTATTCATTAGTACATGTGTATGTGCCTGTTTTCTCACCTTTCAGCCTCCCGTCAAAGTACGGGTTGGTGGCCACCTTGAGGCCAGGATGTGGCAGCAGGAAGCAGCCGATGTTAGAGAAGCAGGAGTGGATGTGCTTCCTGACATTTTGCAACTCTTCATGTTGATTCTGTTTTACCTGTGTCAGTGGAAAACAATATACTCTTCACAGGGAAAGTGTATGCTTGTCTGTGTCATTGACTGATTTGACTGTTTACACACATGTTGCACTAAGCAAATGTGTGCACACCAAAACAGACAATGTCATTAAGTATGTCTGTGCTTTTCAAAAAGAGGTGCGGTGTGTCTGGCAGGAACAGTGAGCATGTGACCTGCTGCATAAATATCTTCAACAATGTGTAGAGGGATTATATTCTCACCTGTAGTCTCTTCTCCAGGAAGGTGTTGCCTCCTTCCAGGCCATAGTAATGTTCATAAGGATAACTCCAGTCCCGAATCAGGAACATCAAGGACTGAAACACAAGCAACATTATTTGATTTTGGGGAAAAATTACAGTTAAGAATTGATCAAGTGATCTGATTTCTTAAATATTTAAAAAATTATAAAAGTATTTTTTTTTTTAAAAATTTAAAAAAAAAAAAAAAAAAAAAAAAAAAATGTACTTGTTGTCTATACCTTTGGTCTTTTCAGTTACAGGGTCCATCCAAATAGAAATTAAATTTCTCACCTCTACTGACATTTATTAATCCCCTTATATTATTCATTACAAAAAATATTTGCTGTGCAGCCTCATTTAACTGTACAGCTAAATTTCTTGACTGGGTGCACGTTCAGTGGTCTATGCATTCATTCATTCATTCATAGGACTATACAAATGTCCCCACTACCTGCATGTACACAGTCAACAGAAGCAGTCAGTACCTGGAAAGGTTTCAGGTAGATCTCTTCCATTGCCAGCCGACCATATTCTGTGAAGAGCTACATATGAGAGAAAAACAAATTATAATCAGAAAACAGACGACAGTGTAACAGACTTTGCTGCTGCTTTTTCCTGGAGGGAGAAAAAATTACACTAACCTGCAGATGTTGCAGGTCATCCTCCTGTATGTTCTGGGAGAGATTGTACACCTGAAAAACAAAGAAATACAGAAAACATGAAACATAAATGTTGTAATTTTAAGAGAAAAAAAATTTACAGCATATTTTCCAAACAAAACATGCTTTGATTCCCACCTGTACAGAGCTGGTCATTGTGCTGAGGGCAAATACAGTAGCACAGTCCTTTATGGTGGACTGACTGTCAAACGCTCCCTGAGTATCAACAAGGAGTACGGCTACCTGTTGGGACAAGATACAACAAATGTATTATACTGCTAACTTCATCTTGTACATCAAGCAGGGTGTGTTTTATATGTATTTGCTTTCCAATTCTTATACATGTCAACATTACAATGAGAATACAAATCTAATATTTCCCAAAGATACTTTTTAACCATCTCTAGCAACATTTAGAGCATTTTCACATGAAGTTCATTTCAGGACCATGTTGTTTGTTAACTGTCTACCTTGCTGCCGTCTGGCTTGTCGACCACAAACACTTCGCTCCAGATCTGAATTCCTGTGGTCTCCCTCTCGCAGCCCCCTCTCCAGGTGAACCCTGTCAGGGGCTCATCATCACCCCCAATCCACTTCTCACTCTGTGGCAGAGGGAAGGGGGAGGGGGTAATATGAGAAGAAAGAGAAATAGAGGATGAAATGAGGATTGGTTGAGGCAGCAAAAGGAGGAAAATCCACAGGGATTGAGAAAACAGATGAGGTGTGGCAGAAAGAAGAGACAGAGATTATGGAGAGGAGGAGGAGGGATAATGGTATGAGAGGAGTGAAAAAAAGGCCAAAGGTCAATGGCCTGATGTTCACCAGCATTTGGCTTAGATTAGGGAAAATGTAACTTTTCAGGTACTTGTGGTGAAATAATGTATTGTAGTGTTGTGCTGTATTTTAATCACCTATATCAGAGAAAAG
This sequence comes from Seriola dumerili, assembly GCF_002260705.1. NCBI lineage: Eukaryota > Metazoa > Chordata > Actinopteri > Carangiformes > Carangidae > Seriola > Seriola dumerili. The sequence continues at coordinate 5,760,011 of NW_019174733.1, read as the reverse complement.
TGCGTTTGTTTGTCTGTGACCACAATGTTTCCAAAGTCTGTGAAATTTTATCTGCAAATGCACACAACAGAGAAAAAAAAATATATTGATTTTGGTGGAATCTAACAGCATCATCAGACCATATTTTACAAGTCTTATATAACTACCCTGTTGTCTACACAGTAACAGGGGACCGATTCAGAAAAGGATTTAATATTTTTTTGTCTAAAATTGTCATCTTGGTGACCACTTTGTCACTCCTCCTAAAATCCAGACAAAAAAAAAAGTTTCAACTAAAAGGAATACTTTGTGACCTTGTCTGTATTTCTGGCTGACATACTGGGAGAGCCACTGACCACAAACAGCAAATGTATAAACAAGCCTCAAAAGCAAATACCTGATTTGCAAGGCAAAATAAACAACACTGATTCCTGTTTCCTCTCTTACAAAACTAACCAACAATCTTATGACTCCACGTAAACACACGTCTGTAAATACAATTTATAACACTTACTGCTGTATATAATTCAATATAAAGAAGCACAGGCTGGATAAATAGCCTCAGTGTTTGAGAAAAATGTGAACACATGCAGATCTGGTCAGACTTGCATGAATGCCCATGTTCATGCTGCCCAACAGCTGTGAGAAAGGGTCATAACATTCCTCCGTCTTTCCTGTGTGTGTATGCAAGTGAGTGTAAGGTGATCCTGGCTGCTTCTGTGTGTCGAGCCGCTGCTACAAGGGCTGAAGGACTAGTTGTTGATGTTGTGTCGCACAAAGTTGTCAGATAGACCTGCAAAATAGTGCGCCTGTGTGTGTGCGTATGACCTGTGTCGGTATGTACCACTTTGTGTAAATCAGATGTCACTTTAAAAGGCCAGTAACAACACAAACTTGCTTGTATTAAACTGAAACTCATCAAGTCATTTGACAATTTAATTATAAAGAATAGTACAAGACTAACCAACCCAACAGGTGGAGACCTGTTAAACTGCCCTGTTTTATTCATGCACCTTGCTGCATGTCTTACTCACCTGGCTGAGTAAGTGTCTCAGTATGAGACCCAACAGAAGGCACTTGTCTTTGCTTGTCACAATCTGCTACACATGCTAGTACTATCTGTCATCTCATCTACTGCACATCTAGCCCACCTGTTTTCACAATCTCAACTGACTGCCAGTGTTACAAAATATTAAGCCCCACAGGAGGGACGAGCTGTTGTAGATTTACTTAGCACATAAACATACCTCCGGCAGGGGACTTCTACAACTGGTACAAATAGGAATAATTGCTTTGACTGATCTCACTGACACTGTAATGCAATATGATACAACTGTTTTGACATAAAGTCTACTTTTATGATGCTTATAATATATTCAGTTGGTAACATTATCTTTTAGCATTGATGTCATAGTAAATGGTGGTGTCATACTGAGCTGCAATATACTGAGATGTCCTTCTAATCTTCTGCCCCCCATATTTGTAAATAGGGAGGACAAAAAAATGGAAACAGCTCTAAATATAACATAGGCCAGAACAACACCAAAATTTACTATGACTTCAGTTACAAATTTAGAATTAAATTTACACATTTTTACAACCATGTCAACAAAAACTGACATTGTGTGCTTTGTGAAGATAGATATAGATTTTATGGCAGGGCTGTTATATTGGCTTGCATTAGATTTTACAGGTGAAGGGGAAACTGGGGATGGTTGCGATGTCTGAATTCTTCCATTCAAAGAAATATTGTGAATAATCTGTCATATGTAATCATCTTTAAATATGGGTATGGGTGATTAGCAGACAGGTATAAGCTTAATTAAGTTTTTAAACCTTAGTTTGGTTGATCTAGTCTCTGAGTAACAGAGAAATCAGAAAAGTGTTGCAACCGCCCTAGTCTCCCCTTCCCCGAGAAAGTAGCTACATGTGTGTCCAGCAACAGTATGAAAACCACACCTTATCTCACCTGATTGTGCATGTATCGCAGCATGAAGTCCAGCAGGAAGGACTTGCCCTTGCGGAAGGCCCCTGCCACAGACACGACCACCACATTTAGGTCCTTCACGTGATCTTGCAGCAGGATTTTCTCCAGTGCTGCAGCATCCAACTCAAAGCTGTGCTCATCCTCATTGGCCAAGACAATCTGGATGGGCCTGGCCTTTTCGTCCTCTATTACAGCCTGAAGACATTAGTTTGCAATCAGTCAGAGCTCTCCAAGGCATAGAGAGTGGTTAATGTGATAACACTGTGCTGACAAGGCAAATTTCATGAACTCAAAATTACAGCACTGAGATCAGCCAACAAAGCAACAGGAAGAAAGCAAGGCAAAGAAAACACAGGAGTCTGACATAAAGCAAAGACACAGCTAGGATTTTCACAGATGGAATGGCAGAATATTTTATTTTTCCCTGAAAATATACACACCTTTTAAAAACACAGGAACTTTCTTTTTTTCTGCTGGTAACACCTCTGACTAGTCTTTAAGCTATTATCACTAGAAGGTTGCAGTGTGATCATTGACTTGCTTTGGCAAAATAACTGCATATATGTAATACTTCCCACAGATTTTTGTTCATACAGATTTCACCTTCTTTGTTCTCATTTCCTTTTCCAATCCGTTTACAGGATTTATTTTAGAGCTTAATCGCTTAGCTTTTGAAGCAAAAATGTCAATGTTTGATAGTTTTCAGCTTCTCCAATTCTTCAAACCTCTGATGCTTATATTATAGTGAAGCAAGTATCTTAGAGTTTTGGACTGTGGGTCTAAAAAAAAAAAAAAAAATCATTGACTGAGAAATTATCTTCCATAAATATCAGGTTTTTAATAAGTAATAAGTAATATTAAAATTAACCATTAGTTGCACCACCAATTGCCTTTAACAGATGGTAAATGGAGAACATTTAATTGGACTGTCTTTTTTTCTTTTTTCTCTCTGTACTTCATATTTTCATTTGTGATTACAAACCATACATTTTAAGCAGAGACTTTAAGCTACAGCTAAATCAGATCTTACTTAAATATGATATACATGCTTGTCAGCAGACAAGAATGCGGCAGGAAACACATTAACACTTCACCTCGTCTTCGTGAATCCCTTCATCTGGTGAGGGAGTGAGGCTGGTATTTTTGCCCGAGTTTGAGGCCATGCTCCTGGGAAAAAATTCATCATCCAGGTCTTCGGACTTGGCTAAAGGAGGCTTCTGTTTATGCCGAAAAATGGGAACATCTTCCACACCACTCAAGCCTTAGGATAAAAACACAAAGTAGAGAAAGATAAAATTACACTGGTTAGACAACTACATGCTGCATGATGGATGTAAAGTGAGAAGGAGGAGAAGAATGTAGAGCCAGGTTTATGTGGCAAGACCAAAAATTGCTTTTCTAAGGAATGCGTTTCATTGTAATAAGTTTGGTTATGTGAGAGACAGACTATTGTTTTGAGTTAAAGAGAAAGTGTAATGCCCTACATGGGTCAAATTGTGGACAGGAATCTTTCCAGCATACTGTGCTGGGCTAAATACTTTTATCCACTCTGGTCTACCCATCTAGGTCAAGCTTGAAAATAGCCTTGTACTGAAAAAGGACACAAGAAAAGGAAGCTACAAGGACAGCATTTTCACATTTTTGTTCCCTGTTTTTCTGCTGTGTTTGTGAAGGTCTTTCCCTTAAATCTACGGCACATTAAGTGTCATCCTCCGTCCCTGTCACAGTGCCACAGCAGCAGTATAAGTGAGTACGCTGAACCACAAACTGTAATGGATGCAGATGAGGAGCTCGTCTTGGTGGCATTAGTTTTAGGGCTTCAACTAATGATTATTTTTCTATCAGATTGCAGATCATTTAATCGAGTAATTGTTTGGTCCATAAAACGGTGAAACTGTCAATCACAATTCATTCATTAATCTAACTATTTTAATAATTAATGAATCTGATGATTATTTTCTTGATCAAGCAATTAATTGTTTGGTTTATAAAATTTCTTTCCCTAAAGCCCAGCATGGCATCTTCAAATGTCTTGTTTTGTCCAGCCAACAGTCCAAGACCCAAAAGGTACTCAGTTTAATATCACATGAGATAAAAAGAAGCAGCTCACAATTGAGAACCTGGAACAAAAAATAAAATACATTTTTGGTTTTTTGCTTGAAGTATGACTAATTGATTATCAAAAATACTTGCAGATTAATTTCTGTTGCTCGATTAAGCGATGCAGTTCTACATCATTCTACATTATTAACACAAAGCCGCTTGAAAAAAATGCTGTTTTGCCTGAAAGATTATCACTGTTTACCCAAGTTCCCTGCTTTCTGTACTGAAGGAAAACATTTGTTCACATCCTTTACAGCTAAAGAAACCACTGGTGCAGATGAAAATGACTGAAGTGGCCACATACCTGACAGAGTCTACTGAACAGGTAGGACAACAAGTATTACACATTGCTCATTCAAATACTTAAATGATTAGTCATTCAGCTGTACTAGGTTGTGGCACCACCACATACAAATTAGGTTTCGGCAAAGCAGCAGGAATGATGCCTTCCAATTTGGTTGCCATCTTTGATAAGCACAGGGCCTGTACCTTAAGTCACTAATGTCAATAGAAAATCCAAACATTTGGCAAATTTACAAAGCTAAAGAAACCAGTGCAACAGATTGCTATGAGCTGTTATTGTTACTTAAAAACACCTTGGATACACCACCTGTATCCAACAGTAGTAAGAAATAAAATTTGGCAAGGACATAAAAACACTTGTGAACAAACAAATTTGGATAGCACATCAAGACAACATACATTAAGCACCACCTGCCACGAACACACTTTCAGACAATACTAAAAAGGTCATGTGTATCCACACACCATCCATACAGGTGGGACTAAAGAATGTTTGGTTATCATCTAATCTGAAGGTTATTTTCTCATTTAGTCGTTTGGATTTTAAAATGACTAACAAGTTCTTGTGGTTCCAGATTAAAGCCATCAAATTGCTTTTTTTTCTTTACTTCAAAATTTTAAACATTTTATAGACTAAATGATTAATAGTAAAAAATAATTGATATTCATTCTCAAAGGGACAACTTTAAAAGTGGACATTCACAAATCAACCTGGAGGTGCTGCAAACTCCCAAAGGGCAGCAGCAGTGCTATGCTGCTGTAAGAACTGGGCAGTTACAGTAATCTGCTCAGCACACAAATTAGCCCTGCACGTTCCCTCAATCTGTGGCAGTGCAGGTTCCCATCAAACCCAGAGCAGCACTCAGCAGGATGAAGTGGCACAGACTGCAGCCATAGAAGAGACCCACACAAAGACACTATTCTGCCTGGACTGCAAGGAGTCTGTGTTGCAGCAGAATGTGTGAGAGAAAAAAAAAACACAATAAGCATGCTAGGAAGCATAACAGCCTGTGAAAAACCATTAGCTTTGCTGATATGTGCACTCACTAATACACTCACACTTCATCATAAAGTGGATGATGCACTGTCCTACTCAGCTTGTAGAAAATGAGGGCGGAACTAAAATTAGCCACCTTATTTTTCAATCTTATGGAGGGACTGAGTAGATGTTAACTGGCCTACATGTTTTCCTGCCCATACACTCCACACTTAATGTTACCAAGGGATGAGATGAGTCTGTGGAGTACAACGCGCACAAATCCCCTCTTATTTCAGATGGCCGTCTATCTTTAACTATGCATGGCAAGAATAGTGTACGTCTATGCAAGCTACCCTATATCTCAGCTCTGCGTCCCAAATCAGATCTCCCTTCCCTGGACTCCTGCACTACACCTGACGTAGACTTTGATACGGCCTTGGTTCACTTGAGCAGCTGTATAAATATGGGAGGTTTCACACTTCTAGAGGCAATTTCCCTGGCTTTTTCAAGAGATTTAGTGTAGGAATTACGAAATTAACAACCCTTTAGGAATAAAGTTGCATCATACAAAGAAATACTCTGGAAGCAAGATTATGTAAAATATTTGCTGATTCCCTGTTAGTATTTGGCTCTTAAGGGAGAGCTGGCACTGGCACTTTAAGTGTTTAGAAAGCAGGCACAATTTATGCAAAAATCTCCTCTCTACTGTTGCAACACTGATCATTAATGCCAGAACTTCTCAAGCAGGGTTTCAACATACTCCTCTAGCCTTGTGACATCCAGGCTATGCATTTTAAATAATTTGGAAAAAAATAATTTCCTGTGATCAGGCTTTATTTGTTCATTCAATGTGAAGAAAACAAGACTGCAGAGACTGAGTTTATGAAAGAGAGCGAGCGATCGACTGTAGCTTATTAAGATGCAGGTACACTGACTTCCCTGCACACCAACACCAAAAGACAACCTGACTTGGCCTCTTTGGACACGAGTCAAAGAGGGCAAATGTTCAGTTGCAGCAAGCAGGCCAATCGGGAGTCTGTGAGGACAAAGTCAAGATTAAGAGCAGACGAGGTTAGTAAATGCTGTTGCCACAGAGTCAGCTGACTGGTATGAAAGTAGGCATAAGGGTTATCATGATAAGGGACTCCATACATCAGTGATGAGCCTTGGAGAATGATTATTCACTCTTTGCTTACCAGACTTGACAAGGTTCAGAGAACTGTAACAAGAACAGACTAAAGCAGAGAGTGTGCAAGAGTACATTTCTTTTCACCATTTCTATTCCCCTTTCCTGACATAAAGGCAGGGGAGAGGGATGGTTTTTCTCTTATACCATAGTAAAACATAGTTACTGGCAGTGGCCTTCATTCCTCCATTTGCCAAAGGAGTTATCACAACACACTGGAGCTGCAACTGACAATTATTCTCTTTATTGCTTAATCTGCAGATTGTTCTGTTGATTAAAAAAAAGGAAAAAAGAAAAGAAACAGGACAAGCTGACATCTTCAAATTTGTATTACCCAAGGTCCCAAACTCAAGAGTAAACAGTTTATCACATAAGATAAAAGATAAGCCACACAATTTAGAAGCAGGAAAACAAGCTAATTTTAAGGCATATTTGCTTGAAAAATAACTTAAACAAGTAATGAATTACCAAAGTAGTTGCCAATTAATTTTGTCAGTTGACTAATTGATTAATCCAATTATTTGGTTCTACAATGTGCTTTGCTATGCTTTAAATCCTGTTCAAGGACAGCACTGTGATGGGGAGATGGATCTCAACATATACTGTTTATTTGGTGGTTTCTGAATGAAAACTTTGACCCTTATACTTAAAAGCAACCTTAAAACTGAAATTTAAGAAGCCCAGTCAAAGAACTAGTTATCACATTTACTTTGAAAAGCTTGGGAAAACAGAAATTAATCATATCCACATTTTTAACAAACCTAGATCTATCATGTGATATTCAATATTAAGTTTAGTTAGACACCATACCAACACTGCAAAGTGCATATGCAAGAAAAGCCAGCATCAGGAGTGATGTGTTCATTTGTTGTGATTAAATGACAGGTTCACAATTATTCAAGTCTGTCTTAAAACAGTAGTCAGGTTCCCATTTCAATACAAGTGGTTCACAGTCCTCAATCTGAGCACAAACGTATGCCAATGATTATTTTAAGGCTTCAGCAGTCTGAGATAGTCAAGCTGAGCAATAAAATTACAGTAAATGGTGAAGTGCCTGTAATAATTTGTTCCAGATTGAGATGGCATCTTCAAATGTCATTTTTGTCTGACCAAAAGCAAAAAAAAAACAACACACATTTTAGTTTCACTATCATGTGTGACAAGGAAAAGTATATTTCCTCATATTTGAGGATATTATTGACATTTGTTGCTTAAAAAAAGATTAAAATAACAATCCAATAAATCTTGTGTTGATTGACTAATCTATTAATTGACTATTGTTGCACCTCTTTAGCATACCCTGCCCTACATACACACCCTACGCACCCAGACTGCTGAATCCTTACACTGGCTTCAGATAGGTGGTGGATTTTATCCCCATCACTTAGATTGAAAGTGAAATAGGAAGGGATCTTTTAATGGCCAGTAGGAACAGGAGCAACGACCAGAGCAAATAAAACCTGTTTCAGTGAGAGTATGGGCACCTGACTAGTGTTTAAAGACAGACTTGTAAAATTGTGACCTTATCCTTGAATAAGTACTTGTCATTTGATATTAAAATACTACACAGTAATATATCTACTTGTATGTAGTTGAGGACATAATTAGCCTTGCAATTACGTGGATAAGTCTTCTGGCAAACTGAGCAGACTAATAATAGGGCATTTAAAAATATCCGAGTCATTAGTGGGATGAGAAGATTAACGTATGTGAAAACCCGTTAGAGGAAACTGGTGTAAGCTGTTTCAAAGTTCAGAAACTGTGCAGTTGAAGGCAATTCAGGGTGACTGTCCAACTACAGGCAATACGGATCCAGAAACAAGAAACTACGGACAAGCTGCTGGTCCTCTGTGGGCCAGGTGAAAGTGACGGCCGGGACAACTGAGCCGACAGGTGTCGCGTTTGAATTTTATATCCGGGTCAGAATCAGTTTACAGCCCGAGTACCGAAGAGAAAACATGTTTCCACACGGGGAAAGCGCAGACTGAAAAAAACGTATCTCCATTTAGCTAATTCTTAAAACAGTTTGGGCTGTGTTTACGCTATTATTACGAATTAGAGGAGGCATGTTCCAGCGGGGGTACCACATTTGGCAGGACACCACGGGTCTCCAACTGACAACACAACACTGGCTAACGGAAAAGCGAGAGTTTGCCGAAGACAAAGACGACAGAAACAAAAACACTTTACATTTTAACTCCCCTCCCCTCACCTTCGTACTCCTTTTCGACTCACTCTCATACACACTACTTGACAAAATCAACAGCGGTTTACCTTCGTCAACGACTCGGCTTTTGCGGCTGGACTCGAAGTGATTTCTGCTCCTCAACCCGCTCACCTCCGCCATCTTGGACTACTGAAATCTAACGTGGCTGACGTCAAAGAAGCTTCTTTCTTCTCACGCTGGAGTTCATACTGCCCGAGGCTGCCGCAGCTGGGTCAACTGCACAAGCATGCAAACTATTTTTTAATTTCACAACATTTATTTTCATGTTTTCAAATGCACATATTCTTTTAAGTATACTACCGTTACATAAGTTTACAATTACTTTCTGTAGCCTGAACACAGGAGCGTAACAAAGAATTCTGCACCCCAGCAAGAATATTGCCCTGGGCAAGGAACCAAGGTCATGTCCTCAACAGGCTATTGTTTTTTAGAAATGTGGAAATTTTAGCAAATATATATTTCTTTACTGTACACAAGAACTACACAGGATAATGTAGATCACTTGGGCTAGGGATTTGAGTGCTGCAGAACTTAACTGAGAACCATTAGGTCTTTAAGATTTCAACAATATCACAGTAATTCAGTGATAGTTGTCAGTAGATTTAATGGTACATCATCAAAAGGTACTGTTAATAGGTAATTTGGCATACTTGATTTTCCACCGTGTAAACCATGGTTGCTTTTCAACATAAACTCAACCCTCAATGAAGTGCAGAACAAAGAGAATATGAAAGTATTTTTTTGTTTAATAGTGTGTGAAAACTTCAATTTTTACATTAACATCAATCTTTTATAAGATATAGTTAGAAAAAAAACTCTTTAGTCATAAATTAGTCACAGACATTGAAAAACTCTTAACCTGTGTCACCGTCATGACAGTCTGGGTGTGTTTCATTCTGATTTCAGTGATACTTGCATCTCCCTTGGCAACACAAACAACAAAAGCAAACAGTGTGACTATCATCACATTCTCATGTCATGTCTTCTCATCTCATGATTATCTTTTTATTGATTATTTATTTTTTTAATTCTGTTTGGTGTGTGAAAATAAATTATATTTTTCCACCAGAGCCCATCCACTTCAAACAACTGATGTGAGACAAACATAAAGAAAACACAAAAATACAGAAATCTCACTAATAGCAAGAGGCTGCAAAAGAGGGGCGAGAGAGGCTGATAACAACATGCAGTATAAAGTCGTAGTGTGCATAATAATCTTAGAAAACAAGCAATAAATAGATAAATAACTAAACTAAACTAAATAACTTAAATATCTTTAAATAAGGAGTAATAAATACTTAATGGTGTTTTGCATTTTAGATCAAATTTAAAGTGTTTAAAAAACAAAACATGTATTGTTATTTTTTAGCCATGCTAGCATTGTGACTTGGTCCAACTATTGCATGGACTATGACATTCTCAACACCCTCAGCTAATACTAAACTACATGGTTAACAAGGTAAACATTATATCTGCTAATCATCAAGCATGCTGATATTAGCCTTTAGCTCAAAACACTGCTCACAGTGCTGCTGGCATGACTAAAGACAGAAATTCATGTATCCACTCACTGTTAACGAATCCAACTCCACTAGCAGCCATAGTATAATGTGTGCACACTGAACCACACTCCCTCCCTCTGTGTACTTACCACCTTGATGAAGGTTAATTTTGCTTTGACAGGCTGACTGCCCACAATAAAGATAACACCTATCTCCTGTGTTTAGCCAGATATCTATGATGCAGTAGAGATATGTTGTTCTCCACTTACTACCTTTATGGTGTTTAACTGCTCTTGGTAATGACTGCTAAACAAAAAGTCATGAAACCTCTTGACTTCAGTGGACACACTAGCGTCCTGTGTTTACCCAGCTGTTCACATCCAGCATTATGTACTGACATTACGGAGAGACTGTCTGCTGACACAGATGCATAAATAGGGAGGCAGCTTTTCTTCAGGCCATGTAATCCTATGTGAAATTCCACCTGGCTGGGGAGGCCAGGCCTTTGGTTTAGTGGTTTGGAGGATGTGGGTCTAAAACCAATGAATATGCTTTACAATATCAAATGTGACAATGAAGGATGTGGTCGCTTTGGTTTATTTCTGTTTTTCATGTCCAACCCTGTACCCTCATGTAACCCTTTTTCCAAACAATGCAATAAGTGCAATAATGAAGAAAGTAAACAACCCCACTTGGTATCTCTGTAGTCTTGAACGTGCTCAGAAAATTTTAAGCTTGAATATCTTCATTGACAGCTGAGCAAACTCCATCTGCTGAGGATGATCATGTGATACAGATGCTTTTGCCAAGTAGCTGATTAAATTATTCAACTTCAGCAGGTGTGTTTTAGCCTGTAGCCTTGGTTTTGTCTGTTTGCGTTAGCTGCAGCAGTGAGGTGTGTTTACATTGGCATTTAGCTAATCTAAATACTCATCCAAGTTGTGTTACCTAAGTTGCTTTTTAAAGACAGCAATCAAGGATATACTCATACTTTTCCAAACCTAAACTTTTACTGATATGACCTGAAGACAAAAACATGCACACATCAGCACGGTCAGTTTACATTTACATACAGCTAAGAAGACAGAGATGGAGGAAAAGTAAATGGATGCTTTCAATGCTTGTCCTAAATAACCCTGCAGATGAGCCAATCAAGTTTCAGTCAGCTATCTGTGATTGGGCGGCTGTAGAGTGCTGGATCAACACTCTCTCTCAGGGACAACCCCACATATCCAGGAGATTCCCGGACTTAGATGTGACATTTAGGAGTCACTGAAGGACTCTTATCTGTACTGGTACACATTCATAGATTTAGATAAAGTTTCATAGCAAGGACATTTCCGGGTTGTAAACTTGGGTCTTTTGCAGGTTGTTGTAAACTGTATTTGAAAGCCTTGCTGGGAAACTAAGACAACAGAATCTGGGTCCAGGGGTCCAGATTGAGAGGGTAAAGAGGATACAGCAACCCAGTGTCGACCCCTTTTGACTGCTTAAAAAAAAAAAAAACACAGAGAAAACGGTTATTTTGCTGCCACCACAACCACTTTAATGCTTAGCAAATATATTTCAAATAAAGATCAAAGCCTACATTCATTATCGTGGTCCTAACGATGTACTTGGACTGCAGGTTCCTCAGTGAGCTCCTCTCTGCTCTCCCCCTTCGTCCATACACTATAATGGATGAGGTCAACATAGTCAAACATAGGAAAAGGTCAAGAGACACACAGAGAAGGAGGTGGTTCACGGTTGTTAGATTGACAGATGGAATATAATTGGTTTTTCAAGAGAGTGACGGAGAGAGAGACCAGCGTGTTAATCTGTGTCAGTGCTCTTCTATTCTTAGCCGGTCCCGCCGGCCGGCAGAAATATGAGAGACACACGTGATGACAAGGCCAGATAAATTTAGAGAGAGGGTCAGAACACAGTGACAGAACCGCCCAGACCAGTACTGGACTCCAGATGTGTGGACTGTATGTATGTACAGTATGTGTGTGTCTGGATGGTATGGAGGAGCTGTCCAGGAGTTTATTTTTTTTCTCCCAGAGCCTTTGTTGAGGAATTATTCCCCTTTCTCCTGTTTTGTGCTTTTTTCCCTCCCATCAAAAGTCATGTCATATTTCACACCAGTCCCTTGGCCTTGGTGTGGCAGTCAGTTTAGATGGACTTTACATATACTGTACATGCACCTGAGCTCAGGAAATTGTGGAGACTGAGTGGAATGCTCCCTCTAGTGCCTACAACATAAAATGCATTTCCTGAAGAGAGAAAAAGAAGCGCAAACACAATCAAGTTTATTTTGTCAAATTATCAAAATGCAAGAAACAAGTAGGATCACCAAAATCCACTGATTGCAAAATTAAATTTATATTTAAACTCAGTCTTTGTGAAAAAAATATTTTGAAATACTTTGGATAAACAATTTTATTAGTGTTAATATTACTTTAATGTTGGTATTGTCGCTAACATTAAAAACACTTAAACCCGCACAACTATTGTTCACACACCAGATCTTACAGGCATAGTGTTTAGTGAATACATGACATTGTTTGGAAGCTACTATTCGAACACAGGACATGATGAACATCACTTGTGCTCATTAGAAAGACTGTAGATAAAACAGACCAATTTAGCCATCAATAACTTCAGTAACATCTTTGATGCTGAATGAGATGAGAGATGGAGGTAAACAGAGCAAGGAGAGGCAGGGGGAAGCAGAGGAGAAAGCCGTGAGGATACTGGTGTCCAAAAAAGGTTCAACTACAGTCCAATTCCAGCTACAAATTTCTCAGTACTAAGGCAAACCGTTGTGTTATGTTTACCCACTGAAGATTCACCGTCTCATCTGGGATTCCTCTGAAACGTTTTTCCTCTGCGTTTATAATGCGAAAATACAAGAGGAGATGAAACAGAAAAAAAATTATAAGTAAAACTTTCAACATACTTCTGCTTTCTGACGGACATCATCTCCAGGCTGTACCTGAGTCTGTGCAGAGCCAGACACTGCTGGGTGTTGTAGTTGTTACAGCTGTGACAAAGGTGTGTAGGGTGTACTGAAGAGTTTCTGTTTGTTCACCTGCCTGTGAAATCATGTACATATTTTGTAAAGAAATTTTTATAATGTGAATCAAATAATCCATTCTCTTTTTAAACTCTTTTTGGGTTTCAGCTTTAAAAATAAAGAAAAGCTCCAAGAAAATAGTGAAATACACCAAATGGCCAAAAACGTGAAATAAAGTTAGATATCATACATGTTAGCCTGCATGTTTTTTCATTTTTATGTATGCATTTACTTCTGATTAAATGAACATCATATGTTAAATTAATGTTATTCAATATTCTGTCTTTTTTTTTTTAGTTGTGGCCTGAATTTTCCATACCACATTAAAATCAAATCACAAGATAACAAAGTGGATAAGTATATTAGCACACCTTGAAATGCCCAAATGTAAACAGCTCATGCTAGCCTTCTAATGTTCATAGGTTAGCAGCTAATGCTACCCTTACCCACTGTGTAATACAGCTTAATGCTAGCCATTGTCCAAGATTTACAGGCTAAAGATAGCCTTGTAATATTCAGGTTAGGAGGAGCTAAAGCTAGCTTTGTAATTGTAAAGGTCAACATGATAGCATCTTATACCAACCTAAAGTTCAAAGGTTAGCTAGCTAGCAAGTAGCAGCTAATGCTAGTTAATGCTAACCTTATAATGTCTGATTCATGTTAGTGACCCTGCACTGTTTAGCTTGCTAGCCTTGTTTTCTATGTTAGCAGTTAATGCTACTGACATGTTCATTTTTATCTTACCCTTACATTTCTGAAGACAAACGTTAGCATCTGATGTTACTGACACTGTTAACACTGTAGCTTCATGCTAGCCATGTTACATTCATAGCTTAGGAAGAGTTAAAATTGTAATGTCCAAAAGTTAGTAGCTAATGTCACTTGCACTTCTATACATACATGTATGTATAGAAGTGTGTGTTTGTTAGCATTGTTTTTTTCTTACAGTGACGATGCAGCAGTAATTTTTGGTTATATAGATACAGTTCTACTATACTTCACTGATTTAATGTGAGCACCTTAACCCTCAATACTCACCATGTATTCCAGGAGTTCCAAGGGGGAGGCAGCCAAACACTTCCTTCTTTTATGCTGTTGCTGATGTCATCAATGATGTCATGGGTTATACCATGACTGTGGGGAGATCGTTAATTTAATAAATTGTGATAATAAGTATTTGTGGGTTTGGGGGATTTACACAGTTTGATAACAAAATGATAATGTATGTCTGCTTTGTATTGTTGATGTTTGCTGATAAAAGTAACTTATTGTCTATTAATCAATTTAAATGAGATAGACTTAGACCCCTGAATGAAGTTTGGTTCAGCCCAGGTTAATTGTTCAGTAGAGAAAGGGACTATTTAATCAGTTTATCCTTCTCAGCTGAGAGAGACACAATGCTTTTTTGTTGTTGTTGTCAGAGCTCTTGGGGAATTCTGTAAGAAAGTTATATGGTGTTATTATTAAATTTATAAACGAAACTGGTTTAGCCAAAAAAAGATATTTTACTTCATAATCTCCTGATGCCAGGGGCGGATGTACCAGTTTTAATTCAAAAATCTCAAAATAAAAGGTTGTGGCCGGTCGGAGGTTTACAAGAGTGAAACTCCGATGTCCGAGTGCAATGGAATGCAGCATGAGAAGACGGTCCCCATAGACCCCTAGGTTCTACGGGTTGCAACCCCCCAACAGGAGCCGCGACTACCAGTTACTAGGCCGTACATCCAAGGAAGGAGGTGAGAATTTCAGTTCATTTAAAATACATTAGAACATTTGTAAAGTGCAAGTCAGTCGAATCCGTATACCGTGTTTGCTTGATTCATGCTCGAATATGTTCACTTTGGGTAGGTAACAAGCAAGCCAATTAACATAGCCTAGACCACTATGTGAGAAATTAGGCGGGATATGTGGGCAGTGGTGTAATCTAAGTGCAGGTATACCCACTAAGAAAGCTCCACAATGTCCGTATAATCATTTAAAAATGACCAAGGATACAAAACAACATAATTGGGTAACATAACTTGCAATTTGTTTTTTGTATAAAAAACTAAAATAAACGGGCCAGGAGATCTGACGGTAAACTCAACAAACCTGTCGCAGTGTCCCACCTACACCCATAGAGACCGAGGCTGCTCATTGGGCAAACAAACGTGTCCAAATTTCAGATCAGTCATAAAAGTGCAACATACAAAAGCCTTTTACCGTCATAATCACTCACTCACAAGTAAATTTACTTGAGTACTGTACTTAAGTAGGCTATTTGTATTTATAACTTACTTACTAAACTTATGACTTTTACCTCACTACATTTAAAAGTCAAATATTGTACTTTTGACTCCACTACATTTCTATGAAGTACTCTTACTTTGAAGCAGAGCTTTTAGTCAGAGGAATTAGTTTTCTTTTATTTTGAAAATGTGATAGCATACACTCTGTTCATGACAGGAGAAAAAGCAATCACAGCCAACACCTCCACTGTCAGTCATGTTTAGCGACGTTGGATAAAGATGAGGCAGAAGATTCTTCATCAGAGCACCATTTGCAGTGTTTAGCACGGCCACACTTCATCACATGGTTATTGCACTTGTTGGGCTCATAATTGAGAGCTGAATGGAAATGACTCGTATTATTTCTGCAATTGCATGACAGTACAAATGAGACTTGCTTTTGGTTTAGCTTAATTATTGCGTTTTTTGCATAGATTTTGTGGCAAGTACAAAAATATGTATGACTTAAAAATCTTAGAATATCTTAATTTGGGGGCTTTTTCAATCAAATACTGATATATGTGATTTGTTTAAAATCTCCATGCCACCCCATGATTTTTTCTCTAGATCCACCCCTGCCTGATGCACACTCCAGTCCAATTGGTGGTAGTAATGCACCTACAAGCTGGTTTGCCAACCGCCAATAAAGATGATGACGAAGAAGCTCATCAAGAAGGACGTCTGTTCAGGTGAGAGCTTTATGGTGTTTATATAATGTCTAGTGACGGTGAGATGAAGCCTCATAAAGCTCTGAACCATTCCAGCAAAGTGGTTAGAAAAAAGGTTAATTTCTCGATGCTTCATGTTAACACACTGACATCTACTGGCCAGAATGTGAAATAGGCAAATACAAATGTTTGTATATTACAAAGCATCAGTATATGGGATTGTAGCTTTCTTCGAAGCATACCTTTGTAGTACGCTAATTATTGTAAAAGCAAATCAACATATGTGCTTGAAAAAATATATTTCAATAAACATAAAGCATCTATAATAAATTTACACTATTATGCTTGTGCTTTCTCGGAAGAAATAAGATCAAAGTTTGTCAAACTGGAGAAGTCAAATACAACCAGTCAATGTTATAAACCTAAAACTATTAAATATCATTGCTCTGGGGTCTTATGGCGCAGTTGCTCCATTATTCGAACCAAACGCAGTCACGTGGTACAGATGAGAAGTAAGGCTTCTCATGTCATCAGTTATGTCATACTTTTAAAATGATACACGCATCGGTACACGCTTCAAAAGAGCAGTACTCGACACACACCTCGAAGCCTCGACGTCTCATGTAACATCACTACTTTTGCTTTACCTTGACTTTAACTTTGAGACACTCAAAGTTAACAGTTTAAGTCATTGGATTTTTTTTATTTGTTTTGTTTGACTGTTTCATTTCACATCAATATTAAATTTGTGATTGTCAGAATTAATAGCTAATATTACTGTCACCTTTTTCTTTACCCTGTAAATTGAACTTTCTGAGACCAAACGTAGCAGCTAAAGTAATTGAAAAGTTTCAATTTTCTTAGAACATTTATGTCTAATGGCCAAACTTTGCAGCTAATGTAACATAGTGTGTTTCATCTGATCTTCTGGTCTGCTTGATCTTCTTGATGACTAAATTACCAGCTGATGTTAGTGACATATTTAATTTTATATAATATTTAGGTTTGTTGTGGCCAAAGTTAGCAGCTAATGTTATTGAAAATATATTTTATCCAGGTTTTATAATGGCCAATTTAGCAGCTAAGGTTACTGACATTTGTTCACATTGCACTCATTTTACATTCATTATGCTGTAATTTTTCAGATTTTACTTTGCTAATGTTTTAGTGGGGAGTGTTGGCAGGAAAAGTAACTGTCACTTTTTTTTCACATCAATATTAAATTTGTGATGGCCAGAATTCCCTTGAAATTAGATTTTATTTTTGGACCAAAATAGACCAAACTCAGCAGCCAAACAAGCTTACTTTTTCCATTGATGTAATACAATAACACAAATGGAACATCTCAATATTATATACGTAAGACAATATCCATCTTCTTTTATTGGATGCAACATGTCGAGGAGATTGCAGAGGGCAGAAATCTAAAGCCATTTAAAACGTTGCCGTTGCTTCCACATGGTGGCAGTGTAGGCCTGGTTGAATTTTTGCAGCCATTCAGTTTGAATTAAGAGAAGGATTAAACACCCAGTAGACAGAGTTCACAGCCAGTAGAGGGTATAGACAATTATCATTCTTCAAGTGTGTGACTATTTGATGAATCTGGCACATTTATACTTGTGTGTGTGTGTGTGTGTGTGTGTGTGTGTGTGTGTGTGTGTGTGTTTTTTGAAATTTCACTTCATCTGGGCCTAAAAAGGTGTATCTTGTGAGAAAGTTTTGTGTCTTTTCTTTTGAACAGACATTTAGACTCAGGTTTGAGCCTCAGCAGCAACATCAGTTCAATAACTAAATCAGCATTTTATTATCTCACACACATGGAAGGAATTAGAGATCTTATGTCCAGACAAGATTTAGAGAAAATCATTCATTCCTTCATCTCCTGCAAAGTGGACTATTGATACTGTCTCTTGTCTGATCTCCTCAAGAAGACCATTAGACCACAACACCTCATTCACAACGCTGCTACCAGAGTTTTAACAAGACACACATGACTGCTGTTCTTGAACTTTTACACTGGCTTCCACCTATATGATACATTTTAGTGGTGATGCTGGTTTGCTGGGACATATATACACCCAATAGGTTCATTTATATCTTTAGGACGCAGTCAGTTTGAGGTGCTTCAAGTCAGAACCAAACATGGTGAAGGTGCTTTTAGCTACAATGCTGCACACAGATTGAACCTCGTGGTGATTTTTAATGTGCTCCAACTTTCAAATTTAAGTTAAAAGCTTTGCTCTCCTCCTGCGTCTATGATCAAATCATTTATTTTGACACTGAAACTGGACTTTTATTTTCTTTTGGGGCAACTTATTACTGCACACAAAAAACTAATTGTATTTCTGGTCTATTATCATTTTGTCTTTGTATTTTTCTTTTAAAACCTGATTTTATTGCATTTTAATTAGTTTTATTTTCCTTTTTAATTATTTTTTTCTTTGCCTTATCGTGTGTAAAGCACTTTGAAAAGCCTTAATGTTTGAAAGATGCTGCACAAATAACATCGTCTTGCCTTACAAAAACGGGAATCAACTGAAATAGTAATAGTAGGCCTACTTTTACACAATGGATGTATTCTGATAGATAAATATTAACATTTGAGTTTCCATCCCAATACACACCTTTTTAAAAAGATTTCAGCTATCAATTAGAAAATATATCTTGAATTAAATTTTTGATGTAAAGTTTGCTAAATATCAGCATTATTACTGTAATATCTCATTTATATTGACTGATATTCACAAACAGTAAGTGATAAACCATGACCTCTCTTCTATTTAAAAGACCTGCTATGTTATTTTCAGTTATCTTGGAAATCAGTGATCTAATATTATGTACCTCATACCTTGTGTTCTTCACATTAACAGAGCAGAACTAAGCGTGTGTATGATTGTGTGTGTGAGAGGAGAGTGTATACAACAAAGTGTAAGAAGCATTTTACTGTTACATGTGCTTGGGAGTACTTCTTTTTTATTTATAATTATAGGTAATGTAGTTGGGTAATGTCGGGGTCAACCTTTCCAAAGGGTCACAAGATGAATCTGAGGATTTGTGAGATAATTAATAGGGCGGAAAGGAAGACAAAAAACTAAGTTCTACACACAAACTTAAATTGATTTTGGACTTTTCTCTAGGCTTTGCTTTTGTTGTGAAATTTTGGATAGGTTAAATGAAACCATCTGAGAAGTTTAGAGTACAGGTCATTGCGGAAGTGCTCAGAACTTATAAACTGTAACTTGTCAGATGCCAAAATAGAAAAAGACAGGAAGACCTGAACTTACTTTGGGATGTTATTTTTCACCTGTTTCTCTTCTGCAGGTATTGAAATACAGCCTCATCCAGCACAAGCCTTTGATCCTAACACCTCACTGTGTTGCCTCCACTCAGCAGCAACATGTTTATTGTCCCGCTCTCCAACTCCTCATACAGTTTGGTCGGGTTGCTGAATCAACAGCATTGTTGCCAGGTTGTCATGGTGTCTCAGCGTTGAGTATCATGTCACGCGCCCCATCACAGCTGGGCATCCCTCCGAGCCTGCAGCCGATCCCATGGTCGCCATGACGTTTCTTACCTTGGCAACCACACAAGGCTTGCAAAGACGGGGGAAGCAGGAGAAGTTGGTGGTGTTGGGTCACATCATGTCGTAGCCATAGTGTTTTAACAGAAACAGGGTTGAAGGCCGGGTCTCCTGTATGAAGCATCCAAACACTAACCAAAGTTATTTTTGGACACATTGTCACTAAGGTTCTGTTTTTGAGGGAGGTTAATAAGTGTTTCTTTGTTTCTTTGTGAGTCTAAAAACATGTTTTCTCATCAAAGTAATCTATGCGCAGGCAAAGAGCATAAAATGAAAGAGTCCACACACTGGCAACACAGTATTTATCACTATCACATCAGCAGCAAAATATACTTGGAATATCAAAGTGCTTGTTATGTGGAATGGTCCCTTTGAGAGTGTTATATCATTATATATTTTCTGTAAATGGGTTATTAATATTCTTATTGATACATTAACATGTAAAGAGCAGGATGATGCTGTTGCTGGATGAGGTGGAGCTAATTCTAAGTATTTTATTTACTTCTGGGTAGTTTATAACAAGATGATCATTATTGTTTTGCATGTAAAATCTCAATCTGTAAAGAGCAACTAGTAACTATAGCGGTCAAATATGATTATTGTAGTGGACTTTGAAATGTAGTGGAGTAAAAGTATACAGTATAGTACTTGTGTAAATGTACTTTGCTTCACCCCCTGAAAACAAGGGCAAGCTCTTAATGTTGAAGCTCCACAGCAGCCTTCAAACTGCCTGCATACTGAATACTGTTTAAAAATACTGAATACTGAATTGGAAAATGATTTGAGCTTAAGTTGGCTAAAACATTTGCACGAGAAGTGGTGAACCAGGACCCCGGGCCTCCGCAGGGTCCTGGTGTCTCCAGGGCTCCGCGGTCTCAGGGGCAGGAGTCTAAAAGCGAAAGCCAGAGAAGAGCCCCCGAGGCCAGGCTAGCTAACACACCAGCAGGGGGTCTCATCACTCTCTCCACACTTCTGCTGTCAGGGCTTTTGTTTCAGCAACATTACTCACTCACAAGGCCCTGCATCCCAGGTAACTATACTGCTGAGCTGGTGCTGCTGGAGGGAGAGACGGTACACAACACAGCCCTCACTAAATGTGGATCAACCGAATGACAGCCATAGAAGTAGAAAAACCACCTCGCTCAAAACTCAAAGTAAAGTTAAAATGCTATCAGACAACACTGAGATTATCTGAGCTGAGACAAGACTGTGTCTGTTGCTGTGGTGAAATGTATATAAGTACATTTACTTGTGTACATTAGTTTCATTTTATGCTACTCCACTGCATTTCAGGGGAAAATATTGTACTTTGTACTCCGCTACAATCATTATTACATGAGTACACCACACCCATCTTCATTTTGATCTCAACCACACACCCGCCAAAGAACTTGAAACCACCTCTTTGGTAGTTCCCACTACAATAGATGTCTGGACCACCTTTTGCCATGATGACACAAACACACAGACAGACTTACAAGGTGAAAACAATACCAGCCTTGCTGTCATGGCTGGTAATAAGCATTGCTGTATAAAACACATTAGTGAGTTAGTTATCTGACTTGATTATTCTCTGCCAAATACTTAACAGTTACATTTTACCTCTAAGGAGGAGACCCCAGTCTCAGCCCAATGCTGTCTTTTTAATATAATGATTAAATAATAAAAAAATTATCTGCATGGGTGTTAAAATAAAGTTTTTAATCATAAAAAGATTAGATTTTTCTTCATATACTGGCACCACCAACCTAAACAACCATATACATCTTCAGATCCACACGAGTATGGTGGCCATCTGTTCCTACCCTCAAATACGACCCATATAAATATTACGCCTAAGGCGGCATGCATACCGGACCTCAGTTGTCATGGCTACTATAATAAAGACACAACTGTACCGAGAGCAGCGTACAGAATGTTGCCACAGTTACTATAATAACGGTAATGGCTTGGTTAGGTTTAGGCACAAAAACTACTTTGTTAGGTTTAGGAAAAGATCATGATTTGGGTTAAAATAAGTACTTCCTCAACATCAGACAGTCTTTGTTGTCATGGTTACAATAACGAGCAGTCATGGATAATAGACACAATATAAACTACTACTTTCACATGGTAATCAAACACCGACCTCCTGTGTCATATTCCTGTGTTTTGTTGACCCATCCACCCTAACCTCCTCCTAACGCGAACTTTGTCGCTCTTTATACTACGTCACCACATTTTTCCCTTCGTTCCTGTCATAATTACTATGGCCTCTAGATGTCGCCTAACAACAAAACGTAACCATGTGTCATAAGCTGCTGCACAAACGACCTGTCTGCTTGTTTTTCACAGGAGGACAGTCTCTGTTTTTTATTTTTTTATAGCAACAGTTAAGTTCAACTTTCCAAGTACTTCTCATTGTAATCCAAACAGTTGAATAATTCAGAGAAATATTTTGTCTAAGATCATTTTGTGTTTCTTTGAGTAGAAAAGTTTGTGTTCACTTCTCCTCACATCCATCTCTGGTGAAAAGATGCGGTATAATAACAGGGTGCAGATTTGATTTCAGTTGTCTACCATAACCACAGAGCTACTCTTGATTTTAACGACGTCGTGTCTTCTGCTTTCCTTCACACCTTTCCATTTACTTCCACTGACTATTCAAATTTACAGCTTACCCCCTGGTGTCATGGCATATAGCAAAAAAAAGGGGAAAAAAAGAACCCAACTCAGAGTAAACAAAGAGGTAACATGTTGAACATTCTTGCAGGAATCATGCTGTGTTTTTTAAATGTTCCTTTTTTTGTTCTAAATGTTTTTGCATTTACTCAGTAATTATCTATGCTTTAATTCTCATCAACCAAATTTGAAATACCCTGAGTAAATATGATTGTTTACCACATTTTGCTGTTTCAAGACTCTTATCAATCATTTCCAAACAATTTTCTCTTTTCCTCAAACAGAAACTTTAGTTTCTAAGCTAACACAATCTCCTTATATTGTGTTCTATCATGACACTATAAAACCCACTCATTATTGATGCTTTCAGAAACATCAAGGTTTTTTCTCACTGTCTTGTTTGTCATGTCAAAGGGAGGACCTTAGCAGCAGTTAAATCTTTATTTAACCAGAAAGTCTCTTGAGATACATAATCTCTTTTACAAGAGAGACCTGGCCAAAATGGCAGCCTGGAGTAGATTATACGAGTTACATAAATAATTTACAGCATTCACATACAGTATAGCACTAATATAGGAAGAAGGAGGGAGTGGGACAATTTACAACAGATAAATTCTTCATAAAACATGTTTTAAATGTTGAGATTGAATGCCTGACATAAAGGTAATGCTTCCAAATGAATTATTATTACAAGTCCAGGGTGTGTAGTATAAAAACACAGTTTTGCTAAATTCACAGCAGACTCTGGGTGTTCTGAAAATGATCTACCTAGAGGATCTGGTAACTGTCTGAAACCGGAGAAGGCATTTTACAGAAGCAGATAGGGAGTTTACCGAGAATGGCTTTAAAAATGAAAAGGTACACTATATATGAATCTTCCTTGGTATGATGACTGTCAAAATAAAACGGAGACAGGATCAAGCTAACGTGGGAGTGAGTCTGATACATCCATGTACTGGATGTCACCATAATCTGGAACAGATAAACACAAGTCTTTTTATTTTTTTCACATGACACTTGCTGGATAACAATTGACAATTTGGGTCCACAGCTCAGTTACACAGTAGGTCTGTGTATCCTTAAGCTGAGCTCTGATCTTACTAAACACCCACACAATCATGTTTCCAGTCGAGGATTCTCAGATAATCTGTTCAGTTTAGGCATTTCGCTTTATGTGAAAGATTTTTAAAAAACAAACAAAAGCAATTTCCTTTGAGTTGGTCATCCTTGTATTCTTCGTAACACCTGGGTTTTGTTATTTTGAGGCTTGCTTTGGCAGCATTTGTCTGTTATGACTATCACCATTAACATGGACATTTCAGCTGAACCATAAACAGGTGTTTAACATCTGACAGAGTAAACAACATGTATCTGAGTAAAACAGATTGTACTTGAGAAAATCTGGTGTATTGAGGAAGATGGCCACTTTATAAATCGCTGCAACACAGTACTTTGAATCCTGTCGCAGGGCTTAATTTATGTATTTATTTTTGGCGAGCAACTTTGATATTATTGTCTGTAGACTGATATTGACCAGCATATACATTAATTGGGTGATGTTTAGTTTTATTT
The DNA here is from genome assembly GCF_002260705.1 of Seriola dumerili. Lineage (NCBI taxonomy): Eukaryota > Metazoa > Chordata > Actinopteri > Carangiformes > Carangidae > Seriola > Seriola dumerili. Next base: position 5,735,939 of record NW_019174733.1, on the reverse strand, counting down.
CAGCGAGGTCTCCAATATCTTGCCGCACTTCACAGACCCACAGGTAGGCCTGTGGTGAAAATGAGACATTTGGAGCACAGGAAGTGGAATATGTAAACAAATATCACCAGATAACATGACCATCAGTTAAACTGGAACACCGGATACCCGTTCATGAGCTTACGCCATTTTTAAGAAGGCGTTAACTTATGATCATTTTGTAGTAACCATGAGCATTTAAGTATAATTCAATCATATTTATCAGCATCATACACCAACAAAACCAGCGAAACGTAGCGACTCCCTACCTTTGAAGAGGTTTTGAAGTCCGCTTGTCTGTCATTCCTTGATTATTTATACTCCTTTAGTCCATGGTACATCGATTAAAAAAAATCAAAATGGTTTTTCATAAGTTTTCCAAGTTACAAACATTGTAATGTGAAGCCCATTGCAGACTATCCAGCGACTTAATTCACATCACTTCTCTCCACATTTCAATATTTTCTCCTCCTCCGGCTGCTTGACTGTTTTGCTTAGCTTATGTGGCTACAAAGTGTGGTCTTCCTGCAAATTCCTTTTAGTACCTATGTGAAAAACCAATGACGTAATTCTTTCAGTGAGAGAAAGAACTCCTATTGGTTACTGTCCTTGTCAATCACTGTACCTTGAAGACAGGCATCTGTCCTGTCAAATGAGACCAAACAAGGTTTTGGGTTTTTCATGGGTTTTAGTCCCATGCTACACAAACATATTTTCAGAAACTAGATGTTTTCAAATTATATCTCATCAATGAATTTTGGCATTACAGTTCATCTATTATAAGCTTTTTCTTTTAAATATGAAAATGTATGCAAATAACATAAAAAAGAGTGAAGTCTTTCTCTTAACTTACATAGTAAACAAATTTGTGGCATCTAATCTAGAAAAGTACTATACAAATAAATTTTCCTTACTTTTAATTCCTTGTTTACTTATTATTGATCCAGAAAATGACACAAACAGCAGAAGATACAGAATTTTGAGTAAATATGTGTTTGACTCATTAAAATAACTGCTGTAGCCTTGTGACCTTTACACCTTCTCTCTCTCAACCTTATTGATCCAAATTATGGAGGTTCTGATTTGCAATTAACTATTAAGTTAATTATCTTAAAATGCTGATATGATGTAAATAACAGTTTAACTGGCATCTTTTAATAATGCATAATAATATAAATAACACTGTACATTACATTAAAATTAAATAAGGCACACATTATGACTCTGATTGTATTTAAAGATGAATAATTAATGTAAAAAGAAAATACATATTGTTTAAATCATCACACATTACAAAATAAATACATCCGTAACCCAACCCTGGATAAGCAAAAGAAAATGGATGGATGGATACTTCCCCTCACCTCACCACGCTGACGCAGCAAGTCAGATTTTATCCATGTGTATGTCACACTGAGGGAAAGAGGGAGAGAGAAACAGAGAGAAGCTTTGACTAACATGTCTTCAGACTGTTGCTTTATGGTTTATTGCTCAGGTTGTTGTTACACATGCATCATGTTTTTTTGTGATTATAGTGATAATCAGTCGTTGGCCGGTGCTTGTGCCTTGAAAAAACAACATTATTATAGTTTTATCTTAGACTAGCCTAGTTCCCATGAGTGCTGGCAGTCAAGATTAGGCTAATTTTAATGTATGAGCAGAGTGAGGACATAAGTCATTCCAAGTCAAAGGGCTTTAGTCAGTGAAGTCACAAGTCAGTGGTGTTTAAGTCCAAGTTGAGCTGCAAGTTTTTTATGAATTTGTCAAGTTGTGTCTAAATTCATTTGATTCATGTCATGTGAATCAAGTCCACACCCTGATATGCATTGCTTTGCTCAGATATTTCTGCCTATATATGGTCATACCTGCATATGTACTTACACTGGTTCGGAGATAGATAGAGAGAGAGAGAGAGAGAGAGAGAGACAGAGCTGTCTGCTAACATGAGTGCAGCTCCACCACCTCTCCCTCTCTCTGGGTGCAGCTTTGTGTGCCATCAAAGGCCCTGAGCAAAGAGACATGAGCCTTAATTGTTGTGCTTTATCAGGGGAATAAAGGCGGGATGGGCATCAATTTAGGACGCCTTTATTAGACTACAAAGTGTGACAGACTGACGGAGAGATAATTGGCAGAGAGGGGAAAGGAGGATGGGATGAAAGAGGAGAAGGACGGAGAGACGAGGAGGAGAGGGGACGTGGATGGAAGCGTTTTTGATCAGGCAGTTATGGAGCAAAGAGGAGCAGAAGACTCAGAGGACGGTGAAAGGAAACTGAACCAGATGAGCTCGCTCTTTTGGTTGAAGCTACGCAGCTTGTTTTGCAAGAAAGAAAATTAGTCCCTCCATCCATAACTTCACAATTTTCAACTGAGTTGTTTCGTAAAAATCCAAAATATTCAACATTTTGTGGAAAAAAAGTGTCACAAATTCAGTGCTCAGTTGTAAAAAGTGCTGGATCTGGATTTACTGCCTGTAATCATTAAAAATGTATCCCATACTATATCTTAGTATTTCTAAAATTTTAATCCTCATTACTACATTGATTTATTCAGTAATCTTATGAGAGCCTTGGACTTTCATTTGTCAAATGGTTAATAAACAAATGAAATGTTTGCCACAAAGCTCAGACGTTTCACAGTTAAATGTCTGTCCTTGACATTGTGAAGGATTTCCTGAATTTAAATGTTTGCAGAGTTAAGAGTCAGATATTTGTTGGGGTGTCATATGGTATTTTAAGGCTTTGTGTAGTGTCAGGATGCACAGCTTTCCTGCACTCCACAGCTTGTTAATGTGACAGGATAATGTTGGCCTCCTTCTATTACATCTGAACTAATGTGTTTGTCTGATCATACTGTGGCGATATGAGGACTGTAAAACAAAAGCTTAGCATCATTTCCAATCTGTCCGCTACACAACACACTAATTACATCATTTAGTTTTGATGCATGTTGACTAGAAAATAGTCAAAAATCTATTTTATTCTTTTCTATTCAGTTCTACTTAGATCAGTTGTTGAGTTCACACTCTCTATGTTACACTGTCATTCCCACAAATCACACACACACACACTCATCATTCCTGAGTTCACACACTGACTGTGCAGCGCCGAGCCCCCGTCCCTCTCCTCTGCTCTCCACCCCTGACATGAATATATGAGTGTTTTTATGTGCGCAGTGAAAAGGCGTCGCTGAGTTAAGTGGCCTTGTTGTATTCTGCTCTAGCTCTAACGGCTTCCAGTGGGGGGTGTGGATGAGAGGGGTGGTGTTGGTGTTGGTGGTGGGGGGGTGGATGAAGGAGAGGCCTGCAGCACCATGCCTAATCAGCCTTTCTCGCCAGGGTCAAGACTTTCTGTCTGGGTCCGCGGTGCTCCCTGCCACCGAGGACTCGCCCATTCAAGCGCACAATGTCCCTGTCAGTCCCGACAACACTTCCTGCCTCTGCTGGCTCCAGCCCTCGCAGGGATACACAATATTTCACAGCTCCCAACAATGGCCTGTCTGCCTGCACCCACCATATGGTTACTATGGGCCACAATATTGACACACATCACTAATTATTCAAAGAGCTGAGAGAGTGAGAGAGAGAGCTGAGGATAAGCGAACTGAGGGAGGCGTCTGTCGGTCAGTTTTCTCTCCGTAATGTAATGTGAGATTACACTCTGCCTTACACAAGTGTGTATGCAAACAATAACGGTTTATTTATATTGGTTTATTATTGTCATCACAATTTAAACTGTCTTTGCTCCAAATGCATAGTATCCTTTAATTTCAGCACAAACTCAGCATTAAATCTGACAGTATAAAACTGCCAGCGACCCAATAATACATGAAAAATGACACAGGTGCTTATAAACATTTAAAAAATCTTTAATCATACTTACTCAGCAGATCATTTTAGAACAATTCCAGGTTGTAAGAAACGTGAAGTGATTTTATTCTGACTTTTAGTTTTGTTCTTGTGCCTTTTTCATTGACTGTGTGTAAATCACTGACAATATCAATAATTCAATTTTAAAAATGTATTTCCAAAGAAACATGTCTACACATGTAAATGAGATACTGTGTTAAAGCCCCAATATTAACACTTTAAACTGGTTTCCACAGCTTGTCTAAACCTGATGTATAACTAAAGTTATGTGAATCTACATGAAAGATGCTCCAGAGGGTGAAAAACCAGATGTGTTCATAGACAATATAATATACTAGTAACACAAAGAAAAGTAATTAGAGTTTGGGATGTGAGAGGATGTGATCCATATTGACCGTGCTTTGTGTGAACAAGAGGAGGACATCTGGGCTACAGTCTATAGGCATCCAGCACACCTCTGTCCAACATATGTCTGCTCTTATTCCCACAGGAGCTTCCTTCTGGGGCGGGAAATAATATAACACCATTAAACGATGTGATCTTTGAACTGCCGGGATGCGTAAGTAGCTGGTACTTAACTTGTGTAGGTACTATATTTTAGGAACGGTATAGTCCTTGAATATAAGACATTTGCAAACATAATCTCCACAAAAATATTTCAAACCAGTGTAGGATACAAAGAGAACAATATGACAGACTGCTTGTATCCTACAGAGGAAGAGGCACACAGGACAATTTAATTAATCATGTAACATATCCAGACAGCAGCTTTTACTTTTCCAAGCGTCTCACACTGCTGTCCAATGCCTGTGTCCTGTATGTTACAACGTACAGTAAAAAAAAAAATACAATTGTTTGCTTCATCCTCACCTTGGAAAGTTAGTTAATTACCTGTTGTCTGCTCTACTGTGAAATTGTTCTCTGATTGTTTAATTGAGCTTCAGTTGCTGTTCCAGTGTGTTATTATGGTTTACCTAATGTTGAACATTATCTGTGAAACACACTGCACTGAATCACTTTTTTTCCATCACAGCCTTGGCAGGAGGGAAACTTATTTTCAGAATGACTCAACTACATTTTCTTGTTTTCAAATCTTAGAATTAGTTTTAGATCCAGCAGATTTTGCAAACTTTCCACATTTTGGGTCATTAAACTGCACTGTCAAAAGAATAATAATTATTGTAATGTATCATGAGGAGGGGGGTGCTGTAAGCCACTAAAAACAACTTGCACCTGACATCTTTGGGGAGTCAGCTGCTGCACAGCATCCTTTCACATTCAAGAGCAAGACTTATGATTTTACAGCGGTGCTTTGAGCTAAATGCTAATGCCAGCATGTGGTAATATGATGATGCTAGCATGCTAATGTTAAGGAAGATACCATGGTACCATGTTCACCATCTTAGCTTGGTATGCTTGAATGCCAACATTTGCTATTGGAACTAAAATGCACAGTACAGTTGTGGATGATGGGGACTTCTTTACTTTGCAGGCACTGGGTCATAATTGAAAGACAAATGTTGGTGAAAAGTCAGGATTCATCCTGAAGGGACCATGAACACCTGCACCAAATTTCAGAGCAATCCATCCAGTACTAGCTGAGAAATTTCACTTAAAACCACAAATGCCAACCTGATGGTGGTGCTACAGGAAAAGTCAGTGGATTACCGAAGTCTTGACGGTACATTATGTGGGAACCATGAATGTCTTTACAAAATCTTGTGCCAAACCATCCAATAGTTGCTGAGATATTTTACTGAGTAAGTAAAAGCTTTGACTTGGGATCACCACAGTCAGAGGGATTCATCCCCTGCTGACCATGAATGTCAGTAGAAAATTTAATTGAAATCCATGCAGCAGATGTTGATGGTATCTAGGTGATATCTCAGTTTAGACCAACATTGCCATCCAAAATTTAGAAGTATATATATAAAAGAAAATTAACAGTGACCGTGCCATCTATGATATTAGATTTTGTTATATTTAAAGGCTACATTAGTCGGGAAAAAATGCTGCCATTCCAATTGTACTCACTGATATGAATGGAAACCACCAGCTGCTGTTTGACCTTAGCCACAAGCATAAACAGGAATACACTCATACACCTCCTACATTGTCTTCCCAAGAAGTCCCATTTACAACCCTCTCTCCTGTCCCCATCACTTTCTCTCCTGGCCGGCTCTAGCCCATCTCTCACCACCCCCGGCCCTCGTACAAGCTACAGTCTGTCCCAGCCAGGCCCCCATTCGGCCCCCTGAGTGGTGGGAATGTACTCCTGTGCAGCAGGCCATGACAGGCCCATGTTGGGACAGGCCTCAACGCTCCACTCCACAGAGCAATTGATTGACAGCCCTCACTGAGGGAGGTGGGATTCCTCTTCTGTCAGTCAAAATGCCGCTGGAGATGAAGATGCAATGGAAGGGATTGTAAGGACTTGTGACATGTTATGAGCCAGTGTTTCCTCCTCTCCTCTCCTCTCCTCTCCTCTGCTCTCCCCTCCTCTCCTCCCAGGTCCTTAGCAGCTAGGTAAAGTTAGCTTGTTGGCTGAGGGTGAAGGTTGCCACAGGTCCAGATGTTCCTGAGGTTTCTGATCCCTCTCGCGGCTCGCTGTGATGTGCTGTGCCACATCTGTCTGGGCAGAGGTGTGCCATATTGCTTCCCATCTGCCACATGGCACACACACACACACACACACACACACAGAAACAGAGGCACACACATGCAGCGTGCCCAGAAACTGCCCATTTTAACCAGGGCCATAAATAGTGTAATTCATGGGTGTGAAACAGCGGGTTTTTAAGAGCGCTCAGAGGAACGGAGCGGAGCTGGAACCTTTGGCAGCTGACGGACAGATTTTCTGTTCCTGGTAGCCACATGAAACTCTGTGAACTGCACACTGAACACAGTGAGACAGAGAGGCAATGAAGACCTTCTGTTGCAAGAAAATGAGAGTCAAACCATCTTTGTCTTTTTCTTTCTCTCCCTCTGAATTTCTCTGTCCTTGTGCGTCTCACCATCTGTCTCCTCTCGCTCTGTAGCTCTGTCTCAGTCTCACTCTCTGTCTCTCCGCTGTCCTCTTTTTTGAGCCAGGGGGGCAGTATGCAAGTGAATGTCACCCCTTTCCCAATGTTACATAGGGGAAATTGACTCCTTAGCCTCGGTGCTGTCGGCAGCCATATGCTGATGTTTTCATATTCCAGAGAAATGAGGAGAGGGAGTCATAAAGACTGCTAAAGTCAGAATTACAACCCTGGCTACCACTGGTGAGGAGAGGAAGAGGCCCCTTCTGTCACAGCACAAGCGCTGTTAAAGCCCCAATCCCTCAGTCCTAGAAGGTGCCATGGGCTTCTGAAGTACCACATTAACACTGGCTTTTCATCGAAAGTTGGACTTCTTTTTTTTTTATTTATTTTTTTTTACATTGCTCCATTGGCAGGTGATTCAGTCTTATTCATGGCTTGTGTGGCACCATGTGTAGCTTCACTTTCTGATCAAACATTCACAGCCGGGTGGAGGACGAGGCGCAGTTTAGTTGTTCTGCTGATTGTGGCTTTAAGGGGACATCACTGTCTTCCTCTGCACGGACCGTGGAGCTATAGGCAGCGTTTCCAGCTTATCTATATTTCATGCTTTTATTTGCTCTCAGCGTTTAATTAGGCAGTTAGCAGCTCGTTAAATTCTGTTGAGAGCAAACTTTTACCTCGTTGCAAAGTTGTGCTGATGTTGAGCTTTTCCAGGCGATGGAGGATTTTGATTACCTTGCATCCGGAGTGTCATAAGTTATTATTGAGTTATGTTGTCTGTGTGGTTTAGCACCTCATTTTTTTTCAGGGAGAATATTCTCTTCTGACATTTTATTCTTCTTATTGAGACAGATGGAGGAATAAATAGTTGTTAAGGAAACCAGAGTCTCTTTTATACCACGGATCACACTAGTTTGAAGGAATTCCAATTTTTTTTGTTTCATTGTTGTGTAAATATACAAATTTGGACCCACATTTTATAATTAAACATAGTATTTATGGTCGCAGCGCCCAAAAAGCAAGAATTTAGCAATTATTAAACTTGCAGTAACTCACTGTTTGGTGACTTGGGGGGCAGTAGAAATAGGTTGTGAATACCTTTTAAGTTCATATGTAGCCACAGTTGCCTATTGGCCTATTTACACATCCCATAGATGTGTTACTCCGATACTGATGAGAGTTGATCTGTGAGTCGTAAAACCAAAACGACGAGCTGAAAGATGCCAAAACGCTCTACAGAGACGAGAGCAGCTGCAGAGTTGGGTGAGAATTCTCTGTGGGTTCTTCACAAAGATGAGTCTTTCCACATTTCATGTAATTGTTTGATCCATTGCTATTATAAATATATTGATTATAGCCATTTTAAAGGATGCATATCTATTGTGCACTTGAATACAATTTTTTTTTTAATTTGACTTCTCGCAAGGTCCTGAGTAACCCAAATGTTTTCTAACTGATTTTTACAAACGTTTTACAACCATAGTTTCCCAGTCCATCAGGGGTTGGGTCTCAAACCACACCCAGTGCAAGATGTATATGCATTGCTTTTAGATTTTCCAGCACAGAAACATGCACAATGGCCTATTAAAAGTAGCTCTCTGTTATTGTAGTTAAAATTACCTGGACTCCATCTCTTGCCCCTGGAGCAGGTTGTTATTCTGGGTGTGGTGTCCTTTCTTTGCTTTGGTGTTATGGGCCACTGTTAGCAGACGGCCTTCCAAATCAAACTGCCAGCCTGCTGCTCGTAATGAAATGACAAAATGACATGTGTTGACCCCTGATATAGCAGAGAGCACTGCTTCCCTCCATGTCTCGGACTGCAACAAATTTCCAACGTGAAGCCTGTCAGTGGACCTCAAGGTCCCATGTGAGCCAATCAGGGTTGTTATGTAAGTGTAGGGTGTTTGAAAATGGCGGTGGCCGGCCACTCAGAAATGGCTTGTTGCTGATAATCGGTGGCGTGGCGTGGTGCGGCGTGCGGCTGACAGATGCCTGCTCCAGCTGGTACAGGGGGGGTTTATCGCCCGGTTGGAACGCGGGTCCTCACACCCCTCCACTGTGCTGGCCACCGTCGCCGTGTTTAATGAGTCACGAATTGCCTGTTTGTCTTCTGCTCCCTGCTGTTTCTGCACTCCCCCTTCCAGAACAATCCCTGAAACACATGCTGCTGCGGTCCGCAGAGCAGCCAGACAGGCAGGCTCAGCCAAACTGTTGTAAAGAACAAAGTTGTCATTTTTTATTTCTTCCTTTTTTTGTCATTTTTTTCTTCTTGGGCGTTCATCTAAGAGAGGGATGGGTTGTTCTGTAATAAAGCTGCCTTTTCAGATGCTGTGCCTGACCTCGCCAATATGGCTACCCCGAGAAACCAGTACCCATTTGAAGCCCCTGACAAACACATAAATGGCTCTATAATTGGGCCGCTTTGTTGTGCTAGGCGCTGGCTCGTCTGAAAGTGCCGTTCGACACTTTGTGGTAAATGGAGTTACATTATGACAACACATGGCAGTTGCTAAAGGAGCAGAAACTGGCACACTGATAAGACATAAGCAGGTGGTGTTGACACAGAAATGGTTTGTTTTAAGTCATTAGAAAACCACAATTTGAAAAAAGAAAAGTTTTCCGCGACAACTAAGCAGATCACAAATTCATCTTCAGGCCAGCGACGGAGCTGTGTGACTCGGCGAGAGAGGGAAGGATCTGCCTCGCAGTCCAAGTAAACACACAGAGACGCTTGGATGACCATCAAATGGAGCATGCACACACACATTTACACACTCACAGAAGGGGTGTTTGTAGCCTGTGTTAGGGGATGTTCTGCAAGCTGCCCAGAACTTTGCCTTAATCTCACCTGTTTAATCTGCAAGGCTGGGCAACAGTTTCTGTAACAGGAACAGGTGGCTCAAACAACTGCTGCTGGACAAACTAAGAGACACCATTCTGTAAGAGTTGATTAAAGCCCCAATCACATTTTTGAGCATATTAATTGGAATTTTTTAAATAAATTTTAGGAGAAATACTTTGATGGAGAAGAAACTTTTTCACGCTTCTTAGTAAAAAAAAAAACCAAAAGAAAAAACATTCATGATGGGTTCACCATGAATGTTTTTTTCATTTGAAATTAGTTTTGCTTCGTCTTGTTAAACCTAGTTAAACCTACCTGTGTCACTGAATAAATGCAAGACATCAGTAGGCTATCCAATGTCCCCACCTTTGGAAGATGCACACACACACACACACACACACACACACACACACACACAGTGGCTCAGGGTGTCTGATGATCAGAAGAGGTGAGAAGTATCCATGGAATCTTGGCAGCGTCCGGATTCGGCCCAGTGCCGTGAAATCCTCATTCTGCGGGGCTGCTCTTTGTGGCTGGCTCTGGGTTCTCAGAGTGGCATTCTTCTCATTGTACAGGTCACCGAGACAGAGGCGGCCGGCCTGAAAAGATCCTCGGTGGGGGGAAACAATGGCTTAAGGCAGCCCATAAATGTCTCCTGTTCAGCTTCGGCCCATTGACTCTTTGCCTCCCCGCCAAGCAGGGCCCTGTCAGACCAGCCCCTCTCTCTAACAGCTTAATTAGCAGAAAGAACAACAATGTCCGAGCCTGTTTTGACTGAAGCAAAAACAAGGAGAGACCCCAAAGCTGCTCTCTCCGCCTATCATTGTCCCGGTGCGGCCCGAGATAACAGAGCTCCGACTTTTCTGTTCAGCTTAGTACAACTAAAACAACATTCCTACACTGTTCCGTGAGGAGCATGACGACCGGCTGATGGACAAGCGAGGGGGGAGTTCTCGGCTCTGGTCATGTGTGCTTCAGGTTTAAAAAGGCGGGGTTCGGATTTATTGCTGTGCTCTTATGCTAATTTTACAACTGCTACCTTTGACACAGTGTGTTAGTTGGTATGTTTTGACTGTTTTCTGTGAATTTACGGCTCTTGATAACCAGAGATGCTGAGCGATGTGACCTCCACATTCCAGCGCGATGAATCCTTTACCGAAAGCTGTCTGACTGAAGGCTTTGCTCCAAACTCAATATGATTTTCATTTTTCATGATAATGGTGATGGTGATGATGATAATGCAGTTTGCATTATGATGCTAATGCAAGTTCCTGGCGTCATGGGGAGCGCTGTGTGAGGAGACACTGCACTGGTGTCCACCACGCTGGCTTTGAACCTTCTGTTGCCCTTCGATGTCTGACTGACTGATGGATCGTGTCTGTCTGACTGAAAGACAGTGTCTGTCTTTCACTTTGTCCTCCTACTTCTGTGTTGCTGTCAATCAGTTAGTTTGATTTGATTTTTGTTGGTCAGCCTTTTTCCCGGTTAAGACTCTCGCATCTTTCCATGTCCCATCTCATTCACACTCCGTGTCCCGGTCCTTCTTCGGGAAATTTGACCCTTTGGCACCTCTTCATACTTTGACATTTTTTTATCTGCCTGTCCCATTAATCTCCCTGTCTGTTTGTGCCCCATCTTTCCATATCCCCGCTGTCATTCTTTGTTTCGTTTCTTTTATCTGCGGTTCACATCAAACACTGGCACCAGATTGATTCTCATGTGAACAAGGCTGCAGTAGGGGGCCAGGGACCTCTTCCCCGGGCTTTGAAGCTCCTTCCCATCCCGCTCACTGCTTCTCGGACCCCCTGCCCAAACACACACACAAAAACACACACCCTTCCCACTCCCACTACCCTGTCCCCCGTGGAAAATTTCAAAACATACCGACTTTTTTACTCGTCATGTCAGAGGCAAATTAAACCCATTTCCACAGGTTTTCTTTTCATTGTGTTAAGACTATCAGCCCAACCCTCGGTGAATAGTGATTTACCTGGCCACACAGCCGTGTGTGGGAAATTAGTGTTGTGCTGGTTGTGCAAGGTGTTCAAGTACCAGGCATCACATTTGTCCTGTGATCAGTAAGCATGTGTGCATCCATTCTTTGCAGGAATCCGCATAAAATTACGAAACAAGATTAAGAGTCTAACGCCACACTGGCAGCACATGTCTAGGAAGCTTTTCAATTCATTCGCAAGGCTGGGACCATCATTAGTCGGAGACCTGGAAAGGTTTGAGTCAGTGAGGAGCAGCAGGTCACTGAACCCATTCCCTCCACAACACACTGCAGACACACAGCTTTAAATCAATACTGTTCACTATAACACTTTACAACAGAGCACCTCTGTGTAACAGGTGGACTGCACTACCATCTTACTTACTGTCTATATTATGCTTTGACCGCATTTACTATACATTGCACTGTGCTGTTCTGATGTATATAGATTTTTTATTCTTAATATTTCATACTGTTTTTGATGTTTTTATTCTATCCATCCATCTTCTTCTACTTGTCCAGAGTCAGGTTGCAGACTAAGGATATTCCAGACGTCCCAGCTCCTGGGGGATCCCGTTGTGTTTGCAGGCCAGGTGGGTTATTTAATCCCTCCAGCGAGTTCTGGTTCTGCCCTGGGGTCTCAGATCGATAGATGGATAGATCACTGTCTGATAACACTGTCTATGGGAAAGATTGAGAGGACTTTTACTTCCCCAACCAGGGAAGCCCATAATAGTTCCTACTTCGTGCCTCTATAACATGGACGTGAATGGAATGTCATTTGTGTTTGTGTGGTGGTGATTATTTTGGTGGAGACTTGTTCTTCGATCCTTCATTATTAATGGAGAATTAGATTTTGGTAGGAAAAGAGAAATTTTCAAACAATAATTCTCCTCCAATGAGGGAAGTGGGGAAAAAGAGACACAGACTTTATCAAAACTGCACCATCAGTGTGAAAATATGCATTTCTGTAATTTCAGGGGACTAACCCTTTAATACAAAGCAGAAATAAATAATCAATTAACCAGCAGCAAGTAACAACAAGTAGCATGATAGCTCACTATAGCAGTGGGTGTGTGGGGCTTTAGTCCGGTGTCACTCTTTGCATTTAAGGCACTTAATACTTGCACTGTGTAATTAGGTTTCAACCATGTATTTTTCGTAACGGCTACATTTTTGTTTACTTTCATTTTTCCTGTCACTGAAGAGTTAAAATTTATCGTCATAGTTTCGTACAAAGAAGTTCGATGACTATGACCATTATATACGTAATGGTCATTGTGTTGATTTTACACCTCTTGTCTAGCCAGGGCTTTGATGAGCCGTCAATAAATCCACCGGAAACAAGTGTTGTTGTGACTGTTTTTTTCACATGGACGGTCAACCATGAAGTTCAGCCCTGGGACAGCCTTGTGCCTCACTGCGCCAGTATTGTCAATTTCCTGACTGCGTGAAGACGTACAACCCACATAACTTATTTTTTTAACAGCGAGGCCCTTTGAGAGTGTCCGTGGCTGAACCATATTTAACCTTTCTGTGTCAGACCACCCGCTAGTGGCTGGGCCTCTAGTGGCCCTTTCACCACCTCAGTGGCACCGACAAGCTAGCTGAATATGATATAGAGCTGGACCGCAGACGAACCGCACAATTTATTCCCCACAAAACCCAAACATCTTTAGAAGATGCGTTGTGTGCTGCTTGACAAAGGCTCTGTAGGCCACAATGCCTCAGCAGTAGTATAAATTACCTTCAGTTTGAGGTGGTGGGTTTTATGTAGAGAACGTCCACACCATGTTCTTCCCATGATAAAAAAAAGCACTTTTTCCCAGGTTATGTCACACACAGGGGGTCTAGCTGAGTGAGTAGGGTGAAGCAGAAGCTATATCACTGATTTTGTTGTTTTTAGTTGGGTTTAGTTTGGGAGCTGTAAGCTCACAAAAAGCTAAAAGTGACATCTTTAAATGGTTAAGTTAACCTGACTATAACACAAGGAAGTCTTTGGGATAATTAATTCATTACATTTGGTACAAAAAAAAAAAAGATGTAGTGCTTTGTCTATTAAGTTGCCAGTAGGGCAGCAACCAATGATTATTTTCATTCTTGATTAATCTTTCGATTATATTCACATCGAATCAATTGATTGTTAGGTTAATAAAATGTCAGAAAATAGTGAAAAATCCTTCTCATAATGTTCGAAGGCCCAACATGACATCTTTAAATTGCTTGTTTTGCGTGTTGTTTCCAAAACAAATGGGCAAAGATTACTCAAACGGGGGTAAATAGTGCATTTATTGGGGACTATTGTCAGCTGTGGATTAATACACATTTGGTGCTTTAGTGAGTATTTACAGCAGCAGGACGTTGCGTGTGTAACTGACTCATATTAAACTACAGTGCCCATGTTCATCGTAATAAAAGACGCAGCATTTCCCAGTCTAATGTGAATAACTTGATGAATAACTTTGTAACATGAATACTGTATGCTCATTGTTTACCTCATGATCTGATGAAAGATGAAATAGTTGCCTTTGAGTTAACTTTTGAGTATTACAAACCACAGCGCAGTGTTTTGGCGTCTGATATACCTTTAAATGCATTAATCTGTTACTTCCTGGACGTACAAGATTAGCATGCCAGCTAAGAGGACACAAAATGTAAATAGAGCCTCATCGCCTGTATCAACCTAACATGTATCGGATTGGTCTGTTCACTTAACACAGAGGGACTAACTAATTAATATCAACCCACCACCTAACTCCCAGTCCGACAGTAAACGAGCCAACCCTCAAAGTGTAGAGTAACAGAGTATAATCCTTACACAGCTCAGTTTTCACAAAGAAGTGTGTCGTCAATGATCCACGCTTCTTGTTATAAAAGTGATCTAATCTTCCAGTTTGATTTTAATTCATCAGTCAGTCTCAGTCTCTGTCTGTTTTCACTCTCTGGCTCCTTCGCTGCGTTGCCTTGTCATGACCTTTGCCGATTGACACTCAGCAGCCCCAGATGACTAGAGGACTGCCGAACAATCCCAGTAGGTTAATAATTACTCCGGGCTCACAGTGAAGGAAGCCTGACCCCAAGCACAGCACAGCAAGGCATGGGCAGCCCACGGTACTGCTGATAAATGAACGACAGCTACTGTGGCGTCCCTTGTTTGTTTGTGTTTAAAGGGAGAGCCGGCAACATGACTTCAAAGTGTTCCCATCAAAGCCCTTGGGAATGAGTGGGGATGTGTGAGTATAGGTTTGAAGTCGAAACACATTGGGAAGTAATTTAAAGATAATATTACCACTCTGCAGCATCACAGCTCCAAAAACTATTGTAGCTATCAGTGTCCCAAAGCACAAATCAATGATCTGACATATTTGTCTTATTACAACTGATGGATGTGGCTAAAAAAAAAAAAAGGACATTTTTCCAACAGAACCGACCCCGATAATGAAATCACAACAATGACTTTAAATTTCCTTTGCATGTGTGTCCGACAGAGAGGATACAGCACAGAGATGGCAGAGCTGCATGGAGAGAGAAGAGAAGAAGAGAGAAAGTCCAGCAGAGATGAAATGACAGCGCGACGCAGAGGCAGCGAGGCACAGGCCGCGGCTTTTCTCAGAGATGAACATTAATAATATGACTCGCCACAATGGAAGCACTGAGATCAGAGAGATCACCTCCATTGTCCCACCGTCTCCTACTGACACCCACCGCTCTGGTGAAGGAAGAATAAGAAGAATAGAGGCGCATAACCTGGCCGCTCACCATGCCCCTCTTTTTAAAATACATAATGGCCTGTGCTCCTCCGCTTTGCCTTTTTAAGTCTGTGATGTGTTTAGACGTGATGTGCAGAGATGTAGAGGTAAGGGCCATGTGTCAGCTCAAAGTCAACATTGACTTATGGTGGAATTTCAGTTGAGTTATTGTGATCTCTGAATAGTTTTAACACATTGTCAAGTCATCCCAGCACTTTCAGGGAGTAATGCTTTTATTTTTTTAAACTTGTGGATGGATATTTGCTATTCTTCTATGTTATGTTCAGTTTATTTGCACATGCAAGCCAATCATCCCCAACACTTTCATTTAGCATTTATAAACACTACACAGACATTTCGTGAATGGTTTACACTACACTATAATATAGCAGTAAGCCGATATAAGGACATTTTCAGTGTTTGTATGAACAGTATTTATCAACTTATCCTATGAAGGCGTGATTTAGTTTAACTATATTGTCATTCATTATGTTTACACGCCACCTGCCCTAACCCTAATCTAGATAACAGATAAAAGATAATGTGAGGACTATATGTGAAGACCCTAGGGAAACCATTCATCCATCATGGCCCTTTGCTTTAAACAATGTTCACAAGTCTGAGGTAAAACTAGGTCTTTTGATGAGATGCAAAATTAGCAGCGAGCAGTGGTTAAAAGTACAAAAGTAATATCTGCAATCTGTTGCAAAAGTAAATTCCCTCATTATGCAGAATTACCCCTTTCACAGTTATAATATATTATAGGATTATTATCACTGCATTCATGTGCGAGGAGCCTTTTCGTTGTAGCTGGTTGAACTGGAAAGCTTTATTAACAAATGTTGGTTTAACCTGTAAAAACCTTCATCTTTTAAGAATCTGTCAGTAATAGAGTCTTAAAAACTTTATTTTTCAGTGTAATGGATTTAATTTAAATCCACTGGTATAAAAAATACTGAAATTATGAACAAGTTCATTTGAGAAACAAGTTGATTTACATTGAAAAAATATTGAACATTCCCACGTCACTAGCACTTTTTTTTTTTTTTTTTTTAAAAAAATAATTTCAATTTTTTTAAAAAAATTTTTTTTCTCCTAAAAATGCATCATGTTTCAGTAGCTGATATGTCTTACATGATCTGTAAAAACATAATCTGTAAAATATAGAAAATAACATCTAACTATAGCTAAAGTACAATAAAAAGTTAAATATGTTAGTATAATGGGAATACCTGAGTAAAGTACAACTATATACAAACTACCTTTTCCTGAATAAATTTCTCTCCGCTGATGACAGGGAGATATTTACATTAGTATATTATTATAGATATTATATTTAAATCAGCAGAAAGTCGCATTAGCCGTTATAAAGTGCCCTGAAGTGTGATCACAACAAAAACATACAGGCAGGCACGTTACAAAACCCTCAGTCCTACTAACTAAACAGGACATGGATAAATCAACAAGGAAATGTGAACAGTTTAACACTATAATATCATCACATATCTGATTTTTGGAGATCTGCACAGTGCAGCCCACCGCTGGAGGCTCAGTGAGGCCCTGAGGTGCTGCAGAATATCACTAGTGAAAGGTGGACCAGCGTCAATAGAGCAGAGGTTCAGTGGCTGACCAGGGGAATCCCTCCGGTCATTAATCATAGGACTGGACAGCCACAGACATGCCACTCTGAGGTGGACAGGTCTGGGCCACTGGACTACAACATGTCCTTGACCTCATCTATGTTTTTATCCACTTCATTTCAGTGATTTTTTTTTTTTTACTTATCTGTCTTTCTTTACCCTCTTGATTGCAGCATTTTCCTGCTCGTTGTATCACATGTTGGTGGATGAAACATGTTGTGTGGATACATTTTGACTGATTGATTAACTGCTAAAAGAAGACAGCTCTTTCTTCTGTGGATAGGACCCCGTATAGCAGAGGGCAGTGTCCCAATTTAGCTTTCCACTTGTTATTGGCCCTTAAATCAGTGTGAGCCCTAAAGCAATGTTGTTCTAAGATTGGGTCATGACCTCAAGGTGGGTCACAGGAAGATTAATATGGATTATTTTAGGGGGGTTGCTCTCCAAAGCCAGAACTTTACATTGTTTTATATTGTCAGAAGATGCACGTCAGAAAAATAATTGAATAAGCACGTAAACCGATACTGACCACTGACTTTGGAGCTGAAAAGTGAGAGGAACATCTTGCCCCGTTTCCATTCTCTCTCCATCTGCATCTTTTTTCCATCCGTGTTTCCTCTCCTCATGCTTTTCCTGTTATCTTCCTATCTTTCAGGAGTGTTTATTCAAAGCCTGATGGACCTGAAGGCCCCCACACTCGAAGTGTTAAACTCAGCCCTCCGCCACTTTGGCAAATAAAGAAGATGAATGTGTACAAATCTGAAAGCAAACAGCCGAGATTGTCAGCACCGCGGGAACATGATAGGGGCCAAGTGAATGATGATGTCGCTTAGCTCGCTGACAGATCACTTAGTGGGCTAGTGAGAAGGCTGCTTTCAGATTTTCCTCTCTTCTCCTCTTCCTCTCCTCTCCTGGGACAGAGCTTTCATCCAGAGCCATTTTTCAGCCAATTTATTTCTTGATGTGGTCTAACCTGGGGCATCTCCCGCTGGGGAGGATTTATGTGGTGATTAATGACGGGTATTTAGCCCAGGTACCTGGGGGAGCTGGAGCCCATCTGCACAACACTGACAGGTACAACACTGCACTCCAGGACCAGACAGGACAGGACAGGCCTACAGCAGACTGGAGAGTGGCAGACAGGTGTGATCAGTGTCACTGTGCCACCACCAACCTGTGTTACATGTAGTTTATTACTGTTGCCAAGTGGTTGCTGCCTGGTTTAACCAGCTTGAAATAAAACTTTGCAGAGTTATACAAATTCCAGATATCTTCTTTCTATTTCTTTCTGCCTCCATCAGCCTTATCTGGTGTGTTTCAGATACTTTGCCCTGCATACTTCAAGAGCATCACATGAAAAAGCAAGAGGACCCGCTGGCTGAGGCCAGATGATTTAGACATCTATTATACGCTTGAACGCCCTGTCTTCTTCACTCCATCATAGACCATCCCTCAGCAGAACAGGCCCAGATGCCAGAAGGACCCTAATGAGATTAGGCTGCGGACAGGTTGGTGGCCAGTAGCTGTCACAACTACTCTGTCTATGTGTGGAGAGATTTATGTGTGTGTGTGTGCGTGTGTGTGTGTTTGCATGAAGGGATACTTCAGTGTGAGCCTGCATTAGTGTATGATACACAGGTCTATGTGAGTGAGTGCTCGCATGCTGCCACGTTGATGGTGATTAATGAGCGAGGTAATCCATAGTCTCGTTCTGTCAGTGATAGACACATCAGCAGACCCCCAGAGCCTGATGAACAGACTGTGCAGCTCCATCAGTCAGAGCACACAAACATAAACACACACACACACACACACATATAAAGGGTAACACTACTGTGGAAAACTGCTGTCTACTGTGTGGCAGGCTCCTGGTTGAATTCCAGTTTAATATTGGATCAGAAAAATCAAATTATGCCCAGATAATTGATGATTTATCTTGGACAGCTAGTTTTACTTTTCTTCTGAATCATTAATTGTCCTTAACCCCTGCACACAGCTTTGTGGACACCTCAACACTAAGGGCTAAGACCATGGTAATACAATGCTAACGATAGGCTGTCCATAAAGAAGCAGTCTGTGTGCACAATGCTTGAAACCCTGTGGCCCCAGACTCCTTTGAAGCCCACTGAGATCAAAAAGCAATGCTCCATGGAGCACAGACTAGGTGAGGAGTATGGGCAGAACAAGAGACGAATGGTTGGAAGCAAGGAGGGAGGGACGCAGGACAATGCCTGCGGGACAGGGCTGCTGACTTCCGAAGATAAAATCATATTTTGAGGGCAGGCGTCCAAAACTCCCCGTCTGCCTCCGTCTCCCCTCCTGCCTTCCCTCCTTTCTTCTCTGAATATGGACAATGACTGTTTGCGTTTACAGAACCATAAATCAGAGGTGCCCATTGCCACAGAGCAGCTGGCACGTTTGCCAATAATTATAATTATTAATCATGCTGATTTCACGGTCTTCAGCAGGACGGCAGGAGACTGCACGGGACAGGGTGCGGCTGGCGCCTCCGGGACCGCAAAGCAGGCTGGGAAGGGAAGGGTGGCCTGCAGAAGAGTCGGGGGAGGAGGAGGAGAGTAGAAGGGAGGAACAGTGGCAGGCATCGAGGATCATTAGAGAGCAGGAGCAAAAAGCAAAGCTGGAATAAACGGCAGTTGTGTTGTGTTATCACTGTAACTGTAACAAACCTTCACAAAGTTCGTATTTTAACGTAAACAACAATCTTTCCTAAAATCAAACCAAGTCGCTTTTCAGTCTAAGCCTAACCAAACCTTAACCATAGCGTTGTCGCTTCATAAAACAGATTTACTCTTCAACTGTGATTTGTAACGGTTTTGAAAGGCGTAGACAAATGACTCTGTCCTGCTGATCAGGATGTCAGACCAGAAATTGCTTCTATGCAGCAAGTTCTCCTAATTAAATGACAAAATACATTGTTTGTGGCCTTTAGAATGACATACTGAGAGATTTTGTAGCTTTCTTGATGACGTGACAATGCTTTGGTTAGATTTAGGCACGGAAATGATTTGGTAAGGTTCAGGGAAAGATGACGATTTGGGTTAAAATACACATTTATAGTTATTTATAGATTCATAGATTAGGGAAAAAAAGCAGTCGTGGTCATGCTTTTAGCTGACTGTTGGTTGGAAACAAGAAACGAGGTTTTGTTGACCCATTCATCCACCCGACCTCCTCCTTCTACGCACTTTGTTATTCTATAATAACGTCACCTATCTGCTCCTGGGGTCATTAGTATGGTTTTAAGTCATAATGTAGACACACAGTAGGAATGATATTTTGGAGCGCTGAAATTAATTCTGTTGTTGATATTAGAACAGTCTCCGTATCAATGTGTTGTCGTAAAGAACAGCTGTAAACAATGCATTTTGTCATTTAATTTGAAGGACTTGTTATTTTAGAAAATGTTTTGAGGCATCTTTTACTCCCATGACTGTGATTTTCATCTTATTTTATTCATTGTGCATGAATATAAAGCTTCAGGTGATCATTCCAAACATAGAGCCCCTGGAGGACTTGTTGTTTAACTACTCACATTCATTCCAGCAGCTGTTGCCAGTTCCCTCCTCCTACCCAGGCCCTCTGCTAACCAGCTGCCTTGCAGAGCCCAGTAAAGCATAGTGAGGAACTGCCAGCTTGTGTCATCTGCCTTTCACGTCTACAATACTGTAAATGCGAGGCCGACTGTATAATTAGACGGTTAACTAGTGGAATATGGTGTTTTCCTTGTTAAAACGTGTGCGCCTTGGGAAGCTGGCCATGTGTGTGTTCCTAAACTTGTGTATGAACATATGCGCACCTGTGCGCTTTCATCTACATGTGTCTATTTTTGTACTGTATGTATTCAGCGGTGTACTGACATGTACAGTAGGCTATATATTGCTGGACAGATGGGTGCTGCATGGGTGTGATCAACAGAGACTTGAACCCTGTCTTCCTGATTGCCAGTACAAACCCAACAAATACCTTGAGACCTGCAGGGTCCAGCTCTGCTCTGAGGTCAACACATGTCTGTGCTGGCACAAACACACTGAACAGATGTATTATCCAACGCTGGGGACAAATAGCAGCTCGTAGAAGTGCCTGAAAAGTGGAGTCACTGCTTTTGGGGTAAAGACTAAAATAACAGCACGGTAGATCCCCCTAAACGTTTGTTTACTGTAAAGAGATAAAAGTCTTAAGTCACTAACGTGGAAATTATTAACTTTACTTTTAGCCACATTTAGCTAGTTCAACGTAAGATTTAGTTCATGTTATTTCAACACCTGCTGAGTCACTGGCAGGTCTCACACAGTCAGTGCAATGCTGTGTTTGTTCTGCATCGTGCTTGCTAGTGTGAACTTTCTTTCTCTTTCATAGGTCCATTTGTGGCGATGACAAAGAGACAGTGAAAAATCTGTACGTTAATTCCGGATTTGAATCGCGATGAAGAGAAACTCACGTGCAGTCATGTCATGATGGGATTAACAGCAAATAGCTAGTACACAGAAAGTACACAAGTAAAAACAAACCCCAAAGATATACTGTATATGCTGAAAAAGAATGAATCTGAATTTCAGTTTGACTCTAAATAGTTCTGGTTTTACACCACAGTATTTAATCTCCGTCTTTCCCTCTCTGTGTCTCCACAGGAGGTGAGAAAATTGACAGCAGGTTTGATGGATGACCTCCAGTCAACTCTCCTTCTCCATCACCTCCCCTCTCCATCCTTCCTTCTCCTCCTCTCTCCGTCCCTCTCCTCTGGCTCTCCTTATCCCCTCCATGCATAACATAGCGTCCCCTGGGCAGGCCCGGACAGGGGGCCGGTCTGGGAGGCCAGACCCAGAAACAAAGCACTCTCTGCCATTCGAATGTCCTCCCCCCAGGGCGCTGTCCTCCAGGGAGAGTGCTCTCTGCTGGGCCGGGGCTGTTAATAAGCTGCTAATGAGGAAACAGACCTCTATTCTCTGCTAACATCAAGACAGATGGACGCACACGATATGTTTGTTTTAAACTTCCTTACTGTATGACGGATTAGAAGGAGGAAAAGCTCTGATTGGTCTGGGTGGCTAGAGTTGGAGGCGTGTGATTGGTAGTGATTTTTATGTCATTGTCAATAATTAAAGTAAGATTAATTTTAAGAAATTAAAAAAGCAATATCATTGTGTGGTTGGTAACTACTACCAGGTCTCTCTGCTTTGTTTTCTCCTTTCTTTCACTTCTTTATGACACACAACAGGGCAAGGGTCACTATTTCTCCTGGAGAAGCTTTTTCGCCTTTTACTCATCATGATTTTATCTTTTCACACTATGTGACATTATCTATAAAAAGTAGAAAAGCCAACAATGTCTGATGAGGATTTTAGTGTTCTTGCTTGCTAAACAGGCTAAAATGGAAATTTTTGAATGGGTGTTTCAGTTCAAGCTGGAGTTGAAGTGTCAGGTGAAGTTTGAGCATTTTATAATTGCACTAAAAATACCAATATAAATAAGCATGCAATAGTTTGCTCAAAAATGAGCACTTTAATCATCTATGCAAAACGGGAGCTTTTTAAGTCAACATGAATGACAAGTACCTAAAGTGCTCATACAAAATGGAAAATTAAACATGTACTACGCTGATGAAGATATATGATATGATCAAAAGCTCCAGAACAGCTACTAAAGTTACCTTGAGTCGAGATTGTTCTGTCAAGTGCTGTTTCCAGGGTCAAGCGTGAACACTGAAACTCAACACATGCAATTACTTTAAAAACATTATCTTGACAAACAGCGTTGGAATAGAACATTCGTCTGCAGAAGAGATACCATTTTAGGATCAATCTCAGGCGTCTTTGTTAGTGCAAGATTGTTCTGCTATTGTTGCATATGATGCATGTAGCAGGCACCGAGTTTAAAAAGTTTAAAACAAAGGTAATGTCAACTGTTTGACTCACACATAGCATTTTTCAGGATGAAATAAAAGAGAGGATGAATAGAGAGATGGAGATAGAAGAGGCTGGTGGCAAAAGCAATGAAATGATACATTTTGTGTGTTAATTAACCTGAATTTGATCCATGATTAATTGTTCGTCTCCACATACTGTATGTCTTTGCCACTTTCTCCTCACCTCTGTGGCCTCCTTTCTCCCAGCTTGTCGGAGGAAGCGGCATGCTGTAAACTCTGCAGGCCAGATGTGATCCAAAGAGACAACTGATGGTATTAAAGACACCAACAGGACTGGGAAGTGTGCCTTTTCAAACTCTGCATTGTCTCCTTAGTTCCATCAGTGCAACAGGAGGACTGACAGGAGGTCCGCACTCAAGTGCCACGCTCGCATTGAAACCCCATCCTCCCTGTGTCTCGACAGGAGGCCCATGCAGTGCTGTCTGTGCCAGGCAGGCAGCCTGGCTGTGTCTAGCGGTGGGAGGCATAACAGACAGGTATTGATATGGATTTCTCTCCAGTAGGCCCCAGCAGAGAGCCCGGGGACTGTTAATAGGCCTCTAACGGGATGACCAGCCCGTGGACGGCCCCCACCGACCCCCCAGCACTCATGGAGAAGGGGAGATGATAACAGATGGAGGGGGAAAAAGGCACTCTTCCTGCTTGACGGACAGACGGAGAAAGGTGGGGATAAACAGGGGGTGGGGTAGGAGTGAGTGACAGCTCTTGGTGGGTCATCAGAAAGTGACAGTGCTCATGTGTTGGTGCATTTGCTGAGGGCAACTCTTCCTTTCGGTGGCACTCTTGACTGTCTTTTTTGCACCACTTAAGAAAGTTCAAGTTATAATCATGAATTTTGAGAGACTGTTTGTAGTATTGATGTTAAAATGTACACTTTCTTTGAGATTGTTAAAGGGAACTCCTCTGATTTCACGAATCAGGGTCTGTTAAATGTCTCAGCTTGTTCGACATATATGTGAAAAACTTGTTGAAAACACACAACACCTGAATCTCTGACTGAACCGTCGGCAGTCAAGTTTCATTGTGGGCGGCAGGTTTTGATGAGAAAGAACATGGTCGAATAAAAAAAATCATCTTCTGCATGAATAACTATTTTAAACTGTCCAAGTCTGACTCTGAATAATAAGGCACAAACCCTGTTTTCAGCATAAAAACTTTCTCTCTGGTTGGGCTCTGCCGAAACCTGCCATTAGGCCGCTTTGCCCACAAAGTATAAACCGAGGCTTATGTATTGCAATACTCAGAGAAACTGTGATGAAGTGTTGTGTACTGCTACTCGACTGCAACAGGGTGGTAGATAGCTTGGCATTTCTCCCTGGTGGTAGTTAGTGTCATGGTTACCAGCTGCTAGATTCCAGTGCAGCATCCAGTGGCTATTAGCACAACATCTGCTGCTGCTGACATATTCAATATAGCAAATCGGAGCTCTGCCGCTTTAACGACATCATGTACTACAGAGAAAGACTGCAGCACAAGAAACTTTCTCTTGTTTTTTGAGAGCAGGACTGTGTGTGTGTGTGTGTGTGTTTGTGTTTGTGTGTGTGTTTTATTATTTCTTCACGCTGACTGTAATTTAAATGAATGTATGCACATTTATTCTTTGAACGTTAGATCCACATGCAGATGTTCGTCTTAAACTTAAAAACAAATACACGACTGCATTACAAATATCATACCGACCTTGCCGCCGCTTCCAGTTTCACCAAGAGTAGGTTTTATTCTTTAAGTGATTAGTTAAAGTATAGGGCTTTTATATTTACATGTGCATAATTGCTGAGATATAAAATAAATCTTGCTTTTCATCCACATATTATTACAAACAGAAAAAAGCCACTCCTAACTGCATCAAAAGAAATAAAATAACAGTCAGGAGGTGCCAGATTCATGCTCATTTCATCTGTTAGCTCTAAAACATATTAGTAAAAATAGAAACCGAACAAAACAACAACAGCAACATAATAACAACAACCATTAATATATGTTGTCATTATTATATCATCATTTAGAAGGGAAAAACTTTTTTTCATAACCATAACAAGAGACAGAACCATATCCATTATAGTTATATACTAGAAAGTGACATCAATCATTCACATCCCCCAAAAGAAGCAAACAAAGATACAAAAAACCCCCCATAATAATAAAACATGCGATTAGTTTGAGGAGATATGAAAAGCTAACTCTCAAAAATATCTGCAAGAAAAAACTGAAAACAAACATTATACACGTTCCATTTTTTTCCATACAACTACATTTACTGAGCTTTTCATTGCTTTAATCATGATCGACTAGATTTGTAAATGTGTTTGTGTCCTGCCTTGTTTGATTGGATCATTTTATTGTACAGAATTTTGCTGTGATACGCAATAAAAATCTAGTTATTCTTTGAAATATGCAGTAGTCAAGCATGAAATCACTCTGTGGTAGCAGAAGGGTTCCTCTCTCTATCTTTCTTTCTCTCTCTCTCTCTCACTCACACACACACACTCACACGCTATCGACACAATTTTAGATGGTTTATCTGAAGCCTCTGACTAAACTGAAACACATAGGATTCAAATATTACAGATGTTCAACAAGGTTTAATGACATGTATGAATTGAAAATAATCGTTTTCACCTACTGCAACACACACACACACACACACGCATGCACGCAGGAGACACACACATCCCCCAGCATATCACTGTGTCCTGTCTGATTGGGTGAGGTCTCGAGGGAGTCATTAAGTACAAAGCGTTAACATCTGCCAGACATTACTGAGCCAGAGCAGTTGTGATTTGTCCATATGATGACTCTGGCCCATACAGACATTGTTTGTGTGTGTGTGTGTGTGTGTGTGTGTGTGTGTGTGTGTGTGTGTGTGTCCCTGGCTGCCCACTGCTGCTGTCACTTCTGGTTTCACACCCATGATAATGCCTGCTTATAATTAGAGCTGTGCTTTCCTCGTGTATTTCCCTCTCCTTGCCAGTGCCGTGTTCACACCGCTGAGACGTGTCAAGCAAGGAGTTGGTGCAGACTGGTCGAGACTGGCCGTCTTTACAGCATCGTGGTGAGATGTTTTACTCAGTGATCTTTGTGCCGAGAGTCTGGTTTTACTCTGCTTTGAGCAGCAGACACCTTTCCTTACCAGCTCCAGGGTTGCTCCAAATTGATGGAGACCAGAAATGTATTTGCATGGTTCAGAAAAGCAATTGGCTCATTGTGAAAAGCAAGGGTGAGCTTAATGGCCTCGTCACGCCAGCTCAGGAAATGTACACAAATTTTTCTGATCAAGTTCAACTGTGCTGAACTTTGTCACGTGAATTTGTGCCTCTGACCAATAACAGGCTATCTTCAAAGTGTTGTCCTTTAACGTTATGAAGAATTAATAAACTAAAGCTAACGAATACATTTGGCATCAAGTTGTAGACCTCCCCACCAGTGTGCACAGAGATGAACTCAAAGCCTGAGTGGGATCTAAAGGAGCTATATGTAAGTTTTTGCTTTTTCCACATTGCCAATGTTAGCGTTAACAGCTGCTTGCTGACCAGTCTAGAAGTAACACTGCGAGCTCAGCATCAGACTTTATTCCTTTACTCTCCAAGAGCTGTCTCCAGCCATGTGAAGCAATGACAATGTTGACTCTTGTTTTGCTGCTATTTCTATCACTTTCTTTCTTCTACTGAAGTTAGCATGCTAACCAGCTAGCTTTGGCCTGGCTGGCCCGTCTCACCACTTTCTAATAGTGAGTGATTGTAGCGTCCAGTCTTCCCTGAAGAAGTAGCACTGCTCAGACTTCTTGTATTGTAAACATAACAATGGCTGAAGCTCTTGGCAAGTGGTAATCGCCACCATCTCCGGGCAATAAACCACATTTGGCAGCAGAGAAAATGTACAAATAGCCCTTTTAATGTAGTTTGACATTTAGAGAAATACACTTATTTGATTTGTTGCCAAGAATTAGATAAAACTGAAGGCACTTTCATGTCTGTGTGTTAATTATGGAGTTAAAGCCAGGAGGTGATTAGCTTAGCTTAGCATAATGACATGGAGTAGAGGAGAACTGCTAGCTCGGCTCTTCCCACAGTTTGAAAATATGCCCAGCAGTCAAGCCATATCAAGCTGACTAATTCACACATCGTTTCTTGTTTGCTTGATCCATATGCAAGCAGAAATATACAAAACAACAATTTGTTGTACAACAGCCAGACATGCAGATAAACTGTTGTTCACCAAGAAATATTTAGTTAGAGCACATAACTCCCCCTAAAACCATTTCTGTTTGTGTACGGCTCAAACAAATGAGATATAACATGTTAATTAGTGGGTAGGTGTAATTTTAAACTAGACTAACAGCACAGCACAGACACAGACATGAGAGTTTATTCCTTTAAATTTACTGAAAATTGGCCTGATACACTGAAGTTAACTTCATTTAACTGATAATCCCTGAGAGAAATTAAAAAATACCTAATATTGAATATTTTAGTTTGGTGACATATTGATAAAACACAAGATGTCAGACTTTATAGAGCAGGATGCTAAAGTCCTGGACTTATCTCTATCATTGTGCCCGGTGTTTTCACGGTCCATCAACCCTTATTAAGACAGAGAAAGCTTCCCATTTATAAGACATACTGGAAACTGAGAACTAAAATCTGAAAAATGAAATCATAAATAAATTATCATTATGTTTTTGTGTTTGGTCTCTATTGGTCAGGCTGGTTTGTTGTTCATGGCTGTTTATATGTATTTTATGCCCTAATTTACAATATTAAATGTCTCTCTGTATGTTTTTGATGGCGGAGGGTGACGTTTCCTTTGGAGAGACAATAACATTAAATGACATAAAGTCAAGTGAAACTACATAATAGAAATAGATGTAACACACACGTTCCAGCTACACACACACACACACAAGCTGATATGATCTCTGAGGTGATATAAATGTGTGTCTCCCTCTGCCCTCTCCACCAATAACCATCCCGTCCAGAACGTCAGAACGTGTTGACGCATTATTAACATGTTTGTTTGTTCTCCAACAAGCTGTCTGGGTGTTGTTAACGTGGATATTGATCAAAATCACCAACTGTGACGAAGTCCGCCTGGCAGCACCATCACTGAGGTCCGAACGTGCCAGCTGAATCCAGGCCAGAGGGAGGAGGCTAATGTCTGCTTTAACATCACTGCCAGCTCACAGAGAGGGTTAGGTAGCGGGCTAACGCATGGGTTAACAGCACTGCCAGATCACATACTCAGAGACAAACCTGAGCAAACGTAATGAAAAGGTTGGGGTGGAAATCCTCAGAGAAACCCTTAAAGGTGACTGAGTTTCCTTGTTGAAAACCGGTTCAGATGTACTTCTGTCAGGTCATCTGGCCAGTGAAAGTGAAGCAACATCTGGACAGAGTGAGAAAGAGCGAGGAGGTGTAATGTATATGTTACTTCTGCTGCCAACTGATGGATGATAGACGAAAAGGTTAGACTGGCTGCAGGGTGTAATTGTGGAAAAGTTGAAGGGGTGTAATGTCTGTTTTTACACCGCTGCTAACAGAGCTGAGAGTGCGATTCCCTGAGGTCTGTTTGAATCTATCTTTTAGAGTTCAAAAACAAAAGAAAGAAAGAAAGAATAGCTCAGGTCACCTCAGCCACTCACTTTAAATAGAAGAATTTAGTTTTGATGAAATTTGAAAATAGTCCGTTATATTTCAATTTGTAAAGCGGTAAACTCTGGGCCCTGTACATACGCAGCCTCAGTGGACCCCTTTCATTTTTAATACAGCCATTGTCACGCCTGAACAAATAATTAAATCCACAAATAAACGCATGCACCTGTAGTGGTTTTTATGGTCGTCAGTTGTAACACATTTAACAAAGTCTGCAGAATCTGAAGTCTCAGCATATTACTTTTATTGCCCTTTTCTCAACATACTGTGTGAAGCTTTTACTATGAGCTACTGCAGTATTATAAAATATTGATTATGTCATGTTTTTTTTAGGTCTTCATACTTGAACATAAGACAAAGGTTTGAAGCCATTTTTACTCTGGCCCTTACACTGACAACAGATACTGTAAGTATTGTATTTCATTACGAAAATCAGCTGAATAAGGCTACACTTTAATCATGTTTTGTCTGGAGAATTAAATGCTAACCCAGTCTGTCGCAACACAGAAGGCACAATTCACATATGTAGAAAAAACACATAACCAGCATTACAGGTGCACTCACTTTAGTTTTTTACCACTGTGGATTAGTTTATATAATCTCGCTGAATACAATGTTATGATAACCAAAAAAATAAAAATATATATATGGAAAGTTGTAAAATACTCAATTCTGTAATATAAGCCTAATAATACACTGTGTAAAAATAACAAAGTCCTCTGTTCTCTATTGTTTTTGTAAGTCGGGACGATGTATTATCACTTACTGGTATAAAGTCGCAGGCTGTTTGAATCCACAGCGGAAGTGATTTCACAGCAGGCAAAGGCAAAAGGACATTTGTCGCCTTTAATGACCATTAACTACTAAAAACATTTACTGTATCAACCACAAAAGGACACCATGTTGCCTTCAAAGCCGCAAAAACTTGGTCCACATTCAAACTCCTTTCATTTCAAAACTTTTTTGTCCCCTGTTTTCATTTCGTTTCCACTGAAGAAACATTATCAAACACGTTTTTATTTCATTTTGGACTGGACCGTACAAAGACGTGGTCTGATCTCTCTATTTGTGTTGTCTGTTCTTGGCTTCAGTCGTGGCTCGCTCTCCTCACGACCATGTTTCACTTTGTCGCCCGGCTCTCCCTGCTGAGAGGGGACTGTCACCCAGCACTGTGCCAGGCCTGGGGCTGGCACACACACACATACACACACACACACACACTGCTCTCCATCGCCTATATTTAAGGGGAAAAAAATAGTTCTCCTGCTCTGTTTTCCCTGTGTCATTGTGCTGAGAGACCCGTTCCTCCGGGCAGATTTGAAGCATGTGGTGGCCAGAGATTTAGATAGATATATCTCTCCCATTAACATCTGCTCCCCTGGCCTGCTCGGCTCTTTCCAGAAGGCCACCGCATACACACCCACCCACACATACATATATATACACACACACGCATTCACGCGCGCACATACACTGCGGTTCATCCATGGTTGACAATCAAGGACAGTTGGTTTTGAGCAGTGTCAGGACAGTTAGACTCTCACGGGGAGTCTCCAAACTACAGGCGACTGGCACACAGACAAACACTCAGAGAGCACATTTACGGCCAAACACTGAACGCCATCTGTCAGTCACTGTAGGAGGATATTACTGCTGACACACACACACACTCACACACACACACACACACACACACACACACACACACACACACACACACACACACAGGGGCACTTTCCGTCTGGCTGAATCTGTATTTATTACACAAAATTCACACCAAAAATGGCTTGTGTGTGGACAAATCAAAGTGTGTGTGTGTGTGTGTGTGTGTGTGTGTGTGTGTTTGAGTGTGCACCAGCAGCCTATGTCTGCTTGTGCATATTTTGAACATGTGTGTAAACACAGCACGTCCATTTTGTCAGGAAGATTGTCTGTGTGTCGTATTTCCTTTATTTTACAGGCCCATAATTAATAACAGACAATGATCATGTTCACGTGGTTATTTCCTGCAGGAAGCAAGAAAGAGCAATAACCACTTTGTTACAAATAAGAGTCCTGCATTCAAAATTTCCCTTTCACAAGAAAATAAAGAAGTATTATTATTCATTCATTCAAAGCCCAAAGATATTAGATTTACAATCAACAAATTTTTTTTTTTTTTGTCATTTTTATGAAATCTTGTTGATTAATCTTCTATCAATCAATCAATCAATCAATCAATCAATCAATCAATCAACCAATCAATCAATCAGTCGAATTATCAGCTAATCATTGCACTGATATTACTGGATTATTATTATAACTGGTGCATTAATATGCTAGCTGCAGGTTATTTTAATTGTTTTATACACTGTTTAGCAGTGGTGCAAAACATCCAAGTACATTTAATCAACGACTGCACTTAAGTACAATTTTGAGGCACTTGTACTTTAATTGAGAATTCCCATTTTCTGCTACTTTATGCTTCTACCCCACTGAGTATCAGAGGGAAATATACACTTTTTACTTCTCTACGTGCATTTGAAAGCAATAATTACAAGTTACTTAAGATTTTACAGACAAAACATCTTATAATTAAGACGAATTTGTAAGAGTAAACTATCACATAATATGTTAAGTAGGTGAAGGTAGCCCCACCTTGTCCAGCTTCAACATATCGTATCATAATAATCCACTAAGGGGCAATTCTGATCCAAGTACATTTTCTTTAAGGAGGCTACATTTTTCTGATAATCCTACCTGATAATACTAAAACTGTACTTTTACTTAAGTAAACTTCTCAATGCAAGACTTGTAGTGGGGTAGTTTCTTCACTGTTGCATTACTTCTTTAACTGCGGTTAGGCAGTTTTCCATCTATAACAAAGCCTCACATGTTTTGTATGTAAAATTTTGATCTTTAAAGTAACTGCAGCTGTCAGATAAATGTGTCTGGACTAAAAGTGTAATATTTACCTCTGAAATGTGGTGGAGTAAACGTGTAAAGTAGCACAGAGTTAGTATGAGACACGGCAGGTGAAAACATTTTTTCATGCACTTGTCAGTTTTGAGATTTTGGGTGATTTTGCTTCTGTAACTCGTCTTCTTTCAGACTAGTGCGAGGAAACATCCAAAATACACATTTAGGTGTTTACTTTACTTTGTCACTGAGCTCAAGCTCAAGCTGAGGCTGCCACAACCACCTGGGCAAAACATAGGTGTGCAGAGTCTGAGCAAAGTTTAAAAAACAAACTGAGAAGACATCAGCAGGAAATGCATAAGGGGGGCTACAGATGGTACATATCAGATTTATGGACTGATAACAAAAGGGATATCCAAAAACCTTTCACTCTATAATGTTAATAAAATGACACAAGAATTTTGAACCTGTGTTCAGATTTCTGTTCAGATTTTATTTATGCAAATCTGTGCATGTTTAATTAGATATTGCCTCATTTGCATATGGAAACATACCATTTTAGAAAACTTCTAGTACAAAAAAGTAATTATCTAAGGTAGGTAATCAACTGGGGAAGTTTCCTGGGAAATTCTTTTACCCTATTCACCTGTGGTGTTAAAATACTCAAGTATGTTACCTCAGAATTGCACTCAAGTACAGTACTTAAGTAAATGAACTAAATTATTTTTCATTAATTTTCTTATTTTTCACATCTTAACAAATTTATGTCTGAGAAATAAGTTAAAATTAACAAATTTCCTGATGTTTTATAAAAAATGTTTTTTTTATAGATAAGAGCTTTATGTGAATCTTACAGAATGGATAACACCTTATTAAATTAACTTCATCTATTTTCTATTGTCTCCTGATAACAGATGATACGACCAGCACGAAACAATAACGCACATGGATGTCATTCTGCAGCCCCATCCTCTCACTTCCCGCGACCCTGCGTGGACAAAGGGAAGTGTCAACACCACCTCTCTAACTGCACAATTAACATGCAAATGAGCTCAGTCGCTAATGGCGATGGCAAAGCGCTCTTATGATGGAAATATGCTTTCTGTTTTGGCAGTATGGGTTAAACATTAGTCTATGGAATCAGCTGAGGACAGGAGGGCAGAGGGCCCCGAGGCTTCCCTGAGGGCACTGAGAGAGAGAGAGAGGGAGAGAGAGAGAGAGGTAGACTCGGAGAGTGGAACGGCCTCTGCACCTGCTTCACTAACTATGACTATGACACACACACACACACACACACACACACAGAGCATGACCAGGCGGTTATAATCAGCCTCGTTCAGGCTGTCAGCCCGGCCAATAACTTATCCCCTCAACTGCTTTTGTTCTAGCAGCAACTCGGCTGATGCGGCTGCTGCCCCTTATTCAACTGAAATTTATTTTCAATTGCTGCCCTCAGGCATCGGCCCTGCAGCAGCTCACTGACCGAGCAAGTAAACAAACCAGCGGACCACTTCACACACAGGCAGGACTCTTCAGATTGAATGCAGCGACATCTGCGATTGCCAAATGAGATGTTTATACAAACGCTGGAGATATAAAAGCCTTAAATGCCCCCACTGTTTGTACATATCTGACTAAAAAGCCTTATATTTGCAGCTTTGTAAAACTCAAATCTATGATGGAGCTGGCAAGCATCTGCCAATGTATTTTAATTAAAACAACTTTGCAGATTTGGAGGTTATGTTTTGGAAAAGGCAGCTCGGTCACAGGAGCACAGACTGAGGCTGACAGCATTTGTTGCCTTGTTAGCATCAGTGTCCAAGAGTGAAAAAAGGCCTGTTTGTGTGTGTGTGTGTGTGTGTGTGTGTGTGTGTGTGTGTGTGTGTGTGTGTGTGTGTGTGTGTGTGGAGAGAGGGCGAACAAAGCTGTGTTGCTCTAAGTGATAAACCTCGAGTGGCTCCCAGTAACAGGTGTGTGCTCTGTAAAGAACCAGTCGTTTGTCAAGCTTCATGAAAAGAGGAGCTGATGGCCACAGGCCGGTCAGTCAGCACTGACCGGCCTGCAAACCAAAATACACACAGGATTTATGGAGAACTGATATCTCTTATCTGTCCGGCAGTCTTATTTATATATACATTCAGGCTATTCAACTCTTGAAAGGCACTTTAAGGAACGTTTTGTTTTTCGTTCATGGTTGTCTTTCGAATTTTTAATGACATTTTTTCTTTTTTGACTCCTTAGTTGCAAACCTTTCGCTCTTCAGGCTATATTGTTTTTAGCTTATCTTCTATATTTATTCTACTTTATGTATTTCAATATGTTCTGATGTGATGCTGAATGTTGTCCCGTCTGTCCTGTTGCACTATGAGCTCACCAAGTTCCTAACAATGACTCAACAACTCGTTTATTTTGGCTCATTTATTTGTCAGTTCACACATGATCTATCTCCCATTTATGTTTTGAGGCTCTGATGCTTGCTGCAGACTTTCACAAAGCAGAACAAGTGGAAAGAGGTAAGTGCTAAAAAGCTTCTTCAGTTTAGAAAAGTTAGCACAGCACCTCCCTGCCTCTCTTTCCTTGTCCTTGTTCAGTATCTTAATCTTTAATATATTCTGTTTGTTTTGTTTTTTTTAACTTCGCTGTGCTGCATCATTATCACGTCCTCTCCAACTTCCTGCCTTTGCCTCCCTTAATGATACAGAGGTATTTGGATCTCAGTGGGATTGTCAGGATTTGTTAAAAGTATAAATGAGGACAATTTTTGTGAACCCATGCTAAGAAGATAAGCACTGTCACAATGAAAAACACAGTGTCAGAAAACACCTAATTCAGTCAGTTTGCAAGTCCATAACTTTTTCATGGTCACATTTATTATCAGCTTTTAACTGAATTACAGTAGAAATAAATAAACTAAAACTTCCACATGACCAACATTTTCAGAGTACAAGCCGGAGGCCGTGACACAGTGATATTACATGTGATCATCATACAGTCTGAGAGCAAAATGCAAGATTCACACTTTCAGAATAAAACTGAAAAAGCAGCGATTTACGTCCATCTCTTTAACATGCAACTGCCATGATTTGCATTTGTCTTGTGCATGTTATTTGCATGTGCATGATTGTTTTGTGCATTATTTTGTGGCTTACTTACAAATGGTCCCCCTCCATGAATGTAACCTTGCTTGATGGCAGCAGCAGCAGCAGCAGCAGCAGTTGTCTCTGCTTTACTCAGCTCCTAATTAGCCAGAATTAAGAAGTATTTCTCGCCCCATTGAAGAGTCCATTTCCTTTGAAACCAGAGCATAATAAACCTTAAGTAATTACCCCAACTCATGACTATTAACTCGCAAACCGCCAGCTTCCCTTGACAACATCCTCCTCAGTGTTGTGTGGTTAAAAGGCCATTGCAGCTACCCAGCTATTTACATCCCATCTGGCAGCCTGCGAGGGACAGACAGGCTATACTCATTCCTAAAGACAAAAAAAAAAAAAAGAAGAAATGTAAAATGAACTCTTTCACTCTTTCTCAACTTAGCCACAAAACTTGTGTTTTCTTCCCTCCAAGTAAGTTACAAAAGGGCTTCGTCTCCTTTTCTTTTTCTGTCTTTCTTTATTTTTTTAATCCACACACTCATTTGCATGCGGCGAGGCCGAGGAGGGGGTCTGAATGTATAATCTTCTGCATTTAGTAGCCTGTAATCCCGACGCCTTTCTGTGATGTGATTTTCTCCTCTTGGTCCCCCATGAACAATTAACTTGTAATCTCCACAAACATACATTCTGTCGCTGCAGAGATGAGACGGAGAAACACCCAAGGGACCCGGCGGACAAACTGCTCTGCGCTCCCCAAGGCGGATCACTTTCTAGCTGCTACAGGGAACAATTCAACTGGGCTCCATTAGGCTGCAGCCCACTCCCTCATTTCATCCTCATTTTCCCCTTTCTGAACATTTGTGTCCGCTGCTCGGAAATGTTAAATAAATGCGGTCTGAGCGTGTCTGCGAGGCTCATCATAAGGTGGTGTTAGTGTGCAACATGAGGCCCGAGGGGCAGAGATGAGACAGGAGAGACATCAGATGACCAGCTGATATAATATCAGGTGTGAAATTGTTTTAAAGTGGTCGTGTTGCTCTCGGGCTTTCCTCACTTCATTTTAGACCCGTATTCAAAATATTCATTTTAACGGACACACAAACGAAATCTTTAAAATTCTGCCTACTCATATCCTACTCAGGTCATTTTTAACGTCGTTATAATTTAAAGGAAATAAACAAAGGGAATAATCCAAGAATATAATTTTTCGTCCACTCACTTTTCAATATTTTGTCTATCAACATATTTGATCAGTTTCGCATTAAAATCCTTCATATTCTACTGAATTTCATTCATTTCGTTTATTTCAAATAATTATAAAACCAAATAAGTGGAAATACAGAGTCTGTAAAAGTAAAGACATCGTGACGGTTTTACAGTGAGGCCTCGCCTGAGTTTGGAGTGTTTATCTAAAAAGAAAAAGATTTGAAAACTGAAAAATGTGTGAGAGATAAACATGATTTGGCTAAAATAAAGGACAGATTTAGAGGAATGAAGGTTTAATTTTATATGACAATGAACCAAGTTTTTATAGTTTTGGGAGCCATAAACTTTCAATGTGTACACATGTTAAAAAAAAGGACAATTTACCTAAACTAAACTTCAGGACGTGTAACGAGAGTTGACATGAAGAATAGGCCTATTCTTTTTAATGTTCTACTTAAAAAAGAAGAGGAAGAAAAGAAGACAGTGGATATGATCGATAATTTCAGTTTTATTGAAATTTCATCCAGTGACGCTGGGCGATAATAAATATTTTATCAGTCATCAACAATGTACAAAAATAAAGACACGGGGTCTCTGGGCATAACAAATTCAGTTCAGCAAAAACAATCATGCTGTGATAATTATACCACCATGCAAAAAATAAAAAAATAAAAACAAAAATAAAAACAGGAAATGAGAGCACAAATGGACAAACAATGAGCCACGACATAAAAATAAATCTAAAACTTAGATTTTTAAACAAATTTCCGCGATGGCAGAATCATTTAGCCAAATACATAAATGTCATTATTTTCATATAGAACTCAAGTTTAAAATCCTTGGTACAAGGCACAGAGAGCATTCTTCGTTTTCACAAAATGACGCCTGATACAAAAAAAATTTAAAATTAAATCAAAATGTTCATGCAACCTCAGTCACCTTTCACATTTTGGTGTGAGACAAAAAAAAGTCAAACACAAGAGGATCGTGGCATCTTGTTGCATGACACAGAACTTTTTTTACCTTCAATTGGCAAAATCATCAGTCTTTATAAGTCCTTGTTACAAGGAGGAAAATAACACTTTTTTTCTCATACGCCAAACAAGAAAACAGACTAAACAACAGCATGCACCAGTGAGGCCAAATCACCCTCATGCCCTGAATTCTCTATTTACAAACATCATTACATCTCTCAGTCTCTACGTGTCTGTCACACAGACCGGGCATCATTTCATTCCGTCCTTGCCCTCCCCTGTGAGTCTCGTGAGGCCGGTGGAGGTGATGGGGATGTGTGGAGGAGGAGGCACCTGGCAGATGGTGCAGGGACACGGCAGTCCGGCCCAGTGCTGGAAGCCGGAGCCCAGCTGCAGGGCCGGGGGCGCAGCCGGGGAGCCCTTCATCAGGGAGTGGGGTGCTCGGATAGACGTGAGCCCCGGCAGCGCGCTCGTCAGAGTGGAGGACGTGGAGGAAGACAGCGCGCTCCCGAGGAGAGGATGCACCTGGTGCGCGGCGGCGGCGGCTGCTGCTGCGGCTGCAGCGGCCGGTCCCCCGGAGTGTCCACCGGCGCCGGGGGCGTGCGCCACGGTGCCGCAGTGGAAGGCCGAGTGCTGCCCTCCGTAAATCTCCCCCACCAGCCGCTTCATCTCGTCCAAGGAGCTGGTGAGCATCAGGATGTAGTTCCTGGCCAGAAGCAGCGTGGCTATCTTGGACAACTTCCGCACCGAGGGCCCGTGCGCGTAGGGCATCACCTCGCGCAGGCCGTCCATGGCCAGGTTGAGGTCGTGCATGCGCTTCCGCTCCCGGCCGTTAATCTTGAGACGGAGCTGGTACATTTCCTCCTCGGTGACTTGCTTCTTCAGTTTGTACTTGTTGCTGTTGCTGCTGCTACTGCTGCTGCTGCTGCTTCCCACGGACTTGGGGTCTCCAGACCGCAGGTGCTCGCTCCCGGTCATCTTCAGGCGCTGCTGCTCGCCGCCCTGCGTGGAGGAGGACACGGAGGAGCCGACGTGGTGGTGGTGGTGGTGATGGTGGTGCGGGTGGTGGTCTCGGAGAAACATGCCGTCCATGTCCGGGGAAGAGGCTCTGCTGCTCGGGCTGGAATCTGAATTCATTTTATGGGTTCGCTTCCGAGGTTGCTGGGTAGGAGGTCGCTGCTGGCTTCCTCCCTCTCTCTCTCTCTCTCACTTTCACTCTCTCCTCTCTCTCTCCTCTCTCCCTTTTTACTCTGTCCCTTCTCACTTTCTGGAGCCTCTCTGGTCACCTGATTTTGTCTGTATCCCGTCTGTCTCACACTCTTATCACATCGGTGACCACTTCTCCTCTGTGTCTGCCGCCTTTCTCTCTCCGTGTGTCTCTGCGGTGAGGAGGACACTGATTGTGGGTATTTATACATGCGGGCAGACAAAAGCGGCTTTCCTATTCATAACGCCTAGTTAGGAGGATGACGTGCCCGTTAGAAAGGGGGCGGTGTGCTTTGACTGTCCCAGTGACCGCGGTGCGCAACCATTCACTGCCATTGTCAGGACACTGTTGGGGGGCACAGCTTCTTCTCTTCTCTTCTCTTCTCTTCTCTTCTCTTCTCTTCTCTTCTCTTCTCTTCTCTTCTCTTCATCATTTTTAAAAAATCTTGTTTCTCTGATGAGATTTATATAAAAGTTGTTTTGAGAGTCTCCGACATCATTTTTCAGAAGCTACTGAAGAACTCGCTTCGTTGTGGTTTGCCTTGTCTGCTGAGAATTTCTGTACATTTTTACGCACGAAATCGACAACTATATCATCGCGAAAAAGATATATTTTAACACCTTTTCATCCCACAGGTATAAAAAAAAAATGCTGATTAAATGCACCAGGAGGAGGAGAGACCACGCTGTGTAACTTCAACAGCTTCTCTCACACTGTGGTGGATGAGTGGTGTTTACCGGACGGTTCAGAATTGAAACCAAAAAGTCTCCGCGGTTCGGCCGGTGGTTGCCCGAGGGAATGAGGAGGAATGGGAAGGGAAATTGCTTTCCCATTCAGCGGCTCCTGCTGCAGCAGGGGAGCAGGGCCTCCGCTGGGACAGAGGTAACATGCCCGCTCCGACACTCGGCACTCTGCCGGCCATATGGCAGCATGTGGGCGTCAGAGTTTACCCAGATACCTCGTGTCTGGACCCCCATAAAACTTCTCATCGCTTCCATGTGTTACTGAAAGGATCTTTGTTCATTTAATCCCATTATTATTATTATTATTATTATTATTATTATTATTATTATTATTATTCTCTTTTCTTATAGCCTAAATAGGAACAAACTATTTTCACTGATAATACTCAGCACTTAATCTAAAAATGATCATTTAAAAAAAAAAAAAAAAAAAAAAAAAACTGCTTACCATTATTATAGCATTTCATGAATGCAATTTAATTCAATATACTTCATTTTTCTCTGAAGGGGAAAACACAAATACACACAAATGATTCATTTACACACATAGAAACATCTTAAAAATGCAGAATAAGGAGAGTTACAAATGCCAAATTGCATTTAAAAATAATTATGAACATTAAAAATTAAAATCTGGCATATATGCTGTAATTTCAAAATGATAAAATAAACCAATTTATGAAAATTAGCACAATTATAAAAACATTTATCCATCATAAAACATATTTTATTGATGAATTAAGCAGACAGACAGATGTGTAATAGTTGTGCTGTGTCAAATATTGGGAGAATACACTAAATTGAGTCAGTATTGTCTATATTGAGCTGCTGAGAGCTCTCTCTCCACTCTGAAGAGTCTACTCCAAATCTGTTTTGTGGAGGTGGAGTGGAGGAACAGGCCACACAACAATAACACGTGGAAGTAACTGAAGCACTCTTCCTCTGACCACCACCTCAGCATCCCTCCATCCATCCATCTGTCTGTCTATCCATCCATCCGTCCGTCTGTACACCCACCCACCCACCCAGCCAGCACTTCAAACCCGGATAATAAAGTCTGTCTCAAACTCTACTCGGTGCTCTATCCTTCTCCAATGAGATCCCCCTGGTAGAACAGTAAAAATGTGTATTCACGGCCTCATTGTTGGCCCAGCAAAAGAGCCCTTCTCATAAAGGTGCTGCCAATGCAAAGAAAAGCGCTGGTCGGCTTTGCTCTCTCTTGGTGGCATTTGAAAGTGTAAAGCTTTGAATACCAATTGCTTGAACTGGACATATGTGAATCCGCTGTAAGCCTACTAATCCTGTCCCCAAGTGTTTCTTTGTGTGTGGGGCAGCCTCGCACACCCAAGAGAAAGTGTTCCTAATCCGGCCAATGTGGAGAAATGTGTGAATGAGAGGGACAGAGGAGAGCTCAGTGGATGTGTGTGTGTGTGTGTGTATGTGTGTGTGTGTGTGTGTGTGTGTGTCAGGCATCAATTTGTGCAGGAACACATGCTTTTGAATGGGTTTCTTTTGCTTTATTTATGTATTTTGGTGTTTTTCAGTCCGTGTTTGTGTGTGTCCATCTGAGGCCCCTAGCTCCACACCACCAGGACACTGGTCTAAATGGAGGCAGTTATTCACCGTTCCCCACACTACTGTCGCAGCAGGTCGCCCCTAATGTGCTCTTTTCACTGCGTAAGCTCTTCGCTTTCCTTTCATTCCTCTGTTCGTATCTTTTTATCTCTTCCCCTCTCTCCTTCTCCTCTCGCACTCTCTGTCACTACCCCTTCCTGCTTCCTCCTTGCTTCTTCTCTCGCAGCCATCTCTCTTTTTATCTTTCCTCTCTTTCATAAGCTCTCTATCCCCTATCACATCAGTTTTGTGGGCAGCAAAAGGGCAGTTACAAACTAAAAATCACTGGGTCACAGCTGATCCAGTGAACATTGTTTTGCACAAGAAGAAATTCAAGACAGTTTTAAGGTGAAACTTGAGCTTGTGTCATATTTTTAGTTTTTGTAAATAATCCAGAAGCAATATATAAAAAAATACACTAACATTGGTGAAAACAACCCTCTGGTACTGGGTGAGGTTACACTGAGCTTACATACTTTACACTTTTCCAGTGTTTTATTTGAAGTTTTGATCTCCACAAGATGATATATTTGTGGTTTTAAGTACCAAAAACCATCGCAGTGTAGTGTTACATCTCTCTGGAGCTCAGGCAGGAACGGGGCATTTTATGTCTGAGCCACTCCTCTGATTGGCTGACTATTTTCTGAGTGACGCTCGGCTGGGTAACAGACTGTGGTCTGCTACTGTAGCTTGGTAAAACTCACCGGTAAATGCAAATGGTAATGCTGAGTGCTGAAATGAGCCAAACAGACGGTCAAAGTCACACTAAAATGCTCTGGTTGGTATTTCACAATAAACAACCTTTAGCCACTGGTCTCTGATATTGCTCTTCTTGGGAAGGCTGCACAGTGATATATTGGCTTCCTGACATCCAACGATTGTGCAGCGTTCCCTCAACATTTCTCTGTCTTGTATCTTTTTAGCTCAGTGACAGAACGACTCCTCGGTGTTTCGCTGTCAACCAAACGACAACAAACAACAACAATAAAAGGTTGGACAGTGGGTACAGGCGGACTGCGCTGGGGACGTGGCTGAGGGCGGTGAGTGCACAGTTGTGACATCACAAAGTTACAAAGTATGACGGCTTTCTGAATATGGATTGTGCGCACTTCTCTGTGGACTGAGTGTTTTGATACTTTCACAGTATTTGTGTAGCACAAATCTCACTTTCTACAATAAGACCTTTAAACATTAGGTAGAAAAAAGATCAGAAAGCAGGTATGTAAGCATGTACTTTCTCTTTTGTCCTCTTTTTGTTTCACTGATACAATAAATGAACAGTTTAACACATTTTTTTTATGTGTACTGTCATTGTAACAAGACAATGTGAATTTAACATGAACATACAGAGAATTATCACCTGGACCCCCTCAGCTTTTCATCTGTTATGTAAGACTATATATTAGTATCAACCTGTCCTATAATTCTCCTTGGTTTTACAGAGGTTTATAGCGAGTTTCGGTTCGTTGTTTATCTGTCCGCCAGCGACTTTACTGCTTTGGTTCACTCTCACTTCTGTCATAGCTTTGTTTTCGGCCGCAGCAGGCAGCTGTTTTCAGAGAGAAAGCTCTAAAAACCAACAGCACACTACCTGCTCAGCACCAGGCAGCAGACAGACTCAGCAGCTGGTGAACATAGTGGAGCATTTAGAAGCTAAAGAGCCAGATATTTCCCACAGGAGTTCACAGAGACCAGAAACAGAACTATAAGAGAGTGAATGTTGGAGTTACATCCACCAGATAGACAGATAGAGAGGTGAGTCCATATGAACAATAATGTTGTTCCGTGACTGATGGAACGATCATTCAGCAGGGAAAAGTGCACCGCTATCATCAGTTTATAGGCTGGATAGGTAACTAGCTGGACGGCTGCAGCACATTAAACAGCAGGTAATCTACATGCACATGTTACTCTGGTTTGTTCAGGTGCTGATTTCTTTTTCTCTTGTTCCCCTGCTGTTGCTCACGCTGCCAGTCAAACGCAGACACAACCAAACCCTCCAGCCGGCTGAGACAAAAAGAAGCACTTAAAAACCAAAACCTGCTACCATTTTTCACTCAAATATGAAGACTAAATGAGCAGTT
Organism: Seriola dumerili; assembly: GCF_002260705.1. NCBI lineage: Eukaryota > Metazoa > Chordata > Actinopteri > Carangiformes > Carangidae > Seriola > Seriola dumerili. The sequence continues at coordinate 5,693,396 of NW_019174733.1, read as the reverse complement.
ATAATTGTTCATACTATGCTTTATAAAGTTTACAAGCGATCTTAGTTTAAGTTTTAGCTCAGTCTGTGTCGCATATGTAGCAGGACTTAAAAGACATTTAAGGTTTAAATACTTCCAACCAGTCCCCTGTCAGTCTCTCTCTCCTGGGTGGGCCGGGTCACTAGACCCCCTCTAATGAGCTGGGGGCAGTAAACAGTGAATGGAGGCGTCCCTCCAGCAGCATGTGAGGACAGTAGTCGGCAGCGGCTGTCTCACTGTCACTGACACAAACAGTGTCAGCTGAACATCTCTGAGCTGAAAGGAGCCCGGTGCTTCACAGGAGACAATACACACTCAGAGGGAGACACAAGGTCAAGGTCACAGCTGAAGCCGTTAAAGTGTAAAAAAAAAAAAAAACTTTAACATTATCTGTTGCATTCAGGCATAGTTTGGAAATGATTGGTGTGTAAAATCAAATGAGGTTAGTTTCTGTTGATGTTTTAGATTATTTATGGCAACAAGGAGCCATTAAAGAACTGTTTAAGTTATTTAGTGTAATATTGATTATGTTAACAATCACACTCCCAACTCCTGTTTACAGCTCTGTCTAAAACAGTCTTGCACATTAGTAACTTAGAACCTTTCCAAAGTCCAAAATCTATAACACTGTTAAACAAACAAAGGTTTTTGGTGCATGTGTGTATCCTGTGTTTTTTGCAAGTGATAGTTGGTGTAGCAGGCGGCAGTTAGCGTGTTATCTTTTAACATAGATATATTAGTAAAGTCTCAATATGGTGTGACCCTTTAAACAAAGACTTGTGACCCATGCAGTTTTTTGCTGATGAATTATTTGTTTTATTTGAATCATCTTCACAGAAGAAGTAATTCACATGAAAATGATGTGTTATTGCAAGTAGGGGCTAAATTTAGATTTTTTTTTTTGTCTCGCTCAGGCCTGTGCACAGAACTAACTAGTCTAAATTTAGTTGTGGTTTAGATGTGATAGTCGTAGTCTGCCAGTTTCAAATGAAACATATTTATCTCACAAGCCCTTGTGCTTCATGTTTAATAAGAGATCGAGATGATGAGAATCATTATGTCTGAGTTTGTCCAGTTTGTGGTGATGGGAAGTATAGATTATGAACGGCACTACAGGATTTATTATGTGCCTACAATCAGGGAATAAGTGCTGCTGTCCGCTGATTTTATTTCTGTTTTTTTAGTGTTTTCTGTAACTTTGTTGGTATACGTCCTTGAGGAGTCACGTTGTAATAAAAGCAAGTCTGAATGACTATAAATCAGGCATCTTTGTGTCATTCCCTGCAGTTTTAGGTGCTGGGAGGATTCAGTGAAACACTTAAAAATCTGGCATAATGAGAAGTTCTCCAGGATAACAAGCTTCTGTCAGTGGATAAAAACAATGACGATTCTGGTACAATCTTAAAAATGCCACTGGAGCTGTTCTTTCATCACCCCAGTCAACATTAAGATTGTTTTTACGACTTGCTGTTTCTACATTCGGCAGAGTCATCTTTCAGAAAATAAGATGCATAAAATTTGGGTTATTAGGCTACATTACAAGCAATTAACATTAACATGTTTCATGGTGGTCAGACTTAATCACATCCAGATATTTGTGTGAACTGCAGCAAAGGAACAATAATAAACTGTTTATGGTGAAGTTTGAAGCTGCAGTGATTCTGGAGGAAGGCTGTTGTATTTGGCAAAGAAGTTTGTTTACCTGTGTTGTTGCTTTGCAGAAGTCATTGGTCACTGTCGCTGGACTTGTGCAACTTCTATTTCTTGAAGAATATTAAGGTACAAAAGCTTTGTTGTTTTTTTTTGTTTTTTTGGAGGCCTTACACAGATTTTCTTTTTTAGAAATTCTCACTTTTGAATGATTTGGAAGTTATGCACGTTGGGTTTGTTGAGGTGAATGCATGTCTACATGTGCAATATGTTAAAATCAAAATATTATTAAAACTTTTACAGACTTAAATTATATTCACTCGACTCACCAGACTGTCCTGTAGAAATATATGAGCTCTGTTGTTTCTGGGACTACATGAAATATTAATATCAGGGTGTTTTTTTTTATTTTTTAAGCTTTAACTGTAGGAATAAACACCACAGCATTTTACAGAGTTCATGAGTAGGTGTATTAGACCAAATGCATGTGTAATTGTTGATCCGTACTCCTTTCATTTTGCCCATCAAAGACTCCATCAAACTGCAGTTTGAAGTTTCACAAAAAGAGATTTCACAGAGGTTGAAGCATTCGAACGGCAGATGGAAGACAGCAACACAAGTATTGAGATCTTAGAGTGAAGCCGAGCGAAACCCTCCAGCCTCTATCAAAAGTAGTTCTGAGATTTATTTTTAAGATTAAAGTGTAACATTTGAAAAGTAAATGATGACTGCACCTCTCAGAAATGTTTCGGTAACTTTTTAAAAGCCCAGTTTTTCCCTCTTAGTTTACTTTGGGTAAATTCTGGGTAAAAGAGAATATCAATAAGATTTCTGTCTTTCTCATTTTTGTTTTGAGAAAAGTAAACAAACCTTCAAATTATAGCAAGCCTTTAATTAAGGAGACGATCAAACGATTAAAAGCTCGTTAATTACAGACCTCACAGCCATCTCCGCCAACATGAATATTGAGGTCCTAATTAATATTTGTGGGGCTGTTTTGTTCTTGGAAGACATTGGCGTTAATTAGGCAAAAACAAGTCAAATTAACATTTCAGTAATGAAGAAACATACCTTCATGTTCTTATTTCTCTCTGTCTGAACACGCTCTGATACAAATTTGGCATCTCAAAGCTTTGTGAAGCATGTTGATGATGAGTTTTATCAAACAGAAGCAATAATGTTTTCTGTCGTGCATTTTTCATCCTGATGCACAGCTGCTCAAGGTGTGTATTTCTTGATTGTCTCTCTGCAAAGAGAAATATTTACTGGTGTGAGAAAAGTCACTATTTAATTGGAATCATTGCTTTGCCGCCTATATGGATGAAAGAGCTATTAGATCCAGATTCAGATTCAGATCTCCAGAGTCAGATCTCAAACCTTTAAGTAAAATTAAAATAAAATTATTCTCACTTACTTCATAAAGTGAATCCTTGGAGTTTCAAGCAAAAGTTCAGCACTTTGTGGGTGATAGTGCAGAGAACAACAAAAATACTGCGCATGCATTCACTTTATTTCTTACTTCATTACATCTATCAAATAACACAAACATCTCTCTCCAGCAGTCTGACATGCCACACTACATCACTTCAGCACAACAAAGCCATTAAAATTAATCATTGCCTCACCATTAGAAGTGTCTGCTTTTCTTGGCAGCAAAATTCCTAATTAACTTCTTGAATCAAATAAAAACTCCCAAAGTCACTCGAACTCTGAGGTGGACACACTAAGCACAAAAAGTCATATCCATTGATCCACCACTGTCTTGTGCTCACAGCGTCTTCAGCAGCGGTCTCTCCTGTTTGTTGGTGGAGCAGCTGAAGTTGTCCATGACCAGTGAGGGACCCTGCTGTGGATGAGCCGACTTGTCTCCGTTGTTTCTGAGTTGATGTCTGGTCCTGGTAGTGCCACTTCACAACTGGCATTTTATTATAAGGAGATCTGCTTGCCGTCTTTTTGGCTAATGCCGCTCTCTTTAGGCCGCCTGCTAACATTAGCATTAGCTGCTGCAGGGTTGTCTGGTGGCTGAACTGCAGGACAAACACCTGTCATCTCATGTTTTTAGTCTTTTTGAAAAATCAGGTTCACTTTAATATTAAAGTAACTGCTGTTTTTCGCTTTTTCTTTTTCTTTTTCAGTCTTTTGCAATCCAGAGTTCACCTGAGCAGCTCATAACTGGACAACACCATGACACCATTTGTAAGTTCAAAATTAGCCTTGTTCTAACCCACCCAAGTGTTTTCTAAATCTGGATTTGTGTATCGCTAAACCAAAACAGGCTTAACCACCCAAACTAGTCTTAATGTACAGATTGGTTGTTACTAAAGATTTACACCCACTGTAAACTGCCAGGTGTAACTGTGGTGTAGCTAGCTGAACCAAATGACAAAGCTAACGTTAGCAATGATGACTCATAGTGTTAATATCTACCTGAAAATTGATCAATAATGCTGATTGATAATGATATCAATCTTGAAGGCTCTAAGTAATAGCTCACAAAAATAACACAACATGCCAAATTTACAAATAACAAATTTGCTTATAGAGGACTATCTTCTCTTATCTCTAACATTTGACTAAATGTATGAATAATACTGACTGTGTGACGTGTATTTCTCCATGTATTCAGGCAAAAATGAAACAATAACATACACACTTACAAAAGACATATTTTATTTTGAGCCGGACTTAGATTTTTGGAAGTCGTGCGTAGCTTGTAATGCCTCCGTGAGTTCAAGTTTATGTTGTTGTATTTCTTTTGGTTGGACAGCGCTACAGACGCTTCCTAGTAACTGATGTACACATTAGCCTACTAAAGTTCTAACTAGCTAAGACATATTTAAGTTTTAAGTTATTAATGGTGCAACCAGAGTCACTAAATCACTTTTTTAAACTAGCTAGTTGGTAGCTATTGAATTAGAGAAGGACTATAAGTTGAAAACTTATGGTGCAAAACTGGATTCTCCACTGGTTTGAGTCTTTATGCTAAACTGAGCTAAGCTAACTGCTGGCTGTAGTTTTATGTTTTACAGACAGATGTGAGAGTGGTACCAACCTTCTCAAAGCGTACGCATATTTCCCACAATGTGAAAATATTCCTCTAACCTTTATAATCATCACCTCCAGTATCATCCTCACCTCGGTCATCAGTCATCCTCGTCCTCCTCCTCCTCCTCCTCCTCATTAGACTCACACAGACACACACACACATACACACAGTTACACACCCCACCAGCACTTAACCAGCCTCGAGCCCGGCCCACCAGCTTTTGCAACAAGGTTCTCCTTTTAACTGTCCCTTTCAGTGCGGGACAATCGGACACCTCCCATCGCCTCCTTTCAGGCTGCAGCTCCAGCCTCGCCTCCTCTCCTCCCCATTCTGCTCCCTGTGTCACTTTGTGTCCGCTTCGCCCCCTCGCAATGGGTGCACATGACCAGAAAATGAAGCAGGGGTCTCTGCAAGCGGAGAATGAAAGCGAGTATGTTTGTGTGTGTTTGAGAGAAAGCGAGAGAGAAGGAGAGAGATTAACATGTAGGATTTAAGCCGGTGTGATGGGGTGATGGTGTGTGAGTGGGGTTACATGTAGAGAGGAAAGTTCGAATCGGGTCTGGCACATGCATGTGTGTGTGTGCGTGTGTGTGTGTGTGTGTGTCACTGACTAGTGTTTATCCATCTTTATCTTAATGTGACAAGATCATCACACACACTGGGCTATAACCATGCATGTTCACAAATACAGTACTCTCATACAAACGTGTGTGTGGGACTGTAGACACACACATGAAAACACTCACACACACACACACACACTCCATTAGAGGAGCATGTGAGGCTGCAGGGTGTAAGGCCTGGTTACTGTTAGAGAGATTATCACATCATTAACTGCTAATGAAAAACCAATTCAGACAGCTCTCCTCCTGCGCTCTGTGCTCTCTCTTTCTCACTCAGTCTGAGATTTTCTGCTTAACGGGGGCAATAAAACATGAGCCATTCATGCTTCTTGCTTATTTTAGTTGAAGCTCTGGATTGTTTTTAATCAACAACAAATTCCAGACACAAGGGGCATTGCTTGTCAGACAAAAAAGAAAAAATTGAAAGTGGCGGGAGAAGAGAAGAGAAGAGAAGAGAAGAGAAGAGAAGAGAAGAGAAGAGAAGAGAAGAGAAGAGAAGAGAAGCCATTAAGTACATTTCCATTCAAATATAGCAAAAATTTTAACCAAATCTATTACAAGTCAGCAAGAGAAAATGCAAATTAATGAGCATTTTCATCCACTAATGTTATGCAAATATAAGCAGTTGGCACCTAAAGATAAACAGCTGGTGGCACTGACTCTCTAGTCAGCTGACGTTAAACACCATAGAAGAAGAAGGCACAAAGAGATGACGTAATGAAAAGGGCTCCAGTCAAATGTCGGAAAAAAAACGTGGAAATCCTAATAGAAATATATTATCATGAAATGACATTATCATCATTGAAACATGTTATCTTTGTTTCATGTATTAATTTGAGGAAGTCTCCCCATCACTCCAAACACAAAGCACATCTTGAATAGAATAGTGTCGTCTGCAAACTTGATAATGGTGTTTGCGCTGTGGAGTGGAACGCAGAGGACGTAAAGATAGTTTCCCTTTTTTCCCCAAAATTTCCTGCGTCTTCGCTGATATTTTTTTATGCGCAAATTAAAAATGTGCCTAAAACAGGTGATGAAAACACACTTGGTCTGTTACTTTCTTATTTTCAACATCTTTCAGCTTTTCAAAATCAAATGATATACCATCTTTATATCTTTACATGAGAATCTTGCACACTGCAACTTCAACTTCCATCCTCAGTTATTGGGACCAATAAGTTGTATTAAATGTAGCTCAAGCAGTGCTGTAACATTAAATATTGTCTTACAGTATATTTACCATTGATAATGAGGACAATGCTGCTAATGGGGCTGAAATTAGGTCGGGGGCAGCTACAGATGGTGTTAAAGTTAATGAATGGCTCAAGCAATAATCACAATTACCATAGAACCTAATTGTGTCCGTACATAGAGATATACACAAACTTTGCTTATTATCTGTTAAAGCACAACTGATAAATGCAAAGTCTTTAAGCTGCAGTGAAGTGCAGACATCCTTTGATGCAACTCAGAAAGCCCTGCAATATTTACTATCCTTGTGAAACTTGTAATGTTCACGCTTGACTCTGTCGTGGTTGTGTTCAATTGTTTTGCACCTACATACTCGCCTCTTTACAATGTGGTCATATACACAAGTGGCTGCATCTTTCATATTCTTGCCTGCGTTTAGATCAGGGCCACATCGTCCCAGCAGCGGCGAGAGACATCATATACAGTAGATAACAGTGGGTAACTGCTGCTCAGCTGTGTTAGTTTCGTTAGACAAATGTTCAGTATTGTTGCCGTCATTTGTTCAGAGTTCATGTCAGTGTGCCAGCTGTTCTTGCACACGAGTGCCTATTTGTGTATTAAATCAAATGTTTATATATATTAACTTTAACTTGCTTTTTCATAGTATCATTCAAACAAATGACTTTTTGAGCGGCTGACCTTGTGTTTCAAAGGTCAATACTCTTCTGTTTCCCTGCCCATTAGTGAATCATTAGCAGGCCCCGCGGTATAGAGACGGCAGTAGTTACTGTTAGCTCAGATTCTTCATCGTCAACGCTTCTCAAAGCTGAAACCAGACCTTCTTTTGCGGGGCTGGATGGATGAATTGCCGCTGAAATGAATCGTCTGCATATTCTAATGCTCTGAGAGAAAGTTTATGGCACAAGAGAGAGAGAGAGAGAGTGAAGAAACAACTTCATCAAACACATCATCCGTCCTTTGACTCTTTGCCTTCTGACATCAGTTTGCTCCTGTGTACAACAGGTTTATATTTATGTGTCTGCTCATGCACACTTTTCTGTACGTGTGTGAAGGCACGTGTGGCATGTGTACGTGTGTTTTGACTGCATGCAGCAATATAAAAAACCACACCAGCACAGGCCACATTTTTCAAGTTTGTTTGACGCATTTAAAATGCTAATAACCAGTTTATTATGTGCTACATCAAATGCAAATGCTTTGTTTTACTGCCGTGAAGTTGGGCCGACGTTAGCATTTGCATATCTTATGTCTGTCTCCTTAGCATGCATGGAGGAACTGGATAGCGGGCAGACTCCCAATAAATAACATTAACAGGCGCATTAGATAAACAAGCGCCAATGATGCTGCTATTAGGGAATGCAGAGCCATAGCCCGCTTAAATGTAGGTGTTTGACACAGCAGCATATGGTGTGCAAATTTCCCCCAAATCAACCGAACACCAACGCTCTCTGGAAATGTCAGGGAGAGCAGACGGATTGAAAAAACATCGCTTTAACAGCAGACGCTTTACGATGTTGAGAAAATGCTGCAGAGGAATTTGCCTCTTTAAGACCAACTGGCGGCTGGTGCTCCTTGTGTGTGTGTGTGTGTGTGTGTGTGTGTGTGTGTGTGTGTGGGTGTGTGTGTGTGTGTGTGTGTGTGTGTGTGTGAATGAGAGAGACAGCAGTTAAGACAATAGTTCAAACTCTAATTGTAAATGAGAAACTTTGTCTGGTTTAATGTTCAGTTCACTTTAAGTCTTAATCACTTTCAGGCTCCATTCAGAAACCCACTAAGACGTAAAGTAAACGTTCCATAAAGAAAGTCATATATTCCTGTTAAACCGCCTCTGACTGCTGAAGCAGCAATGCATTATAAATATGAGATGGAACATGACGACACTGGGTACACAAGGTAGTCGGTTTTGTTACTTTTTTTTTTTTTTTTACAGTGGCTTTGTGATGTGGCGTGTTGTTTATTCATGTGTCTAACACACTGACGGAAACTTTACAAGAATACACCTCTGAATGTTGGCTTTATATCACTATTACAACATACTGAGAAATGAGTATGGGTCACTACAGCAGCAACAGACCGGTACAATATAACATATAAATACTATAACATAATAAGAAGATGGTTCTAATAGCTAGCATGTGACTTGTTACTTATGTCTTAAACATAAAAATGCTACATTTACTTTTTGGTGTTTTATGATGGGATGTTAGCCCCAGAATCAGCTCTATAAATAGCCTAGCTTTGTCCAGTACACCTGCCAGTGGTTTAGCAAACACTGATAATACAGGGTGACCAGCAATAACTTAAAAGTGAGAAAATGAGAGCATGCAGAGGCTAAAAGGTTACACTGAATCATATAATCACTTAGCGATAACAAACAGATAATTACAGCATTAAAGAACATAAGAAACTTCCTGATTAGGTTTGGGTATAGTAAAATAAACAAAAGCTTGTTTTGATTGTCAATACCAGCATCAGTAAGATCAGTATCACATTAGATTAAAACATGAAAACCCTTCTTAGTGGATGCACTCTTTGCTTCTCTGCTGCTGCTGTGTGCATGCACGCAGCGATCGCCATGTTTGTTCAGAGAGGAAATACAATGAATATTTGTTATTTGTCAATCACAGAGTTGTGTTAGAAATGTAAACAGAAAAGTCTGATGTTTGATCGGTGGTGATGAAAATTCAGATTCAGAAGTAGCATATTAATGATGGATTAACCTCATACAGGTCGTGACACGTCTCTCTCCTCTACATGTCAGGACATCGGCAGCTTTTAATAAAAGCTCCTTACCAGTATGACTTATTCTGTGCCTGTATCTCTAAATGTAATTTTGCGGTATCTCCAACCGAATTCACAGGGGATCACTTACCATGCATGTTTAGTTTACATTAACAATTACTTTTAGTTTTATGCATTGTTGACTTGTAAAGCTTTTTGACTTTATGTAACATAAAAATGTTACGGCTAACTGTCACAGCACGAGTTGTATCCTCTAGTCTCTTTGGAATCAAACTCGCAAAAACTCCATATGTATTTTAGAGAGTGTTTGGTTCAGTGAATTAGTGAGCATTTCAAAATAGAAAATATGACAAAAAAAGTAAGCAATATAAATAGAGTCAAGCGGATGCTGATGAATAGTTGAGTTTTATTTCACGACAATAAATGTAGTTTTGGTCATAAAATAAAATCCTGCAAAATATCTGTCCACTTCAACCTGAGAGAGGGTGGCCAATAGATCTCTGTTTTCTTTGGCTTTGGACCTTGAATCAAAGCATGAAAAATGGTCAATAACTGAAACACAAAAGAACATCATGCACAGTGTCAGCCCAGCTTCTGCTCACACACCTCTGTCTGCACAGAATTAACCTGACAGTTCGATAAGAGTGAACATCAACCCTATTTTCTCTCTCTTTCAAAGTGTTGTGGCATTGTGTAAATATGTAATTATAACTGTGTTGGGATAGTCTCCCTTTAACCCAACATTATCCTCTCTCTTTTCTTCAGACCTCTCCTCTCCTCTTTGTTAAAAGGCCACTTGTGATGAGATGCCAGCGTTCACTTGTTCCTTCATTTGTAGTCACTGTACGCCCGGGCACTCCGGATGAGTGTCAGCTACATACCACAAACAAATGCTGAAGTGTAGATGCTAATGCTCTCTTTTTGTGATTCTCTCCTTCCTCCTTCCAGCCTGCCCAGTAATCTCTCCTCCCCTCTCTCCTCCTCTCTCTCGGTCCGTCTCCCTGCTCCTAATCCGCTCCACAGCCATGAAAACTCTCCATGAGAGAGAGATGACCCGTTGTAATGGGTGGAGGCAACCACCCACACACACTGCCGCGGAGGGTCCAGCCAGCGCACGCACACACACACACACACACACACACACACACACACACACACACACCACACACCACACACACACACACACCACACACACACACTTGCTAAAAATAAGATGCACCGAGATGGTTTTCAAGGAGAATCTATTCTGCTGTCACCAAGGACACTCAAAATACTTGTCTGATGTTGAAACGATTAGCTGATTCATTGATTATTCAACTGACAGAAAATGAATCACCAAAAATTCTGGTAGCCAATTAATTGTTAAGTAAATGATCAAGCAAAAATGTCAAACAGTTTCTGCTTTCAGCTGCTAAAACGTGCAGATTTGCTGCTTTTCTCTGTTTTACATCCTTGTAAATCGAAGACATCGCCATGACCTCTGAGAACATATGATGCAAATTTTTCATGATTTTCTGACATTTCACAGATGGAAAATTATTCCCGGATTAATTTGTTCCCTGGCTTTTGTCAGGTTCATGCAATCAGCCAATCAGCATGCCTGTTTCACCTGTAGTTGTGATTTGCTGACAAATTTATCTAAGGAACAGCACATTTGACCATGTGAAGAAACAGAAATGATGGTGACTTTTCTGTATTTTTGTGCACTTTTGAAAACAAAGTCCTTGAACTGAATTAAAAAAAAGACAAATGCCTGGAAATGGACAAAGTCTGTTAAATGCCACAGCTACAATTAAATATCCCCATACGAGAAGATTCCAACAGCAGGTTTGCGTTCCCTGAAGATAACTGAAGTCACACAGCGTAAACAAAGATCTGATTTCGTGAGCAGATCTCCAAACATGAGGGAAATATGTTTCCATCAGTGCATCACAGCAGCTGTTTTGGTGAGCTGAGTGTGTGCAGGTGTTGAGCTCTCAGTGGGATCGTTCAGCCATTTTCCTGCCGGCTCCTGGACTCTTGTTTATTAGACTGCTTAAAGGACCATACAGCTGCTTTTGAATGTTGTTAGCTAGTGGAGTGCAGATTGCATATGTTTTACATCCCTGTTGACCATTTTCCAAAGCGCATGCCACAAGTTTTAAGTCGATTGCTGTAAACCATGGAAGTTTTGAATTGAAGCTTGTGAATAGGATGCTTCATTTCAGAGCTGGCTGCCGAACAAAAACCTTGTGTAAATGTGTTGGTTCTGGGTTTAGAAATCTGTGCACACGGTTTATAAGGTGTGCTCTCAGATTCGTAAAAACTGTGCCCTCGGACTGCAAGTGAGAAGCACAGTAGATACAGCGGTACACAACGCTGCACTGCCCTCGTAATGTAGTTCTGCCTTTTTCTTCACATCAAGGAGCATGTAGAAATGTTTGAAGCATGTCTGTTTGTTGGTTGGTTTGTTTATTTGTTTATCAGCAGGATTACGCTAAAAAAGTACCAATGTGCTCCAAACTTGGTGGAAGGACGGGCCATGGGCCAGGGAAGAACCCATTAAATGGTGGTTTGGATCCGGTTAAAGGGGAATCTGCGACGTTCCTTAATATTGTGAGATTTTTCAACATTTTTCTCAATTTCTGATGCAGGAAATAATGTATGGATCTTGATGTGAAACATCAGACATATTTATGTTGTTGAGATTGATGAGTTTGTACAAATTGTTGCAGATCCAGATAATAAACCAGATCTTGTGGTTTGGTTTTGGCGCTCTACTGAGTGCCGTTCTAGTTTTAGTTGTGAGGGACCTTCTACCCGGGGACACCCTGACACACACCCTGCAACCAACACATGCTCCATCTCCACTAAGACTCTCTAGCTCTCTCTCTCACACACACACACACACACACAGACACACACACACACACACACAAACATACAATACCCCTGCTAGTTAGCGACAACCAGACAAGCCACATAGCCATGCTACAGTAGCATTTCCTCGAGACCAGCTCCTCCAGTCCTGCTTCAACAGATGGCCCGACAGGTCCCTGGACAGGCTTGCAAGGTGGAGGGAGGGGGCCAAACAAGTGAGGGGTGGGTGGGGGGGTAGAGGAAGGGAGGTTGTGGGGGGTTGGCACCCTCTTAGGAGGACTGACGGGGGGGTGTAGGGTGGTTGAGGGAGGGAGGAGACATATGTCCACAGCCCTGGCCCCTGCCGATGGACTGTCCCTGCTGGCTGCCTGAGGCTGGCTTGCTGTCACACACAAACACACACACGCATGCACACACACACACACACACACGCACACACACACACACAAACACAAACACACACATACACACACATATTTGTACTTGTTTGTATATTTGTGAGGATACTCCTTACCCTAACCTCAACCATCACAACTAAATGCCCAACCCTAGCTAACCCTAAACTGGTCCTCACAAAGAACACACACACACACACACACACACAAAAATAACCTGTTTCGGTCACTTAGGTGGACACTGACTTACATTTATGTCCTGACCAGCTTTTGTCCCCATATGGGAGGGGAGTCCTGATGATCTTAACACATATTTGTCCCCACAATGTCAGTAATATCCACACACATCCACACACAGACACACACACACACACACACACACACACACACACACACACACACACACACACACACACACTTCCTCCACTAAGCCTGGCAGATCGCTGCAGTACAGCTCCTCTCCATCTGCACCTAAAAGACCCACGCGCCCCGACAATGAGGTGACCATGTCACTGCCTGAGCCGAAGCAGAGGGATGGAAAGAGAGAGAAGGAAAGAGAGAGAGTGAGGGAGAAGAGGGGGAGGGAGGGGGGAGAGGGGAGAGGGAGGACACATTAACAAGCTATAATCTCAACTGCCTTATCCATAATGCATTGTGTGGGCCAATTTACATGGTGCTGGTCCCTCTGGGAGAAAGGAGATCATCCATCACATTACTTTATTAGCTCCCTCACACTCTCTCACAGATGTACACACACATGCGCACACACATGCGCGCGCACACACACACACACACACACACACACACACACACACACACACACACACACACACACACACACACACACACACACACTCTGTTATTTGTCTCTGCCTCCCCGTCTTTCTGTCCCTCTGTTTTGTGGGCCTGTTCTGTCATGGTTGTTGTTTCAAACTGCTGCTGCCTCTATAAAACAACTCCAAACCAAGTCGTGTTGTGCAGCCTGTGACAAGTGGGGAGGGATTTTTAAAAAAAGAAAGAAAGAAAGAAAGAAAAAACAGTAGTTTATTTTGAAAAATGAGACAGTCCCTGGTTTCAGTATGAGTCATGGGAGAGTTTAGAGTCAGAGGATTTAGGTAAATGTCAGATATCTGATGCGGAGCTTTGGCTGCTGTGAAGCTAAACTTTCTTTGTGTTTGGATAAATAAATATCACAGATGTAAATCCAGAAAATATAATCAATCTTTGGAATATTTCCTGAGAGTAACATGGATCTCGTGAATTTTGCAAAACTTTAACCTATTCACATCTGGATAAACATATAGGCCCACAGTGTATTTAAATATGATTATTTCTGACCAATAATATCTGCTGTATTTGCAAGATAACAAGAAAATTCTCCTTTTTATTCTGGGTTTGTACCATATTAATCAACATTATTGGCAAACTTTGATAGAACATTGAAGATATACTGTACACTGAACTGTAAATGTAAAACGACCAGCAATTTTCAGTCCATGATCAAAATGTTTCTGTAATTCAGATTCCATACCATTTAATTGAACTGCACTTTTAAAGGACTTCAGCTGAACATCAGTTTCTGAATAATTCAGGTACAGAAACCAGTGTTAGAGATGATGAAAAAAAAACATCTTTTTACATCCATCCCATCTTTGAAACCATGAGTTAATTATTTTTAAACTGCCCATTTATATAGTTCTCATCCAGCAGGGTGGTTTGTATTTCTTGTTGCATAAGTGCATATAGGTTTGTATTATAAAGTAAATCTTTAATTGAATTTTCTTTGTAGTAGTTGTCATTTTTAAATTAATTTGATTCAAATTATCATATGATTATAAGAGACAACATTTAGGCTAAAGAAGTCTGAGCTCTCTTTGTATGTATGTATAAACTCAAATGGCCCATGCATGTGTCAGTGAAATTAATTGTTGGCACCTTAGGCACACACACACACACACACACACACACACACACACACACACGGAATGATCCATCAGATTCCGCGGTCACCCTGTGAATAAAAAGAGCTGTAATTGCAATCATATATGTGGAGCTTCAGCACTGTGCGCCATACCGTACCATTAGTAGCCTATCACAAATAAGTAATAATTTGCTAATGACAACATTATGTTGAGTCAGTTTAGGGGCAATTAAAGTGAGTGATATTTACATATGCCTAATGAATCACCGAGCGTGGCAGTTCGGGCGGGCTCTAATGAATATTCATCCAGGCATTTCTCCCCTGCGCGCTGCAGTTTATAAACTGAATTATGGCTGATTTGCCCTTTTAAAAAATGAACATGGGCGCATCTCCCACAAGGAGGCGGCGAACAATAACGTCTGATTATAAAAATGTTTTACTGCTAAACTGCCGGTGAGGAGACGGCGGCAGCGTGGTTAAAGACTCACTTGGAGGGGTGCAGAGGAGGGACACACCATCCTAAAATCAATCCAATTTAGTCTCGGCCTGTCCACCTTTTTAGACTGACATAAATATTTACAGTGTGCATTCAGAGGGCTCTACGCATCCTGAGTATCAGACTGAACACGTAATTGATTTGCTTTTACTGGAGGTAGTTTGTCTTCAGATTTATCCCAAGTGCAGGTCACGGTTCACGCCAGCCTTTAAACACACAGGGGTGATTTCCATAAGGAGAGCGGCCGATCTTCCCTCCCTCCACCGCCTGCTCTGTGAGAGCAGCCCGGCTGCCTCACCACCACCAGCAGCACTGGTGATTTCTCCGGTAATTGCCCCCGGTGTGTGTCGGGGTGGGTGCTGACCCTCTCAGGTGCGGGATCAACAGGCGGCATCAGTTTGCATTCAGAGGGCGCTAAACGAGATGGGCTGCACGTTTATCATGCAAATAAGCGGCTCTCTGGCAGGTGTCAGCGCACACTCAACAAGCGCAAAACGTGCGCGCGCGCACATGAAGGCCTATGTGCGCATGCAGCGTCTTTAAACGGGACACTTATAAATATAACCGCAGATACGTGGTTTTAACCTGACAGATACAGTTGTATCTCCTAATGACCAGTGATGTAAAACAAATATCCCAAAAACAATAATATGAAATATAAAATCCCCACATGAACCCTTTCATCAGACTGAACACACCTTTGAAAGGTGATTTCAGAGAGCTTGCTTATGCAAAGCCTTTGCACTTTATACTGTGCACATTGAATCCATTAAAAGATGCTGACTATGTGTCTTCAATATCAGAAATGCTGCAGGGCCATCATGTACACATATGTCCAAATATAAAGGATAGTTTTGCCACAATCTTTTATTTCATTTATATTCATGTGCCAGACTTTTATTATGATTTAGTATAGACACAAAATATGACAAATTATGTTCATAATTAAATTCACAAGACATGAATGATAAGTCAATTATTTATTTATGTTTTTGTTGTATAAACAAATGTAAGCGGTGACATTGTTCATTTTACTTATTTTAAACAAATAAATATCAGGCAATGTACCTCTGTCCTACAACACAACATTCCTCACAAGCTTTTAAAGTGCTGACGTGTCAGGACACATGTTCAATGTAAGGTTAACTGAATTCTTTAAGCGTTCACCTAACTTAAAAAAATAACAGAAAAAAACAACCTTTCCCCTCATGCTCTGCTCAGTCCTTCCTCAACTCTTCAGGTCTAGTCTGGTTGACTCAGATGTATCTGCCGCCATCTTGTGGTTCAATTTTGTAAGTATACATGTGTTTCGCATGTACTTGGAGCTCCACTTGTATCACAGATGCCATCCATAAATAACTGTGTGTGTTTCTGCTTTCTTTTGCTTGTAGACTAGAGGTCGGAGGTCAGAGGTCAGGATCAGCTGTAGAAACAAGCGGGGAGGGATTAATCCTGCACAGAAATCCAGATTAGCTTGATGTCCTCCCTCTGGTAATGACATTTTGCTTATAAGTAGATCCTTCTTTCTCTCATAGGGAAAAATGTGCGGCACCACCCATGCTATTAGATTCCAAACTGAACAGCTCTGAATGTTTGAATCTAACAGGAACATTATACAACACATTTACTCTCATGTTTCAAACCGAACACATCTGTGGATCAGAGTTTTCTTGAGTCTTGAGTTTCTTTTCATTTCACTTGATAACTTTGAAAGGTCTCTGAGTATTCAAGTACATGGGACACTGCATGTATTCACAACATCTGGCATCATAGAAACAACTGGTGCAGTACATCAACCTGGAACGTCTCAGTCATCAGCATTAGGCTACATTTAGTGTAAATACAGCATCTGGATCAGAGCTGTTTCAGGACACACCTCATGGTGGGAGCTCACATTTTCTATCTTTGTGAGAAAGAGAAAAAAACAAGGGAACAGAGAAGACTAAGTGCTCAACTGGAAAACAATTGTTGGAGATTATATAATCAATTCAGTATAAACATCATTTGGAAACAAAGGATACTTGAGCTGGAGGGGGTTTGCGGGCTGTTCTGGTCCCACAGAGGGTCTCTCATTAGTTGATATACTTTGCTCTAACATGCTGATAAACAGCTGTGCAAAGTTTTCACTTGGGAAAATTATGATTAAAGCTATTGCACACAAAAACAATTGCAAAATCTCCCAAACTCATTCAATTTCCTTCTCAGTGTCAGTTGGACAATGTTACCAGGAGACCACTTTCAGGAAATAACTGCAGTTTTGCATTTGCTGAACATTATGCCCTGATGTTTTGGAAAGAGTTTCGGGTCAGTTTCATTGTTTCATTCTTTTTTGTGTTTATTCTTACAAAGTTTTAAAAATAACATTTACTTGGAAGCAAATCTGGAGGAGATGAATGTCAGCCTGAAGAAACTTACTTACTGGCCCAACTTTAAATGCAACATAATCTGTAAACTAACAGACACTTTATCTCCCATCTTAAGAGGATAAAGGGATTAATTTAAAAATGTAAATCAGAAGTGTGGGGCTGCAAAAAAAAAAACACAGAAATCTTACATTTAATCCAAAACTGACACTCAGTTGAGAGCAAGACAGTGGTTGTTTCCAGGCTCCTCTTTCTCCTGTTGTTCCCACCTGCACCCTTCAAAAAGTTACTTGGTATTAGTACACAAAGCTGACATATATGACAGATGTCTCTGGTAATTTCGGCAGGTGGAGGTCAGGAAAGGGAAGAACACCATCACTGTCTATGTGTGTCTGGACTGTGTAGGCTTTGACCGCTGCTCCCCACTCCAGCACAGAGCTGTGGATGATCCCCAGTCTGGCCTGTTCATGGTACGCTGCTCCCAGCTCCCTGCCCAGGAAGATGTCTTGTATCTGGGACGGGGACAAACCCAAGGATTCTCTCTTCATGTCCACGATCAGGTCCAGATATGTGTCTCTATCCTTGTATCTATTTGTGTCTAGGTGAGCACTGTTATCTGGGTCCGCGTTTGAGTCTGTATTCCTGGCTCTGTTTGCATCTGGACAGTGGTGAAGCGGCTTCTGCGGCAGGCTTATCACCGTCACCCTCTCCAGGTGCTGCACAGCAAAATGTCCCTCCAGCGAAGAAGAAGGCGTCCCCCTGGATCCTCCAGGACCACAGTGGATCAGAGTGAGGTGCCTCACCTCAGAGTTGTTGAGCAGACGTGCCGTGTTCAGTGGCGACGTAAACCAAACAGTTAAACGTCTCATCCGGAAGACAGGAGACGAGTGCGACTGGGGGTGGTGCAGCGTGGAAAGCTGAATGTCCTTGCATCTGCAGTCTGTAAGTGATGGGACGCTGCAGGGTTGAGGGTCCTGGCTGCAGGAGTAGTAGAAAAAGCTGTTGTGGGTCACATAAGCCAGGCGCAGGTCAGAGCGCTGCAGAGCCACCGACACACACAGCAGCACACAGAGGAGAGGAGCAGGAGGCCTGAAGGCTGGCATCACTGCTGGAGGGGAGTCTCAGGCAGCATGCTGGTTGGTGTTCAGGTATATATACCTGAGCCTGTAGAGAAGACACATTTAATATAAGAAAAATGTTAAGATAAGAAATAAAACACACCCACAAGCTCCATGATCCCTCAGCCAGAGCGACCATCAGGTTCTTGGTCACCTCTCTTACCAAGGCCCTTCTCAGTCTCAAGGGGGAATCCTGTTTGTTTTGTCCCAGACTTCTTCTATTTAAGAATGACGGAGGCGACTGTGCACCTCTGAACCTTCCTCAGATCTGTGCCTCGACACAATCCTGTCTCTGAGAAACAGCCGTAGAAACATCTCAAAGATGATCAAGAGAAATGGGAGGCACCTGAGCTAAATTTCAAGGGTCATAGCAAAGGGTCTGAATACTTATGTTAATGTGATATTTCTTTTTTTCCTTTTTAATGAATTCTGCTTTTGCTTTGTCATTATGGGATATCGAGTGTAGATTGATAAGAAAAATAATTAATTTAAATGAGCATAAGGCTGCAACATAACAGAATGTGGGAAAGGGATCTAAATACTTTCTGAATGCACTAACTCAGTTCATGATCTACAGCAGCAACTTTTGACTGACCACAGGGACCAGGCGTGAACTTGTTCCATCTTGCTCTGGGCTGTTGTGCATCAATGCAAACAGTAATGAAATCAGCTTGACATTCTTCACAGCACAAGTCAGCATGACTGGAGTGAAATAACTGTTTATATGAAAACAAAACACTCGGGCCATGTTAGTAAACCCATCCCTCTCTCAGACCTAGTCAACTCTCACATGTAGGAGATGGTTGTAATTTAATATTGGGGTTAAAATGGTCTGAGGTCGCTGCCCCGTGTCTTCCTCATGCCAAAATGTGAAGAGAGAGGATGTGGAGTCTCTGTGATGGGTGTGTTCTTCCTGCTCTTCAGTTGGGGATACATTGTCTGGCACTGGAAATCCACATTGAATTTCACATACACACACACACACACACACACACACACACACACACACACACATTTAGAAAATTACAACTGTGGAGATTGCGTTGAGAGATTCCAGGGAAAACATTGTTTTGAAATCTTGGCTTTTGCAGAGGTCTGGGTAGATTTTCGGGTTTGGCAATAATATCAGACCAGGAACATGACTTTTTGCCTCATTTTGAAGCCGGGACAGAGTTGACCACTACATTCTTGCTCTGGCCTTGAGCGACATTACATAGAAGTGAATTATCATCTAAAGTACATTAAACATCCAAGTTCACCCTGATATATTTGCTATATTCTTTCTCTACTAGAATTTAAAGCACAGTTTTGTGGGTTTGAACAATGTTTGGCTGCACAGCATGAGTTTGTACTTTTAAGGGGCTTTTAGGGTTCTAGGGTATATGTGTGAAGTATGTTTTTCTTTGTCTTTAATGTATGTCTGTAAACTGAAAAAAAAAGCAAAAAAGAGGTTTAATTGCAAAAAAAGATTTGCTCAACCTTCACCAGGTGTAACATAAAGGTGATGATATGATACATTCATGATACATACATAATACATTCATTTTAAAATAATAATGAGTACTTTTACTTGAAGTATATTTTGATGATAATTCTTTTGTACTTTTACTTAAGTACTTAAGTACTTTTGCTTAAATAAAGGATCTGAGTACTTCTTCCACCACTGATGTTGTTAGGCACACTACGGGCCGGACAGGCGCTTTCGACAGATCATATCCTAGTATTACTGTCACACAGCCCAGCTTGTTGGGAATGTATGAAGGTGGAATATGAAGAGTGAGTGTCAGGATTCAAAGTGCCACTGGTTGCTTTTTCCTCTGGCCTCAAAACTGCAACACTCCACCTCTGCTTATGTCAAGAAATATGAGTCGCCATCCCACAGGACAGGATCATAATCTTTCTTTCTGTGTTTTGGCTCTAATAACTCTCAGACTTTCCGCCCACCAAGACTGACTACGTATCTGGTGTAGCTATGAATCACTGACTGACTCAGTGACTCAAGCCTGAAATATGGCGACAGATTCATTTTTGTGGGCCGGGGGTGAAGTTTCCTCTGTTTAAATTTAGATGAAATCCCAGTGAAATTAGCGCATCCTCCATTGCCACTGTCTCATCTGTTCTCAGGAAAAAAGTTATTGGAGGCTAACAACAGGATGACAAGTGAAATAAATATATCCCAGCTGTCAGTCCACCATTATAAGCAGTTGCAGAATTTATTTGTGACACATCTTGCAGTTTCTCATCTGAACAGATTTGCGAGAATGTTTCTATTACATAACACAGACACAGGAATGCACAAGCTATGTAATGTAATATGAGAATATACAGCAGACTTGCTATCCGTCCCTTTTCCAGTCTACAGGAGTTAACTGCAGGACACAAACATACATTTATAGCTCATCAATGTAAGTAGCCTACATATAAAATAAGTATCCCAGTTTTCTGGTGTGTAACTCACCTCAGGCCGCTCCTGAAGAGCTGATATGTGAATGCGTCAGTGTGAGGCTGGGATGGGGAGGAAAAATAACTCCATCCAGCTGACGTCAGGATGGGGGAAGTGTTCCACAGAAGAAGCTGAAACTCACATGTTGACTGAGTTCAGCTTCAAGTATTGTATACAAACATAGGGTAAGTTTGTTCTAATCAGAAAAGACCAGAGACAAACAGCATCCCGCAGAGTCTGTTTTTAATAGTTAATTCAAACACTAGTTTGCATGTAAACCTGCTTTATCTAAATAATGGTAGGCTACACCTTTAGGTCATTTCATATATATATATATATATATATATATATATATTGTGAAAGGGTTGTTTAATGGAAATGCCATAGGCCTAGAGGTATGTTCATGTTCACAACACAGCCAAAAGTCAATACTAATGGTATTTTGTAAACTGTATTTTACTGTGCGTTATATGAACGTTATATTTTACGTAATAACTGCATAACATGTTTTTTTAAATGATGTATCTGTCAGTAGTTAACACAGTAGTTGATTAATTAAATGTCCTAAATAATCAGTATTTTCCCGCACAGGATACGAAGGTATTTTTGGCAAAGTACTTGGAAAAGCTGGTCATTTCCCGGCTACGCTACGAAAACACGAGCAGACTGTTGCTGCATTCAGGGGCTGTCGGACATATCTTATTTGGACTTGAGCCTGAATGAATGCAGCAGAAATGACGAAACACCGACTTCAACAGAACAGTAATGCAAAGCCCTTGTACTTGACTTGAGCTTTTTAATTTATGCTATCTGAGACTATATTTTCAGATTAAGAATTTATGCACAACATATTAGGATCGTAGAAAATATGCTGCAATACTTTGCCACACAATGACATGTTACAACATGAACTCTCTGAGTTAGGGGAGTGAATCATCTTAAGGCATGCTGGTAAGAGCCTACTTTTGCTTAACTAACATTTTGAAAGCAACACTTTTATTTGTTGTGAAGAACATTTCCTTCCTTTAGGTCTCATTATCAGGCAGTGTTTCCTCAGGTCACTTAGGAGAAAGCCCTAAAAGCAAAAGTTCACTGTCTGTCTCAAGCAAAGCTCTGATATAGTCATGCTGACCCAGGGCCCAATAGCAGTTTGCCAAGATATAACTAACTGAGCCTCCAGTCGGGAGCGTGTCTATGTTCCCACAGCCCTATGTTCCCACAGCCCTATGTTAAGAAATATGGGACCATAGGGTTTCCTTTTGAGAAAAATCTTAGGCCTTGTCCACATTAACCCAGGTAAATATAAAAATGCACATTCACAATGAAAACAATCTCCATCCACACTAATCGTTTTCAGAACGCTTTGCATCCACGTTCCACGGCGTCTTCACATTTATCCACCTCAGCGATCGTTTTTGTAAAGCATCGTTTTCAGTTTCGGAATTCACCGTTCTAATGTGGACGGAAGGGCTAACCGGATAAATATTACCTGGGTTAGTGTGGACATGGGCTTATGGGAACATATAAGACTGTGGGAAAATAGGGCCTAATTTTCAAAACATTCTTAGAAATCTGGGAACATAGGGCTGTGGGAACATAGGGCTGACCCCCTCCAGTCAAGGGAGTGAACAACACAGGGGTCCTTCAGCTCCTGGATAGACTGTCTGCTCTTAAGCAGTGTATATGTACACATAACATAACATGAGTGATTAGTATGTGTGGAGTCATGTTAACTCGCTACTGATGTAAACTTTCACAATTGCAGATAAAAACTTTTTCTTTTTAAATCCGCAAAGGACAATAGAACCATTAATCCCCTCAGTACAAGGCACATGTACAAAGTAAACACAGTGTAGCTACAGTTGCTATCACATAGGGTCACGCGCAGTTGCAGTACAAACACGTATACCCTCACAAGCTTCTAACATTGTATGTTTCATTTGGACCATGTGAAGCACTTAGACAAACATTTACTTACCTGCTTAGATAAAAAATAATAATAATAATACATAAATTGTGGCAAAAAATGTATGTAGGCCTATATAAATTTCAGGTCAGTCTTTAAATGCAGATAGGGATATTTTATATGAATGATTTATAACACACAGCAAATGAATCTGAGAGCAGGTAAATGAACGAGCAACTCGAACTTTACTGTGCAGTTAAATCATTTAACATAAATCATTAATGGCACGTATTCTCTCACATGAACCAACGGCAAAAGGACCTCTGTAGGCGTGATTTAGATTTACGAGGTTTAGGAAAGGCAGCAATAGCGGCAGCAGCAGCGCTTCGTTGTATCCGCTTTTTAGGAGCACTCCCGCGGAGCGCAGCGATCGACGCAGCTGGGTCTGGGAGACGAGCTGTCTGATTCTGCCTGTTGTTGTTGTTTCTCCTCGGCGTCATGAGGGGCCGTTTGATTTGTTAGTCTTGTAGCATCGTTTAAGGTTAACTGGGAAGAAAAAGAAACGGTGATATTTGGGCTGCAAACGGAGTATGGAACTCATTAGCTGTTATCCACTTTTCCTCCTGGGATTGTTGTCAGTCTCACTGGCCTACGGTAAGTAGCTACTTTACACTTTATACGCTAGCTCACACCTCTGAATTGTCTGTTAAATCAAAACTTATCAAACGATTTACAGCACGAATAGAAGCACGGCGTGAGTGTTAGGCTGCTGTTTGTATGAAGAGGTGAGATTAAGTGGGGCCGCTCCGTCACAGGAAAACACGGTAAATTCCTGCTAGCTTACAGTTAGCACCCTGCATGCTACCAGGGAGTAGCTGTTTTCCCTGCGGCATATGAACACAAAATACATATTCTGTGTGTGTGTGTGTGTGTGTGTGTGTGTGTGTGTGTGTGTGTGTGTGTGTGTGTGTGTGTGTGTGTGTGTGTGTGTGTGTGAGTGAGAGAGAGAGAGAGAGAGAACGAAAGAAAGAAAGAAGCGTTTGTTAGGTTAAAATATCACTGCGACATTGGCAGGTGGGGTTCGTATGGAGCCACTGCAGCCAGGAAAGCGTCTTGTCTCGGCCTCTGTGTGCACGACCATCACTTGCCTTTATGTACTGTCCCCGTGTAGCGTGTTACGGTCCTGGGTGGATCATTAACCAGGGCCTCTGTATGAAGTGACTAATCATATATTTTGTTGGAAAGTCAGTCAAATGTCTAAAAGGAGACTCAGAACGGCCACAAAGAAACAAAAAATATAATTTTTTGAATCATTGTTATTATTATTTAATCCTTTATATTAATCGTTATTGCTTCTTATTATGTAATTATTATGTCTGTATCAAGTAAGATAATGGATGCCTTTATTTCCAATGGGATTAATATAGTATCAATTCATTTATAGATCTAGATGTTGCCCATAGGTGCTCTACATTATATCTGATCATTTAAACAGCTGTAATTTGATAGGAGAGGAGTTGTAAGGATGAGATCACATTTTAAAAGACTTTCTACCATGGGACTGTTTGATCCCAGAATATGTTAAACATTGTAAATATGTGTATAGATCACATAGGCTTTTAAGCTTTCACATGATTGATTAACAAACCTACTAATAAAGACTTCTCTTCCGTTTCTTTATTTCCTCTTTGTAGTTTTCGGTATTACACAAGACCCTTCGGTTGTGTAAGATATGGCACAGTTTACAGGCAGACTTGTATCTACATGGGCGGTAGTCAAACCATGCAGTACGCCTGCAATTGCACAAAAAGAGGGAAACTCTTCTGTTATACATGCAGCACATGCGTCAGTAAACATCTCTGAGAATGAGGAGCTTTGTGTTTGTAATTCAGTGGTATTTTGCTTTTTTTGAGAAATAAAACACATAGAAAAGAACCATAAGTGGGGGACAAATTCTGCACGGCGACAATAAATGAAAACAAGAGTCACAGTTCAGGGCGTGACAGTGAGGATGTCTAGACAATACTTCAATCCACTGACCAAATGACCATTTCGCCTTACGTCAGCTCTCTGCTCTCAGATCCGATGTTGTGCTATGGGCGGTGCACTAATGACTGTATAATAGGTAATGATCCTCTGCTGTCTGTGGGAGTGCTGCAGCTAAATAAATGTGTTGTCTCTCTCTAAATGTGATCAGCTCTTAACACAGGGCACATATACTGCACTGCAGATGCACTGAGGTACTGGTCACATAAGGTCAGTACCTGTAAGGTCGGCAGTGCAGTGAGGCCACAAATGTATCCCTGACCACCTTCAACGTCCTTTTGTCATCTCTGTAACATCATGGAAGTTTTTGATTAATTGGTTAGTTAATTTGCTGAAAAATGATCAGCAACAAGTTAAATTTCAAGCAAATCTATCTAAACTTTCCCTTAATCCATCTTCTCAACCGAGAGTATTTTCTCTCATAGTAATGAAAATAATAGATAGTTGCAGCACGGTCATCAATAACACTGAAGAATTAATGAGAGCTAATTCTTCAAGTTCCAACATGTCAGTATGGATCTGTTGACACATACTGTTCAAATACTGTAACAGTAAATATTTCTACAAATGTATCTGTCTGTGTATCCAGCTGTCCATATCTCTTACTGCTTCAGTTCAGCCCTTGCTCATAATGGTCGTACCTGAGGTGAGGTAGCCACTGCCGTCTTCTTATCTATGACCAAAAGTTTTTTTTTTTCCTGTTTCCCCATAGCAGTGGTCATGTGCAGTGTCCCCACACATGAAGTGAAATTTGCGAGAGGAATCGAAATCCTTTGAGAAGCTGCCCTACTGTTGTTGGTTTCATCTGATGTTGACACAATCTTGATGTCCCAAGCAGATTCTAATGGCCGGTATCTGGGCTTGCATGAGCTTTCTTTTTTGAAGGATCGCTATCTGCTAAATTATAGGCAATTACAATGCAAACCTTCCTCTACTGTACTCTACTGTCTATCTCAGCTTGCTTCCTTTATGGCATTTAGCCAGTGCAGGGCATATTGATTAATGTGACTATGTTGGTGAGCACCGGTGCAGGTAACCTCTGAAACCTTCATTGACAAAATAACATTACACATATTTGCTTTACTCTTCTCATTAGCAAAGAGCAGTGTACTAAGTCACCTAGCTTCTGGTTTTTAGCCAGAAGGAAGTTTATAAGGAAGTCACTTGATAGCTGTCCAGAATTAAATATGTCTGCCGTCTGGTTGTTCTCAGCAGCCGGAGTCTGTACTCGGCCAAAGATCTTTTGTGAGAGAAGAACCTCCACTCTGTATCACCACTGTAGTGCTGGATACTGGCACTGATCTACCAATTTCATTCAACTTTGATTCACAAAGTCCAGAAATGAATTCATTTTGATTCTTGATGATTCAGCTGCGACACAAAAATACTAGTAAAGTGCTTCTGAGAATTTATCCTGGGAACCTGAATTTCTTCTACATTCACCAGTTGACTATACACTGTGTTTGTTGTTATTATAAACACGTCTGCTTGTTTATATGAATAAATATCTGAATGTACATTTATTTTATTTTTCTGTACTCAGGTCTCACTTGTAAATGAGTATATGATCTCAATGTAACTTCCTGATTGAATAAAGTATACATTTAAAAAAATAAATAAATAAATACAAGATAACCAGAGTCAGGTAACCATCCTGAGCCGTGAAAGACTGTAACTATTCACACAGTTTACGGGACTCGTGACCCATGACCCGAGGCGGCTCACATAGCCAGCTACATTACCTTTTAACTTAAACATGACAGATTCTATGTATTGTGGTGCAGGTGTGTAGACTGTATTCTGTGTATGTTGTTAGTTAGAGAGGGTCTTATGGGCACATCTGTGGACCCCTGGTACTGTATGTGACTCATGCTGTGAGCTTTGATCTTTCCACTGTGGCTTTCACAAGCTCTTAAACAGTGAAGGGTATTGGCAGCTTGTCATAAAACACGGTTTGGAGCTTTGCAGAATATTGACATCTCGTCGTGTGGTGGAGACTCAGGTACTGGGATATTTTAAAGTTTCAGTTGTTTAGTAATTCGATAATTCCCGGACGGCCTGTACATAATCATGACGAATCACTGTACACAACAGTGTAGCACAACTTGTGGCTCTATTGGGGCTTTCCCACAAACTGACACCTTCACACTGACTTTTCTTTCATTTAGCCTTTGAAGAAATGTACCATTAAAGTGTCACTCAATAGCTCTCTGCACTGCTTGTTTGGAGATTTTCAGCATGAGACGGAAAAATATGAAGAAAACAATCTAACAGCATATGAAGCAGTTTACCAGCTATTTAATTAAGGCTGTCTCGACACATGCACGCAGCAGCTCTGTGCACTCTGAGGGGCAAGCAAGGGCTGAGCGAATCAACGCACTGTGCACAGCTCTACAAAGAAGTAATGGCACAAATAACAATGTTAGAAATATTTTATGTTATATGATGAGAACTGTGAATAAATCTTCGGCTTGTGAAGCCAGTGTTTTTGGCGGCATCCGGAAATCGTTTTTTGTCTTTTCCTTTCCAAGAATCATTAAATGGCCCTAGAATATTTAAGTGATTTACTCACTGCCTATATTCCAACTAGATCAGTCTGACCCTCTGGTAACCCTAACCCTTCTTAATGTTTCCAGAATTGATTCAAATCTGCTGAAATAGCTTTTAGTCACTTTTTTCCTGTGGAACAAACTTGCTGAGGACTTAAGAATAGACAGTAGTTTAAGTCACTTCAAAGCTCAACTTAAAACCCTCAATTTTCCCAGGCTTATGGTTGAATGGTTGTTTCTTCATTGTCTTCCCCTTTTTTTAGTATCATTTTCCTGTTGTGATACTGAAAGTGTGATTTTTATTTTAATTTTTCTGTTTTAAAGAGGTGAAGCCCTTGTGAGTTGAACAATATCTGAAAAATGCTATATAATAAAAACTACTTATTATCATTATAAACTGGAATAGAGCAATCTTTAATGTTATTTATGCCTGTGTCTCTGCTGCTGGGACAAGTCAAATTGTCTGCTGTGAGAAACATCTGTAGTTCTGGACCCTGGTACACTGTTTATTTGTGAACAAGATTATGCAAAACGTACCAAACCCATTGGCCCCAAAACTTGGTGGAGGGATGAGGGAATAGGCCTCCGGGTCATTAACTGTGAATTTGAATTTTTGCGTTTTTGGACATTTTGGCCATAACTCACAAATTCATACACTAATTATGATGATTATATTTTATAATGATAAAATTAATTGATGACATTTTATATTCAAATGGCCAAAGGTCAACTTCACTGTGATATCAGTATTCTGCAGAAACACTTCTGGCTACTATTCAAAGCTGTAACTCAGGAAGGGGAGACTGTGACCATATTTCCTGCAACTTAGTTGGTTGGCGGAGGAATAAAACTGTAAGGGGGTAAT
Organism: Seriola dumerili; assembly: GCF_002260705.1. Lineage (NCBI taxonomy): Eukaryota > Metazoa > Chordata > Actinopteri > Carangiformes > Carangidae > Seriola > Seriola dumerili. The sequence goes on along the minus strand of NW_019174733.1, from coordinate 5,665,144 downwards.
TATAGTTTTTTCTCTGAAGTCTGGTGTATGTTGTTTGACATTTGCCTTGGTGGAGTACCCTTCTATTTTACTTTGTCTTGATGTTCTGGCACCTTCTTGATGTGTGTGAACGTCATATTTTTGCTTTGTTCAGTTTGTGAACATGTCTTTAGCATGCTGTCCATCGCCTCCGTTTTCTTCCTTTTCATCCCTTCTCTAAAGCATTTTGAAGTGACTGTTAGTGGCTGTGGTTGAGCTGAATTCTCTTTCTGACTGAGATGTACTGTCAACGAAACTGAACTTTCATCTCCACTTCGTTGCAAAGTCAATCAAAGAAAAGTATAAAAGTACAGAAATATACAGTATAGAATAGAATAACAGATTTAACCAGAAAGACAAACAATGAAAGGTGTTGAAATGTGGGATAATGAAAACCTATTACACATGGGTGCTACGTTTTATGTACATAATTGTTTTATTGTTTTATTATAATTACTATACAGCACATTGTGAGTCTCTCTTCTTTCTCACGGTGCTGGCCCTTTATTTGCAAAATAGCCATTTCTGTCTGGGCAGCTGTGTTTGCATTGTGTTCTACATTCATGTGTTGCATCCGGTCTTAAGGGGCCAATGAAGTTTGTGCAGCAGCAAAGTTTTCAGTCATTTAGCAGCGACCTCCATTTTGAGTCTGATAGCATCTGCTGTCTCTTCCTGCTTCTGATTGACAGTTTTGCTTTGAAGGCATAAATCTATCATCCGTGTCTGTTACGGTGGTTACTGTTACTGAGATGAGACAACCTGCTTCACCCATGTAAAAGTCTCAGTGCGCTGCTCAGTGTTTGGTAAATTTTCCTCAGCTGGGGGCTTGACCTTAATTCTCAAATTTGACATTGGGATCTTTTTGTAACTGGTTGATTGAAGTGAGTCCCCCAATTTTGATTGTAAATGAATAAACGTAAGGTCAAAACTGTAAAGGAGCTTTGAAAACTGTTTGATTTAAATATTGTTTTTGTACATAAAGTTACACATATTCTGTGCAGATTGCAGAGGGATTTTTAACTTTAATTTTGATTTTATGTGTATGCTGTAGAACTAGTAGCCAGTAAAGGTTCTCTCCAGTATTTACCAATCCTTCACAGATGGGGTTTAATTATTGAAACCTGTTTTCAAACTGACTGTGAGAGTATTTAGTGTAATATGTCAAATGCAATATGTCGTATACAAGTGAGATATTTCACACTTTTATGTTGGCTTCCTAAAATGTCTATGAAACTGTCAGAAAATAAAATGGAAGTTAAAATAGTTAAATAATGTGGTTAAGTGTGTGTGTCTTGAGCTACCTTGTGGTGACACCCTTCAGCAACCAACTTCACTGTTGCGGTTATCACTTCTTTTACAGTACATATGCAGCCATCTGTGATTTCGCTTTCAGTCTTCTCACCTCCCAGTGTGTTTGTTAACCTCTGTGTTTATGTGGGGGTGTATGTTATCACGTGCATGCACGTAAATGTTAGTTAGAAGAGGAAATGAAACTGAAATGTATGGGCTTTTTTTTTTCTCTACTTAAGCTGTCCGATAATAGCAGGGACTCATAAATGTGAGGGTGTGTTCAGTAACTCATCTGAAAGCATTATTGAAGCCTTTATTGTCTTCTTTGTTGAAGTTGAAAATGCCACACCCGGACTAAGTCGAGTTTCACATCTTAAAAAACCCCAAACACTACCTGAGTTTTTACCTTATCTTTTGGGCCTGCGGAAGAGTCACCGGTGTGTGTGGTGTGTGAACACAGTTAACTGTAATATTATGGCGCACGCATGCTTCCTGTGACAAAGGTAAAAGGTCAGGCTTGTGTAAACTTGCACACAAAACCAGTACACAAAAAACCAAAAAACTACTTTCTGCAGTGCTGATCAGACATGTTAAACTCATTTATTCATGTAATGTTGCTGCAGTGAAATTAAACTAAACCACAGCACTGATGTGAGGGTCAATTACCCATGGGGTTAAAGGGAAAACGCTTTCTGTTTTTGTGTGATCTGCTTTTGCTACCTTGGATTTGAGGAAGTGGGTGTAGGCGGATAGGAAGTCTCTTTTTTTTATTTTTTCTCAGTTGTTGAGTTTGAGCCAGAAAAGACATTTGGTTAATTTTCTGACAGATTAGATTTGCAGTTCATCTCACGGATTGAAGCTGCAGGTCCAGCCATCATCTTGACACCACCAAGTCTGCAGAAACTGATTTGTATCTGCACTTGTATGCTTTTGGACTATTGGTGTTTGTTGGGCTGATGAGTCCCTGTTTGTGTGGAAAAATACTGTCTCAACAGGAGTATTGTGAAACAGTTTTCATGCAGTGCCCTCTAGTGGCAGTAAATGTTCACAAAAGCTCTTCTGTGGTGAGGGGGGATTGTTGTATTTCTGGCCAGTATTTTGCTGCTCGTTGTGGTAAAAGAGATCTGTCAATGAACGGGAAGTGTCAAATTTGAATGCCTCAATATATATGCAGTCTTGGCATCTCTGTGTGTCTGTTTCCACAGTGGAGCCGCCGACCAACGTGACTCTACGCTGCCATAACCTCCACAACATCCTGGAGTGGGACTATGGCATACTCTTGCCTGACATTCGATTTAAAGTCACTATCCAACCATATAGCGGGTTAGTTTTGGTTTTTCCTGACACATTACCAACCAAATATCTGTGTTTCCTTTTTTAAAACAATCTATCTCTGTTTAAAGTATATACATTGTGTGTGTATGATACGTATGCTACACTGTTTTGTGTTGTAACACTGTATTTTAACACATTTATCCACTTAATTTGCTAATCCTTGATGCTTGTACAGTTCTGGTTATACTGGTTATGATCACCAGAAAATACACACTATGTTGTATAAGTAGTCAGTGTTCAAAGGGGTATGTCTGGAAAGTAATTCATAGTTGTAGCCAGGATGTGGCCAATTCAGTGAAGTACTTCTAAAGATTTAAGGATAAATGGATAAAAATGCTTGATTAGGGCCTTCAATTGTTAATAAATATTAATCCTTTATTATAGCTTAAACTTTTAAAGTGTGTAATTATAAAAAAAAGGCTTTAACTGTTCAGAACTACTGGAGATAATATTTAATATAACATAATATTTAATTTTAGTCCTTAGTGTTGGTCTGAAGCCTACATTTCCCACAATGCAACCGATAGTATTTTTTCATTCGGCCCTTCCTGCCTGGTTAACAACGGCATCTTTCAAAGTTTATACCCCCAGTTTGTAAGACAGACTTTTATTTATTGATTTGTGGTTTTCAGGCCCAAGCTGATGCTGATGTAACTTATGACATCATCAGGGTTTACTGCTCATTACATTTCAGTTGTCAAAACTTAACAAAGTTTGTCTTTGTTTCATTTCTTTCTACAGCTCTGCTCTGGTGTTTTGGGTGGACCCACAAGAGCTACAATTGGACATATCATCTCTCAGTGATTCAAGCAATTCCTATTATCTGGAAGTTATTGCTGTGGTCGGTCAGAATGAGTCTGAGCCTGCCCCTCGCAACGGGATCACTTTCAGCTATTTCCAGGATTCTCTGACACGTCAGAAATGTGAGTAGTGACGTCACTATTCCCTAAGCTAACCATGAAAACTTTAAACTTTTTAGTTGGATAAAACAGACCTGAATTAATACACTAATCGATCCTGAATACAGAAAATAGCCAAGCGTGAAACAAAGGGGGGCAGAATAAAACAGAACTGCCTCTACACCTTTCTGACATCAGATTAGGGGTCTGTGCCCAACCATCTTTATTTTTCTGCACCTCTCTTGTCTTAAAATCTACAAAATCCTTCTGTCGTACGATGTTGGAGCAGTCATTATAAGTGACTTATAAGTAACATATTCCTTTATCTGGACTTCCATTTCAATTCAGGCTGTGACATTTCCATTAGCTGAACATGAAATCAAGATTACACTTTACAATTAATGTTCATGCCATGTTCTTGTTGGTTTGCAGGTTCTCTGGACCTCCCACCAGTTAACGTCACCACTGAGCCATATGACCATGTCCTGTACCGCTTCTTCCATCCGTGGCTGTGGCACCACCAGATGCTGAGTAACAATCCAAATCCAAAAAGTCGACAGAAGAAAAGCAATGATGCACCTACGAAAAATCAGCTACCACAGTTCGATTACACAGTTCTGGTTGGCAGCCAGGTCAGACAGCACACAGTTTCACATCGTCTGCGTCTTCTTGGTTTAGCAGAGACAGAAGCAGGAAATACTACTCTTAATGTAGCATATTTATTTATTAGTAGAAGTACAACATATCGCATCATATGCTTGTTGTGTAACATGTGAATGAGCAACATGAGTTTGCTGGAGCCTTACTATTTGTTGTGTGTGCAGAAGAAGCAACACCGTTATTCATGTGTGAAGTCGGTGTGTGAGAAGAAGATCCCAGTGGACGATACACAGGAGAAACACTGTCTGAACATCACAGGAGAGGTGGACCGAATGGCAGTTAAATCCACACAGCTGTACTGCGCCATGCCACTAATGCCACCGGAGCAAAACAGTTGGGTGAAATTTTATTTATTATTTAGTTGTTGTATTTTTTTAATTTTCTTTTTCTTTTTTTTTGTGTTGCTGCTTACTCAAAGCGTGGCCTATCATTTTGTCAGTTTTGAGAAATTATGGTTTGTGCAAGCTTGATTACATTGCAAATATTTTTGTCCCTATTAATCCTTTAGACCCAAAAAGATGGGGAAAATAGGGTCCAATCTTAAAAATACAGGATTTATCCTTTTGAGAGAAAAATATTTTTACATACCTGCATGTACAAAAAGATTTCTCCATGTTTTATTAAATTTGGCAAGTGAACCTTTCCTTAAAAAGATCTAATTTATTTACATTTTAACCAAGTAAAAAATGTCCTTGATCCATAAAGAATGAGAGGGGGGTACAGACGATTTCCATATTTTGGAAGCAGCACGGTGGGAGGCAGGCCCCCAAACAATGCTGTGACTCCTGTGGGTTCGAACTGAGTCCTGATACAATCTGACTTAAAAATTTGCAAGTAGCAATTTTACCCTGAGGTCTGTTTGGTTGGTTTAACTAATGGTCATTTCACCAATTTCTTCATGCTTTTTCTTTGCAGTATTGTAATAAAACAAACTCCCAGCCACCTAGTTTGAGTCAGACAAAATCCTGTATTATGTACTGTACTATTAGAATCTGGCACCGGTAGAATCCTGCCCTGATACCACACCTTTCTCTGGTTAGACAGTGTGTGTATGTATGGCTGTCTTTTAAACGTATCCACTTTTACATCTGTTTTGTTTAGGTTACATCGTCTACATCGTGATCATCATGTTGATTCTCACCACAGTTCTTCTTGTCATTGTCTTGGTGTACAAGAAGAAGACCAGAGCCTCAACTCCATTTCCCACATCTATGGTATGTTCACTCTGGCGCATCAGCTTGTATATGATGAGCCTCATTTAATGCAAATGATTGCGTTTCAGTGTGCAAAAGTAGGAGGTAAATTTCAACACCAACCTAACATTAATTCCTCTTTGTATCTTGAAGTCTATCAAACCAAAGCTGCCGGACACAGTGGGACCAAGTCAAGATGAGTTTGCTGTGCCAACATTGGAGCCTTCCTCTCCCACACCTCTACTCTCTCCACACTCAAAAGAGGATGAATTCACACTTACTGTTACTCCCACGGCTGAGCCTGACTTCCGTGGGCGCATCGGTTTGTCAGGAGAGGGTGAAGATGTGAGGGACGACGTGGAGGAAGGGCACCTGAACGATGACAGACATGAGTACATGGAAGGCGGCAACTTGGATGAAGATGGGACACAAAACTCTAGTGATGTCTCTTCTGGTTATGAGAAACGTGAAGTATTAGTTGACATGGGGGAGGACGAACTGGCTGAGGGCTACCGAACTCGTAACCTCTGAACATCGTGGCACATTGAATCTTAGGTCAAATGGGGCTCTTTTAGAAAATGCCAAGTAAAAATCAAACCAGGAGCCTTTCCTCCTGTTAGTGTGTTCTGAAAACAGTTGCATTTTCCTTTTTGGTTACATATATATGCAAGAGCAGTTGTAAGAATAAAAACATCATTTGATTACATAAAAAAGCTATTTTGATTTGAACACTTATTTGGGTCTCAATTCAAACAGCCCATGATCCATTCTGCTGCACTTTAACTTTGCATGCATAGCAGAGCTAGTGGGTGATCATCTTATAGATATATGATGTGTTAACAATATATTCATATAGTAAGGCTAACTACTATTCAGAAAATCTGTCATCTTTAATGGGATTTTAAGCAATATCCTTGCGCAGAATGTAGTGGCCAGGATTTCAGCATTGCAAACGAAAGAAAAACTATATGACTAAAAAGAAACAACACGTTCCTCACTGGTTACCAGTTCATTTAATTTTGATTTTAAAGTTTCATTTATGAGGGAGACTGGCCTACAGATCTGTGCTGGTCAGCTCCCTCATGTCCTCAGGTGCAAACATTTATGGTTGTTTTGTAGTTTGGTGTACATTGGTTTTGTTTATTTGTTCATTTTTATGTTTTTTACAGTAGTACTTTGCCAATGAAAACAAAGGTCATATCTTTTTTGTTATTATTTCCAAATCACTGCCTACTGCTGTGCACCTGGTAATAGAAAGAGAAAAATAAAGAAAGATTGTGTTGCACTATATTAGAACTGATCCAATCAGTTATATCACAAAGTGACTTTGACATTGATCCCACTGAAGAAAATAATTCAGAGGTGAGAGCCTGTAAACCAAATCCATCCAGATGAGGTGGAGGTAGTGAAGTGTTCGCTGGGTGAAAGGGAAGATGCCTTAAATACAAGAAGCACCTTTTCAATGAGGTTGATGGTTGACAAAAAAAATTCTGTGAACCTACTGTAGCTCAGTGAGTTTTGTTGAATAATAACAGAAACACAGTGTTGCGATGTAAATGGACTAGATTTCTGCTTAAGTGATGACTTGTTGATTTACCTGACTGAGGTACCTCCTGAGTTTTGAGCGTCTGTCAGATCTCCTTTTTAAAACATTCATAAACATTTATGTACAGTTGCATCCCATCTGTTGCATGCACGCAAGCATTACCATATTCAACAGTTACTGAGCTGAGTAGTCAAAATACTGTGTTGTGTTCACTGCAGAATACTATGTCTTCTAAATATCCTTGCCTATTTGCACTGCTCTTTTTTCTTCTATGATTCAGATGCTTGTATCTACTAATATCAACCTAGACTAGTAGCATCTTAAAGTAAAATGTTTGTCAGGGAATCTTTAACTCCTGTGATGTTTTTTTCAGTGAAATGAAATGTCTGGGCAGGTATAGTCACAAGTCACAAGTCTCCTTCACCTCACCTCACCTGCTGGTAGATCAGGCGGAGGAGAACAAGGGGGAAATTAATAAATTATTCCTTGGAAATAAGAATGTCAGTGTCTACATGCTTTTAGTGCCATTTACAAGAACTGCACTTATTAGACTTTGCGCCTTATAGTGTTATGGTCAGTTTTTGGGTAAAATACATTGTACATAATTAAAATGCATTTTGTTTTTCTGGTAATGCACAGTACTGTGCAAAAAGTTTAGACACTAAAAGTATGAAAAATATTATTTCAAAAATAATGCCGCAAGTCGTTCTTATTTATCCATTCATATGAAGTGCAGAACAACCCGTCTATCACAGGACTCATTGTTCTTGGCTCTGAAGATACAGTAGTTCTTTATGACTCTGTCTGTATGTTTGGGGACACTGTCTTGGTGCAGAATGAGCTTCAGACCAAGCAGATGCCTGCCTGCTGATATTTGTTCGAGGGACAGGAATCTAAAGCTTTTGCACAGTACTGTATCTCATAACCTCCCAAGTTTGTTAATAATGCTGATTGCAATCATGTTGCTGTAACAGGAAAAATTTTGCTTTTTGTGTGTGTTTATGTGTGTTCACATGCTCAAAACTACTGTTTGATTTTTTTAATTTCATTTTACTTAATATCTGTATTTACTACCTTTTCCTGTTTTGCATTTTTTTCTAATAAAGGCTATAATGTGTTGGATGTAAACTGACATTCATGTACAACACCCTGCAGCCCAAATAGTGTACCACATGTTATGGTATGTGAAATGCTACCAATTAAGGAAGGGAAGTTGGTGTTTCAGTGTAGTTAGGCAGCCAAATTACAGTCCGGGCATTACTGCAAGACTGACCAACTATTTAAATCACTGCAATAGATTGTGTCACATTGTGTTACTATATAAGGGAAGAAGCATGCATGCTATGATGCTTCATGACATTTGAACAGTCTATGATCCTTCCTCTAAAACCAGTAATTTGAGCAAGGGGCACCTCTTTTGTGTGTGTCTGTTTGCACACGTGTCTGTTAGTTATGTTTCCTTCCTCTTCACTGTGTGTGTGGGGGAGTAGGGAGATAACAGACTTCACTATTAGGTGAATGTCCTCCATTGATTTTGGGTATCTGGTAGAAGAGCTCAGAATTTCTTGTAAACTACAGCAGTGGTTTCCAAGCTTGTCTGTCCCATATACCAGCGGTTCTTAATTTTTTTTCACATAAAGGACCCCTAAACTGACACAAATTAGACCATGGGCCCGCATGTGATAAGATTTAGTCCCAAGGTTCCACATCTTATAAGATTTTTGGTTTTAGATGTGTTATTATAGAAAGTGTTCAAAAAAGTCATACATTCTGTCATTATGTTACTTGGATGGAATTGTAGTGAAAACAAATTATTACCCTTTTTGAAGGGGACCCCCAGGAACAATTTTACCGTTTTAGCTATTTCAAACATTTATCCACAGCATTTAACAATTCTTATACTTACCCACACTTAAGCTTACACCACCTTCAGCTAACTTTTCAAACCATTTGCTCATTCATTTTAGCCATTTTAAACATTTGTCCACTAACCTACCATGTAGCTAACCATCATGTTATCCATAATTTAGCAATCTGTTTTAACCGGCTATACATTAGTCTATTAATTTATCTTAACCATTAAGTTTAACCACTTATCCACTACTTTTAGCTAACCATTTGTCCACTACTTATAGCTAATGAGTTTAACCACTTATCCGCTAATATTTCAAACATTTATCCACCACTTTTAGCTCACCATTCATCCACTTCCCTAACTTTCAACAATTTTAACTACTTCTAACCACTATTTCAACCAGTTTCATCACATTTAACTAACTTTTATTACTGTTTCATCATTATGAGCGTATGATTGCCTATATATTTAAAAAATTACATATAAAGCCTGTTGGAAATGGAAACAATATCATCTATTGACATATGTGTCTAGCTAATAGAAACATGTATTTCATGTATGTCTGTTTATATTATAGACATATGTTACATGAATATATATTTATATAACTCCTGCCTGTCCGTATGTGTTCATATTATATATGTAAATATAAGACAAACATGTATGTTTAAATTGAATGAGAAATTGTTGAGTAAATTATATACAAACATATAGAATTTTAATAACCATGTTGCTTTAATAATGTTGCATTTTACTATGAATATTTCATATTTGTTATGAAATTATGGTTTCATATATCCAGAGGATGTATAGATGTCATAATAATATATCCTCTTATGAGGGACACATATGCTAACATCACTCTTGATATAGGGACATATCTGTCATAAATATGTCATCAGTCATAGAATAATAATGCATAAAAACAGGGTAGTATAGTAAGGCATGAAAAGTCATAGTACAGTAAAGCATAGAAAAAATTCATAGTATAGTGATTCAAGACAAGGTGCCATGGTAGAGTAATGGTATAAAAATGTCATATTGTTGTAAGATATAAAAAGTCATATTACAGTGAGGCAAAAAATGGCATAGTATAGTACCAGATGAAAAGTCATAGTATAGTAAGTCATAAAAACTCATTGTACATTAATACATGAATAGTTAAAGTATAATGAGGCATAAAAAACAGTATGGTAATGCATAAGCAGTCAAAAAAAAGTCATAGTTTAGTAAGGCATGAAAAGTCATTAAAAGGTCATTGTATATTGACGCATAAAAATTCATGAAATGAAACTATAGTAGATCATAAAAACTGACAGTAAAAAAAAATTAAAACGACAGTATACTAAGGCATACAAAGTCGTAAAAAGGTCATAGTATTGTAAGGCATAAAAAGCGATAAGAACATTATAGTATAAAAAGGCATAAAAAGTGCGAAAAACTACATAGTCTAGTGAGGCATAAAAACGTCATACTATATTAAGGCAAAAAAAGTCACAAAAACATCATTGTATAGTAAGGCATAATAAGTCATAAAAACGACATAGTATAGTGAAGCATAAAGACCCGATAGTATGATAAGGCATGAAAATATAATTCTATAGTATGGCATAAAAAATTCATAAAAACCTTATAGCATAATATGACATAAAAAGTGATGAAAAAGTCATAGTTTAATGTTTAATTTAATAAAAACGTCATAGTATAGTAATGCATAAAAAGTCATATAAATGTCATAGTATAATAAGGCATAAAAAGTTATACTAAACTAAGGCATAAAAAGTCATAAAAATGTCATAGTATAGTAATACATAAAAAGTCATAAAAATGTCATATTATAGTAAGGAATAAAAGGCATAAAACATCATAATATAGTAAGGCATAAAAAGTCATAAAAACGTCATAGTATAGTAAGGCATAAAAAGTCATAAAAACTACATTGTATAGTAGAGAATAAATAGGCATTAAAACGTCATAGTATAGTAAAGCATACGTCATAAAAACATCATAGTATAGTACAGCATAAAAAGGCATAAAAACGTCATAGTATAGTACAGCATAAAAGGCATAAAAACGTCATAGTATAGTAAGGCATAAAAAGTCATAAAAACATCATAGTATAATAAAGCATAAAAAGTCATAAAAATGTCATAGTATAATAAGGCATAAAAAGTCATACTAAAGTAAGGCATAAAAAGTAAAAGATATAATAAGGCATGAATGGTCATAGTATAGTAAGGCATAAAATGTCATAAAAACGTCATAGTGTAGTAATGCATAAAAAGTCATAAAAACATCATAGTATAGTAATGCATAAAAAGTCATAAAAACGTCATAGTATAGTAAGGCATAAAAAGGCATAAAAACATCATAGTATAGTACAGCATAAAAAGGCATAAAAACGTCATAGTATAGTACAGCATAAAAAGGCATAAAAACGTCATAGTATAGTAAGGCATAAAAAGTCATAAAAACATCATAGTATAATAAAGCATAAAAAGTCATAAAAATGTCATAGTATAATAAGGCATAAAAAGTCATACTAAAGTAAGGCATAAAAAGTCATAAAAATGTCATAGTATAGTAAGGCATAAAAAGTCATAAAAATGTAATACTATAGGATGGCATAAAAAAGTCATAAAAAATTCATACTATAATAAGGCATGAATGGTCATAGTATAGTAAGGTATAAAAAGTCATAAAAACGTCATTGTATGATAAGGCATAAAAACGTCATAGTAGAGTAAGGCATAAAAAGGCATAAAAATGTAATACTATAGTATGGCATAAAAAAGTCATAAAAAATTCATACTATAATAAGGCATGAATGGTCATAGTATAGTAAGGTATAAAAAGTCATAAAAACGTCATTGTATGATAAGGCATAAAAACGTCATAGTAGAGTAAGGCATAAAAAGGCATAAAAATGTAATACTATAGTATGTCATAAAAAAGTCATAAAAAATTCATACTATAATAAGGCATGAATGGTCATAGTATAGTAAGGTATAAAAAGTCATAAAAACGTCATTGTATGATAAGGCATAAAAACGTCATAGTAGAGTAAGGCATAAAAAGGCATAAAAATGTAATACTATAGTATGGCATAAAAAAGTCATAAAAAATTCATACTATAATAAGGCATGAATGGTCATAGTATAGTACAGCATAAAAAGGCATAAAAACGTCATAGTATAGTAAGGCATAAAAAGTCATAAAAACATCATAGTATAATAAGGCATAAAAAGTCATAAAAATGTCATAGTATAATAAGGCATAACAAGTCATACTAAAGTAAGGCATAAAAAGTAAAAGAAATGGCATTGTATGATAAGGCATAAAAACGTCATAGTATGGTAATGCATAAAAAGTCATAAAAATGTCATAGTATAGTAAGGCATAAAAAGTCAAAAAAATGTAATTCTATAGTATGGCATAAAAAAGTCATAAAAATGTCATAGTATACTAAGGCATAAAAAGTCATGCTAAAGTAAGGCATAAAAAGTCAAAAAAATGGCATTGTATGATAAGGCATTAAAACGTCATAGTAGAGTAAGGCATAAAAAGTCATAAAAATGTAATACTATAGTATGGCATAAAATGTCATAAAAAATTCATACTATAATAAGGCATGAATGGTCATACTATAGTAAGCCATAAAATGTCATAAAAACATCATAGTATAATAAGGCATAAAAAGTCATAAAAATGTCATAGTATAGTAAGGCATAAAAAGTCATGCTAAAGTAAGGCATAAAAAGTCAAAAAAATGGCATAGTATAGTAAGGCATAAAACGTCATAAAAATGTCATAGTATAGTAAGGCATAAAAAGTCATACTAAAGTAAGGCATAAAAAGTCATAAAAATGTCATAGTATAGTAAGGCATAAAAAGTCATAAAAATGTAATACTATAGGATGGCATAAAAAAGTCATAAAAATGTCATAGTATAGTAAGGCATAAAAAGTCATAAAAATGTAATACTATAGGATGTCATAAAAAAGTCATAAAAAATTCATACTATAATAAGGCATGAATGGTCATAGTATAGTAAGGTATTAAAAGTCATAAAAACGTCATTGTATGATAAGGCATAAAAACGTCATAGTAGAGTAAGGCATAAAAATTCATAAAAATGTAATACTATAGTATGGCATAAAAAAGTCATAAAAAATTCATACTATAATAAGGCATGAATGGTCATAGTATAGTAAGGCATAAAATGTCATAAAAACGTCATAGTGTAGTAATGCATAAAAAGTCATAAAAACATCATAGTATAGTAAGGCATAAAAAGTCATACTAAAGTAAGGCATGAAAAGTCATAAAAATGTCATAGTATAGTAAGGCATAAAAAGTCATAAAAATGTAATATTATAATATGGCATAAAAAAGTCATAAAAAATTCATACTATAATAAGGCATGAATGGTCATAGTATAGTAAGGTATAAAAAGTCATAAAAAAGTAATTGTATGATAAGGCATAAAAAAGTCATAGTATAGTAAGGCATAAAATGTCATAAAAACGTCATAGTGTAGTAATGCATAAAAAGTCATAAAAACGTCATTGTATGATAAGGCATAAAAACGTCATAGTAGAGTAAGGCATAAAAATTCATAAAAATGTAATACTATAGTATGGCATAAAAAAGTCATAAAAAATTCATACTATAATAAGGCATGAATGGTCATAGTATAGTAAGGCATAAAATGTCATAAAAACGTCATAGTGCATTAATGCATAAAAAGTCATAAAAACATCATAGTATAGTAAGGCATAAAAAGTCATACTAAAGTAAGGCATAAAAAGTAAAAGAAATGGCATAGTATAGTGAAGCATAAAAAGGCATAAAAACGTCATAGTATAGTAAGGCATAAAAAGTCATACTAAAGTAAGGCATAAAAAGTAAAAGAAATGGCATAGTATAGTGAAGCATAAAAAGGCATAAAAACGTCATAGTATAGTAAGGCATAAAAAGTCATACTAAAGTAAGGCATAAAAAGTAAAAGAAATGGCATAGTATAGTGAAGCATAAAAAGGCATAAAAACGTCATAGTATAGTAAGGCATAAAAAGTCATACTAAAGTAAGGCATAAAAAGTAAAAGAAATGGCATAGTATAGTGAAGCATAAAAAGGCATAAAAACGTCATAGTATAGTAAGGCATAAAAAGTCATACTAAAGTAAGGCATAAAAAGTAAAAGAAATGGCATAGTATAGTGAAGCATAAAAAGGCATAAAAACGTCATAGTATAGTAAGGCATAAAAAGTCATACTAAAGTAAGGCATAAAAAGTAAAAGAAATGGCATAGTATAGTGAAGCATAAAAAGGCATAAAAACGTCATAGTATAGTAAGGCATAAAAAGTCATACTAAAGTAAGGCATAAAAAGTAAAAGAAATGGCATAGTATAGTGATGCATAAAAAGGCATAAAAACGTCATAGTATGGTAATGCATAAAAAGTCATAAAAATGTCATAGTATAGTAAGGCATAAAAAGTCATAAAAACGTCATAGTATAGTAAGGCATAAAAAGTCATAAAAACGTCATAGTATAGTAAGGCATAAAAAGTCATAAAAACGTCATAGTATAGTAAGGCATAAAAAGTCATAAAAACGTCATAGTATAGTAAGGCATAAAAAGTCATAAAAACGTCATAGTATAGTAAGGCATAAAAAGTCATAAAAACGTCATAGTATAGTAAGGCATAAAAAGTCATAAAAACGTCATAGTATAGTAAGGCATAAAAAGTCATAAAAACGTCATAGTATAGTAAGGCATAAAAAGTCATAAAAACGTCATAGTATAGTAAGGCATAAAAAGTCATAAAAACGTCATAGTATAGTAAGGCATAAAAAGTCATAAAAACGTCATAGTATAGTAAGGCATAAAAAGTCATAAAAACGTCATAGTATAGTAAGGCATAAAAAGTCATAAAAACGTCATAGTATAGTAAGGCATAAAAAGTCATAAAAACGTCATAGTATAGTAAGGCATAAAAAGTCATAAAAACGTCATAGTATAGTAAGGCATAAAAAGTCATAAAAACGTCATAGTATAGTAAGGCATAAAAAGTCATAAAAACGTCATAGTATAGTAAGGCATAAAAAGTCATAAAAACGTCATAGTATAGTAAGGCATAAAAAGTCATAAAAACGTCATAGTATAGTAAGGCATAAAAAGTCATAAAAACGTCATAGTATAGTAAGGCATAAAAAGTCATAAAAACGTCATAGTATAGTAAGGCATAAAAAGTCATAAAAACGTCATAGTATAGTAAGGCATAAAAAGTCATAAAAACGTCATAGTATAGTAAGGCATAAAAAGTCATAAAAACGTCATAGTATAGTAAGGCATAAAAAGTCATAAAAACGTCATAGTATAGTAAGGCATAAAAAGTCATAAAAACGTCATAGTATAGTAAGGCATAAAAAGTCATAAAAACGTCATAGTATAGTAAGGCATAAAAAGTCATAAAAACGTCATAGTATAGTAAGGCATAAAAAGTCATAAAAACGTCATAGTATAGTAAGGCATAAAAAGTCATAAAAACGTCATAGTATAGTAAGGCATAAAAAGTCATAAAAACGTCATAGTATAGTAAGGCATAAAAAGTCATAAAAACGTCATAGTATAGTAAGGCATAAAAAGTCATAAAAACGTCATAGTATAGTAAGGCATAAAAAGTCATAAAAACGTCATAGTATAGTAAGGCATAAAAAGTCATAAAAACGTCATAGTATAGTAAGGCATAAAAAGTCATAAAAACGTCATAGTATAGTAAGGCATAAAAAGTCATAAAAACGTCATAGTATAGTAAGGCATAAAAAGTCATAAAAACGTCATAGTATAGTAAGGCATAAAAAGTCATAAAAACGTCATAGTATAGTAAGGCATAAAAAGTCATAAAAACGTCATAGTATAGTAAGGCATAAAAAGTCATAAAAACGTCATAGTATAGTAAGGCATAAAAAGTCATAAAAACGTCATAGTATAGTAAGGCATAAAAAGTCATAAAAACGTCATAGTATAGTAAGGCATAAAAAGTCATAAAAACGTCATAGTATAGTAAGGCATAAAAAGTCATAAAAACGTCATAGTATAGTAAGGCATAAAAAGTCATAAAAACGTCATAGTATAGTAAGGCATAAAAAGTCATAAAAACGTCATAGTATAGTAAGGCATAAAAAGTCATAAAAACGTCATAGTATAGTAAGGCATAAAAAGTCATAAAAACGTCATAGTATAGTAAGGCATAAAAAGTCATAAAAACGTCATAGTATAGTAAGGCATAAAAAGTCATAAAAACGTCATAGTATAGTAAGGCATAAAAAGTCATAAAAACGTCATAGTATAGTAAGGCATAAAAAGTCATAAAAACGTCATAGTATAGTAAGGCATAAAAAGTCATAAAAACGTCATAGTATAGTAAGGCATAAAAAGTCATAAAAACGTCATAGTATAGTAAGGCATAAAAAGTCATAAAAACGTCATAGTATAGTAAGGCATAAAAAGTCATAAAAACGTCATAGTATAGTAAGGCATAAAAAGTCATAAAAACGTCATAGTATAGTAAGGCATAAAAAGTCATAAAAACGTCATAGTATAGTAAGGCATAAAAAGTCATAAAAACGTCATAGTATAGTAAGGCATAAAAAGTCATAAAAACGTCATAGTATAGTAAGGCATAAAAAGTCATAAAAACGTCATAGTATAGTAAGGCATAAAAAGTCATAAAAACGTCATAGTATAGTAAGGCATAAAAAGTCATAAAAACGTCATAGTATAGTAAGGCATAAAAAGTCATAAAAACGTCATAGTATAGTAAGGCATAAAAAGTCATAAAAACGTCATAGTATAGTAAGGCATAAAAAGTCATAAAAACGTCATAGTATAGTAAGGCATAAAAAGTCATAAAAACGTCATAGTATAGTAAGGCATAAAAAGTCATAAAAACGTCATAGTATAGTAAGGCATAAAAAGTCATAAAAACGTCATAGTATAGTAAGGCATAAAAAGTCATAAAAACGTCATAGTATAGTAAGGCATAAAAAGTCATAAAAACGTCATAGTATAGTAAGGCATAAAAAGTCATAAAAACGTCATAGTATAGTAAGGCATAAAAAGTCATAAAAACGTCATAGTATAGTAAGGCATAAAAAGTCATAAAAACGTCATAGTATAGTAAGGCATAAAAAGTCATAAAAACGTCATAGTATAGTAAGGCATAAAAAGTCATAAAAACGTCATAGTATAGTAAGGCATAAAAAGTCATAAAAACGTCATAGTATAGTAAGGCATAAAAAGTCATAAAAACGTCATAGTATAGTAAGGCATAAAAAGTCATAAAAACGTCATAGTATAGTAAGGCATAAAAAGTCATAAAAACGTCATAGTATAGTAAGGCATAAAAAGTCATAAAAACGTCATAGTATAGTAAGGCATAAAAAGTCATAAAAACGTCATAGTATAGTAAGGCATAAAAAGTCATAAAAACGTCATAGTATAGTAAGGCATAAAAAGTCATAAAAACGTCATAGTATAGTAAGGCATAAAAAGTCATAAAAACGTCATAGTATAGTAAGGCATAAAAAGTCATAAAAACGTCATAGTATAGTAAGGCATAAAAAGTCATAAAAACGTCATAGTATAGTAAGGCATAAAAAGTCATAAAAACATCATAGTATAATAAGGCATAAAAAGTCATAAAAATGTCATAGTATAATAAGGCATAAAAAGTCATGCTAAAGTAAGGCTTAAAAAGTCAAAAAGATTACATGGTATAGTAAGGCATAAAACGTCATAAAAATGTCATAGTATAGTAAGGCATAAAAAAGTCATAAAAAATTCATTCTATAATAACGCAAGAATGGTCATAGTATAGTAAGGTATAAAAAGTCATAAAAACGTCATTGTATGATAAGGCATAAAAACGTCATAGTAGAGTAAGGCATAAAAAGGCATAAAAATGTAATACTATAGTATGGCTTAAATTGTCATAAAAAATTCATACTACAATAAGGCATGAATGGTCATAGTATAGTAAGGCATAAAATACCATAAAAACATCATAGTGTAGTAATGCATAAAAAGTCATAAAAATGTCATATTATAGTAAGGCATAAAAAGTCATACTAAAGTAAGGCATGAAAAGTCATAAAAACGTCATAGTATAGTAAGGCATAAAAAGTCATAAAAGCTACATTGTATAGTACAGCATAAATAGTCATAAAAATGTCATAGTATAGTAAGGCATAAAAAGTCATAAAAATGTAATTCTATAGTATGGCATAAAAAAGTCATAAAAATGTCATAGTATAGTAAGGCATAAAAAGTCATGCTAAATTAAGGCATAAAAAGTCAAAAAAATGGCATTGTATGATAAGGCATAAGAATGTCATAGTAGAGTAAGGCATAATAAGGCATAAAAATGTAATACTATAGTAAGGCTTAAATTGTCATAAAAAATTCATACTATAAAGGCATAAAACGTCATAAAAATGTCTAAGGCATAAAAAGTCAAAAAAATGGCATTGTATGATAAGGCATAAAAATGTAATACTATAGGATGGCATAAAAAAGTCATAAAAAAATCATACTATAATAACGCATGAATGGCCATAGTATAGTAAGGTATAAAAAGTCATGAAAAAGTCATTGTATGATAAGGCATAAAAACGTCATAGTAGAGTAAGGCATAAAAAGTCATAAAAACATCATAGTATAATAAGGCATAAAAAGTCATAAAAATGTCATAGTATAATAAGGCATAAAAAGTCATGCTAAAGTAAGGCATAAAAAGTCAAAAAAATTACATAGTATAGTAAGGCATAAAACGTCATAGAAATGTCATAGTATAGTAAGACATAAAAAGTCATACTAAAGTAAGACATAAAAAGTAATAAAAATGTCATAGTATAGTAAGGCATAAAAAGTCATAAAAATGTAATACTATAGCATGACATAAAAAAGTCATAAAAATGTAATACTATAGCATGACATAAAAAAGTCATAAAAAATTCATACTATAATAACACATGAATGGTCATAGTATAGTAATGTATAAAAAGTCATAAAAACGTCATTGTATGATAAGGCATAAAAACGTCATAGTAGAGTAAGGCATAAAAAGGCATAAAAATGTAATACTATAGTATGGCTTAAATTGTCATAAAAAATTCATACTACAATAAGGCATGAATGGTCATAGTATAGTAAGGCATAAAATACCATAAAAACATCATAGTGTAGTAATGCATAAAAAGTCATAAAAATGTCATATTATAGTAAGGCATAAAAAGTCATACTAAAGTAAGGCATGAAAAGTCATAAAAACGTCATAGTATAGTAAGGCATAAAGAGTCATAAAAGCTACATTGTATAGTACAGCATAAATAGGCATAAAAACATCATAGTATAGTAAGGCATAAAAAGTCATAAAAACATCATAGTATAATAAGGCATAAAAAGTCATAAAAATGTCATAGTATAATAAGGCATAAAAAGTCATGCTAAAGTAAGGCATAAAAAGTCAAAAAAATTACATAGTATAGTAAGGCATAAAACGTCATAAAAATGTCATAGTATAGTAAGACATAAAAAGTCATACTAAAGTAAGACATAAAAAGTAATAAAAATGTCATAGTATAGTAAGGCATAAAAAGTCATAAAAATGTAATACTATAGCATGACATAAAAAAGTCATAAAAATGTAATACTATAGCATGACATAAAAAAGTCATAAAAAATTCATACTATGATAACACATGAATGGTCATAGTATAGTAATGTATAAAAAGTCATAAAAACGTCATTGTATGATAAGGCATAAAAAGGCATAAAAATGTAATACTATAGTATGGCTTAAATTGTCATAAAAAATTCATACTACAATATAAGGCATGAATGGTCATAGTATAGTAAGGCATAAAATACCATAAAAACATCATAGTGTAGTAATGCATAAAAAGTCATAAAAATGTCATATTATAGTAAGGCATAAAAAGTCATATTAAAGTAAGGCATAAAAAGTCATAAAAGCTTCATTGTATAGTACAGCATAAATAGGCATAAAAACGTCATAGTATAGTAAGGCATAAAAAGTCATGCTAAAGTAAGGCATAAAAAGTCATAAAAGCTTCATTGTATAGTACAGCATAAATAGGCATAAAAACGTCATAGTATAGTAAGGCATAAAAAGTCATAAAAATGTCATAGTATAGTAAGGCATAAAATGTCATAAAAACGTCATAGTATAGTAATGCATAAAAAGTCATAAAAATGTCATATTATAGTAAGGCATAAAAAGTCATATTAAAGTAAGGCATAAAAAGTCATAAAAGCTTCATTGTATAGTACAGCATAAATAGGCATAAAAACGTCATAGTATAGTAAGGCATAAAAAGTCATAAAAATGTCATAGTATAGTAAGGCATAAAATGTCATAAAAACGTCATAGTATAGTAATGCATAAAAAGTCATAAAAATGTCATATTATAGTAAGGCATAAAAAGTCATATTAAAGTAAGGCATAAAAAGTCATAAAAGCTTCATTGTATAGTACAGCATAAATAGGCATAAAAACGTCATAGTATAGTAAGGCATAAAAAGTCATAAAAATGTCATAGTATAGTAAGGCATAAAATGTCATAAAAACGTCATAGTATAGTAATGCATAAAAAGTCATAAAAATGTCATATTATAGTAAGGCATAAAAAGTCATATTAAAGTAAGGCATAAAAAGTCATAAAAGCTTCATTGTATAGTACAGCATAAATAGGCATAAAAACGTCATAGTATAGTAAGGCATAAAAAGTCATAAAAATGTCATAGTATAGTAAGGCATAAAATGTCATAAAAACGTCATAGTATAGTAATGCATAAAAAGTCATAAAAATGTCATATTATAGTAAGGCATAAAAAGTCATATTAAAGTAAGGCATAAAAAGTCATAAAAGCTTCATTGTATAGTACAGCATAAATAGGCATAAAAACGTCATAGTATAGTAAGGCATAAAAAGTCATAAAAATGTCATAGTATAGTAAGGCATAAAATGTCATAAAAACGTCATAGTATAGTAATGCATAAAAAGTCATAAAAATGTCATATTATAGTAAGGCATAAAAAGTCATATTAAAGTAAGGCATAAAAAGTCATAAAAGCTTCATTGTATAGTACAGCATAAATAGGCATAAAAACGTCATAGTATAGTAAGGCATAAAAAGTCATAAAAATGTCATAGTATAGTAAGGCATAAAATGTCATAAAAACGTCATAGTATAGTAATGCATAAAAAGTCATAAAAATGTCATATTATAGTAAGGCATAAAAAGTCATATTAAAGTAAGGCATAAAAAGTCATAAAAGCTTCATTGTATAGTACAGCATAAATAGGCATAAAAACGTCATAGTATAGTAAGGCATAAAAAGTCATAAAAATGTCATAGTATAGTAAGGCATAAAATGTCATAAAAACGTCATAGTATAGTAATGCATAAAAAGTCATAAAAATGTCATATTATAGTAAGGCATAAAAAGTCATATTAAAGTAAGGCATAAAAAGTCATAAAAGCTTCATTGTATAGTACAGCATAAATAGGCATAAAAACGTCATAGTATAGTAAGGCATAAAAAGTCATAAAAATGTCATAGTATAGTAAGGCATAAAATGTCATAAAAACGTCATAGTATAGTAATGCATAAAAAGTCATAAAAATGTCATATTATAGTAAGGCATAAAAAGTCATATTAAAGTAAGGCATAAAAAGTCATAAAAGCTTCATTGTATAGTACAGCATAAATAGGCATAAAAACGTCATAGTATAGTAAGGCATAAAAAGTCATAAAAATGTCATAGTATAGTAAGGCATAAAATGTCATAAAAACGTCATAGTATAGTAATGCATAAAAAGTCATAAAAATGTCATATTATAGTAAGGCATAAAAAGTCATATTAAAGTAAGGCATAAAAAGTCATAAAAGCTTCATTGTATAGTACAGCATAAATAGGCATAAAAACGTCATAGTATAGTAAGGCATAAAAAGTCATAAAAATGTCATAGTATAGTAAGGCATAAAATGTCATAAAAACGTCATAGTATAGTAATGCATAAAAAGTCATAAAAATGTCATATTATAGTAAGGCATAAAAAGTCATATTAAAGTAAGGCATAAAAAGTCATAAAAGCTTCATTGTATAGTACAGCATAAATAGGCATAAAAACGTCATAGTATAGTAAGGCATAAAAAGTCATAAAAATGTCATAGTATAGTAAGGCATAAAATGTCATAAAAACGTCATAGTATAGTAATGCATAAAAAGTCATAAAAATGTCATATTATAGTAAGGCATAAAAAGTCATATTAAAGTAAGGCATAAAAAGTCATAAAAGCTTCATTGTATAGTACAGCATAAATAGGCATAAAAACGTCATAGTATAGTAAGGCATAAAAAGTCATAAAAATGTCATAGTATAGTAAGGCATAAAATGTCATAAAAACGTCATAGTATAGTAATGCATAAAAAGTCATAAAAATGTCATATTATAGTAAGGCATAAAAAGTCATATTAAAGTAAGGCATAAAAAGTCATAAAAGCTTCATTGTATAGTACAGCATAAATAGGCATAAAAACGTCATAGTATAGTAAGGCATAAAAAGTCATAAAAATGTCATAGTATAGTAAGGCATAAAATGTCATAAAAACGTCATAGTATAGTAATGCATAAAAAGTCATAAAAATGTCATATTATAGTAAGGCATAAAAAGTCATATTAAAGTAAGGCATAAAAAGTCATAAAAGCTTCATTGTATAGTACAGCATAAATAGGCATAAAAACGTCATAGTATAGTAAGGCATAAAAAGTCATAAAAATGTCATAGTATAGTAAGGCATAAAATGTCATAAAAACGTCATAGTATAGTAATGCATAAAAAGTCATAAAAATGTCATATTATAGTAAGGCATAAAAAGTCATATTAAAGTAAGGCATAAAAAGTCATAAAAGCTTCATTGTATAGTACAGCATAAATAGGCATAAAAACGTCATAGTATAGTAAGGCATAAAAAGTCATAAAAATGTCATAGTATAGTAAGGCATAAAATGTCATAAAAACGTCATAGTATAGTAATGCATAAAAAGTCATAAAAATGTCATATTATAGTAAGGCATAAAAAGTCATATTAAAGTAAGGCATAAAAAGTCATAAAAGCTTCATTGTATAGTACAGCATAAATAGGCATAAAAACGTCATAGTATAGTAAGGCATAAAAAGTCATAAAAATGTCATAGTATAGTAAGGCATAAAATGTCATAAAAACGTCATAGTATAGTAATGCATAAAAAGTCATAAAAATGTCATATTATAGTAAGGCATAAAAAGTCATATTAAAGTAAGGCATAAAAAGTCATAAAAGCTTCATTGTATAGTACAGCATAAATAGGCATAAAAACGTCATAGTATAGTAAGGCATAAAAAGTCATAAAAATGTCATAGTATAGTAAGGCATAAAATGTCATAAAAACGTCATAGTATAGTAATGCATAAAAAGTCATAAAAATGTCATATTATAGTAAGGCATAAAAAGTCATATTAAAGTAAGGCATAAAAAGTCATAAAAGCTTCATTGTATAGTACAGCATAAATAGGCATAAAAACGTCATAGTATAGTAAGGCATAAAAAGTCATAAAAATGTCATAGTATAGTAAGGCATAAAATGTCATAAAAACGTCATAGTATAGTAATGCATAAAAAGTCATAAAAATGTCATATTATAGTAAGGCATAAAAAGTCATATTAAAGTAAGGCATAAAAAGTCATAAAAGCTTCATTGTATAGTACAGCATAAATAGGCATAAAAACGTCATAGTATAGTAAGGCATAAAAAGTCATAAAAATGTAATACTATAGTATGGCATAAAAAAGTCATACAAATCTCATAGTATAGTAAGGCATAAATAGTCATGCTAAAGTAAGGCATAAAAAGTCAAAAAATGTCATAGTATAGTAAGGCATAAAAAGTCATAAAAACATCATAGTATAGTATGGCATAAAAAAGTCATACAAATCTCATAGTATAGTAAGGCATAAAAAGTCATAAAAACATCATAGTATAGTATGGCATAAAAAAGTCATAAAAAATTCATACTATAATAAGGCATTAATGGTCATAATATAGTAAGGCATAAAAAGTCATAAAAACATCATAGTATAGTATGGCATAAAAAAGTCATAAAAAATTCATACTATAATAAGGCATTAATGGTCATAATATAGTAAGGCATAAAAAGTCATAAAAACATCATAGTATAGTATGGCATAAAAAAGTCATAAAAAATTCATACTATAATAAGGCATTAATGGTCATAATATAGTAAGGCATAAAAAGTCATAAAAACATCATAGTATAGTATGGCATAAAAAAGTCATAAAAAATTCATACTATAATAAGGCATTAATGGTCATAATATAGTAAGGCATAAAAAGTCATAAAAACATCATAGTATAGTATGGCATAAAAAAGTCATAAAAAATTCATACTATAATAAGGCATTAATGGTCATAATATAGTAAGGCATAAAAAGTCATAAAAACATCATAGTATAGTATGGCATAAAAAAGTCATAAAAAATTCATACTATAATAAGGCATTAATGGTCATAATATAGTAAGGCATAAAAAGTCATAAAAACATCATAGTATAGTATGGCATAAAAAAGTCATAAAAAATTCATACTATAATAAGGCATTAATGGTCATAATATAGTAAGGCATAAAAAGTCATAAAAACATCATAGTATAGTATGGCATAAAAAAGTCATAAAAAATTCATACTATAATAAGGCATTAATGGTCATAATATAGTAAGGCATAAAAAGTCATAAAAACATCATAGTATAGTATGGCATAAAAAAGTCATAAAAAATTCATACTATAATAAGGCATTAATGGTCATAATATAGTAAGGCATAAAAAGTCATAAAAACATCATAGTATAGTATGGCATAAAAAAGTCATAAAAAATTCATACTATAATAAGGCATTAATGGTCATAATATAGTAAGGCATAAAAAGTCATAAAAACATCATAGTATAGTATGGCATAAAAAAGTCATAAAAAATTCATACTATAATAAGGCATTAATGGTCATAATATAGTAAGGCATAAAAAGTCCAAAAAATTTAATTCTATAGTATGGCATAAAAAAGTCATAAAACCTCATAGTATAGTAAGGCACAAAAAGTCATGATAAAGTAAGGCATAAAAAGTCAAAAAAATGTCATAGTATAGTAAGGCATAAAATAGCATAAAAACGTCCTAGTATAATAAGGCATAAAAAGTCATAAAAATGTCATAGTATAGTACAGCAAGAAAAGCCATAAAAATGTCATAGAATGTATGGTAAGGTATAAAAAGTCATAAAACCGTCATACTATAGTAAGGCAGAAAATGTCATAAAAACGTCATAGTATAGTAATGCCTAAAACGGCATAAAAATGACATAGTATAGTAAGGCATAAAAAGTCATAAAAACAATATTTTACAGTAAGGCAGAAAAAATCTATAATACAGTAAGGCATAATGTTTCATGAAAACATCATAGTATAGTAAGGCATAACATTTTTTAAAAACGACAGTGTAATCTGGCATAAAAAGTCATACAAAACTCTTATTTTAGTCTGGCATTAAAAATCATAAAAATGTCATTGTATCGTGAAGCATAAGAAGTCATGAAAAGGTCATAGTATATTAAGGCATGAAAAGGTATACACACAACACAATGACAAATGACACAGTATCAAATCAAATCAAATCAAATTTATTTATAAAGGACATTCAAAAACAGTAAACAACTATCCAAAATGTCTAACAACATCTGCAACAACACAAACAACACAGAGAAATAAAGTCAACACACAATAAAAACAGCACAACAAAACACACAAGCACACTGAAATGAGGGAGACAACTTATCTTGGCTTGAAACGCAGTTGTGTATAAAAATGTTTTGAGCTGTTATTTAAAGGAGTCAATGGATGGGGCAGATCCGATGGATGTGGGCAGGCTATTACAGTCTGGGGACCATGACTGAGAAAGCCCAGTCACCTATGCGTTTCAAGTGAGTGTAAGGGACGGTCAAGAGGCCAATGTCGGATGATCTGAAGGGCCTCGCTGTAGTGTAGGGGGTTAAAACATGTGTGATGTATGAAGGAGCTGCTCCATTTAGGACAAACAAATCGCTATCCTGTAGCGAATTGGGAGCCAAAGCAGAAAGGCCATGATGGGGGCAATGTAATCCCTCCATCTGGAACCAGTAAAAAGCCGAGCTGCAGCGTTCTTGAACAGTAAGGCATAAAAAGTCATAAAAATGTCATATTATAATGAGTCAAAAAAAAGTCCTAGTGTAATAGGCATAAAATATCATAAAAAGTCATAACAACGACACAGTATAGTAAGGCATAAAAAGTCATGCAAAAGACATAGTTTAGTAAGGCATAAAAATTCATAAAAAGGTCATAATTTAGGAAGATATAAAAAGTCATAAAAATTTCATGGTATACTAAGACATAAAAAGTCATAACATCGATAGTATAATAAGGCAAAAAAGTCAGAAAAACAACACAGTACAGTAAGGCACCGTAAGTTGTGAAAAGGTCATAGTATAGTAAGGCATAAAGGTGTCATAGTGTAGTAGGACACAAAAAGTCATTAAAACATCATTGTATATTAAGGCATGAAAAGTCATAAAAATGTCAGTATAGTAAGGCATAAAAAGGCATACAAATGTAATACTGTAGTGTAATGTCACAGAATAGTAAGGCATAAAAACCTCATGGTATAGTAAGGTATTGAAATTCCAAAAAACGTCATAGTTTAGTAAGGAATAAAAGTCATAAAAAAATCATAGTATATTAAGGCATGAAAAGGCATAAAAACGGCATAGTATAGTAAGCCATTAAAACTCATAGGATAGTAAGGTTTAAAAATGTCATAATGTAGTAATGTATAAAAAAGTCATAGTATAGTAAGACCTAAAAAGTGATAAAAACGTCATGGTATAGTAAGGCCTAAAAAGTTATAGTATTCGTGATGACATTTCAATGGGATTTTTTGACAGAAATGAAACTCATACTTTCATATATCCACCACTTTAGATTCACTCCTGCTAGCAACCTGACTGCTAGACTACAGAACACAGAAGCCAGGATTAGTTTGCTAGTTAACGCTAGCTAACATAGTAAAATAACAGTTGACATTTTCCTGGTGATGTTAGGTACCAACTGTGGTATTCTCACATGGACATGAGCATTCAGATAGCCCCACCCCTTCAGTCAATCAGATCCTACCATGCTAGATCAGTTGTCTTGGAGACCTAGCCTCTTGGAGGGCACATTGGAATGATCTAATATGACTTCACTCCAAACATAGTGGGAACAAGTTCATTCACATATTCCTCGGGACAATTCTTTCCTCCCAAAATATTGGTAGGAACATTTCCCTACCGTCCATATGCAAACCTATGCCCTTGATTTCAGCAATTTTTTCATTACTTTTAGGTAACTATTTACATTTCTCTGCTTGCTTTTCCCTCACTCAATCGCAAGTGCTATAGCTGACTCAATTTGATATATTTTTTAAATCAAATCAGTTGAGCTACTCCACAATCTTATGTACCCCCATTGCAACAGCAGAAATTACCCACAGGGGAACAGCAGTCACCAAAGTTGTATTAATTCTTTCGCACAAGGATGCTAAAGTTGCCACATAGAAGTGTCACAATCTTGCATTGAATTAACATTGGAATTAACATTATAGATAAGAATAGAAATAAGATTTTTGTCAAAAGTTAAAAAATTTGATTAAAAACTATTGCATGGTTGATAAAGTGCAGTCCCAATGTAATGATGTAACATATGAATTTTCATTTGCACAGTCAAACACATAGTTTAATGTTCTGCAGGACATAACAATAAGAATATAATCTCCACAGCTACTGAAAATTTTCATGAACCCTTCAATGACATAATTAATAATCATCATTACACAGAAACATGAAGCACTCCTCCTCCTTTTTCCCTTAAAGAGTTAGTTGTTGCACTGTCATTGAGTATTATGTGACACATTTCCTGTAAACTGTTGTTTAAGCTGATATTTCCAGTAAACTGTTTGAACAGCAGATAATTATCACTTGTTCCGGTAACAATACTTGTGATAATGTCAACCTGAAGCTGGACAGGACAGTAATTCTTCTAACCTGTTTAGGGGAATACATCCTCACTGAACTGAACTCATTAGAAAAATGTTTCACAGAATACAGTTTGACATTTCACAACAGGAGTATAGAGACCAGACTAGACTAGACTAGTGTAGACTAGAATGGCACTCAGGAGAGCACATACAATCCTACATTTTCTTCCATGAGATCCGGATTATTATCTGCACCTAATTGTATGAACTCGTAGATGTCATCACCATAATGCATATGCATACTTGCTCATTGTCAGACTGTCATGCCTCACCAGGACACTTGAATAGAATGGAGAATGGATCATTAATGTTATTAGTAACACATGCACTTTTTCTGGTATGACTGAAGTCAAACTGTCTGCTGTGAAAACGGGGATATTCATGCCGACTGTGGCTTGTGTGTTCAGAAAAGAAAAACAGGTGATGTTCCTGAAGCAAACACATCAGTCAAATCCAAATTAAGGATGAATTAAATGATCTTGGTTTCAGCTTAGCTTTGTGTTTTTTGTGTGTTTAAGCAAAGTTGAATTTTTTACAGTCTTTTTTCCAATTGAACAACACAGAAACCCATTAGAAACATGCATGAAAAGAAAAAATGCAGTTTGTGCTCTAGATAATGTTATATTAGTGGAATTAAACTTGACTTTTGAACTAGATAGTAATAGTTCATAAAAATTAATTTAATTGATGTGTTGATGAGAGGGGTGGGATTGCATTTCTCTCAGCTTTCAAGGGGGGGGATGACTGAAAAACTTTCAAAAAATCACTTTGTTGGGCAATGAATAGTCACATTTTTGACTCACAGCCTGTAATGTATTTACACCATGACACCTGCCAGAAGCTACTACGAATAAAGACTCAGTCATTTCCAAGACTTCTAAAGACTTCTGCCAGAAAAAGTTGAAACTGATCCAAGCAGGTCGAGCCTTCATTGTTACTGTTCAGTCAGTGAATGCGTCATCAGGTGTTTGACATTTGACGCCAACCTGGTCCCGAGTCTGAAGTTGTACATAGACAAAGGTAAAATGATCCACGTGTGTTTTGTAATGAAACCTGTCACATGTAAGCTGCACAAAACATACTTCTGTAAAGAAAAAGAGTGTCAAGTCATGTAACGTTCCCTCAGTGACAAAGATAAATGGTCATAAATGGTCCCATGCATCATGGAATCAAAAAGAGGAAGTCGAAAACATGTTAAAGGCAGCACTGTTGCTTCCAGCATCAGTCCAGTGTGGCTCTGCATGTGTGCGTTTGACTCTCGTCCACCAACATCATCAACGCCATGACCCCTCTGCTGCTCGGAGCCGTGCTCCTGGGAAACCTGGGTGTCTGTGTCACAGCACAAGGTAAGCTTTGATATATTTGTATTTATGTTTTAAGACAGATGGATTAGTGTTACTATTGTCTGATGGATTTGACTCTATCACTCTAAATCCTCAAGTTTCTTTTCAGATCATGTTTTGAAAATCCCTGTGATGAGTTTAAAACATCGACATTGAGCTGACAGGATATTGAGAGATGTATGGGTGCTAATCAAAACAATCAATACCAGATCTTACAAATACTAGATTCTGCCTTATCTGAACAGCTTGCGTTATTTACTTAAGCATTGTGTCATGATATATTACATTTAATTTCAGGGTACAATACAATAAAAACAAACCAGTCTTAACATCAATATATAATAAAACTAAATATTGTTTGCCGAGTGTAAAATTGACATTTCTTTGTCTCTTAAGTTATTTCAAGACATAAGTACGAATGGCAGTCACCAACAAAACGGTTAATACATTTGCTAAGAACAGAGTAGAAATTTTACTCACTTAAGGCCAAGAGAATGACATGTGGTCAGGAATCAAAATAAAGAGCGTAATATGAGAGTGTAATGTGCTCTGAGATTTCAAGGAACAAACTTCCATGCCAGGTTTGAAAAAAGTAGCCGTGTGTTTTCAGGTGCAGTGGTGCACATTCATGAGTTTTTCTAAGGACAAAAAGTTCTGGTTCTGAGTAGACCTTCACTGATCCCAGAGGCAAAATATGATACACCAAAGAAATTGTAGTTGAATTAATGAGGCCAAAACAGTAAAACAGATTTATTTTATATTTATTTCATATTTATTTTTAAATATAATGTCAGAGCCCATATAGA
Source organism: Seriola dumerili (assembly GCF_002260705.1). NCBI lineage: Eukaryota > Metazoa > Chordata > Actinopteri > Carangiformes > Carangidae > Seriola > Seriola dumerili. The sequence goes on along the minus strand of NW_019174733.1, from coordinate 5,634,946 downwards.
AGCTGTGATCGACTATTACTATGCTGTTGTTATTCTGCTGTATAATGAACACTATTATTACTTTTCTTTCATTTCTTATGAATTTAATTGATGCTTTTATCTCCTCATGAACCACTAAAGTACAAAATCAATAACTTCCTCAGTGCTGGTGATGCTCACTCCACCTGCCCAGGTAAGGTTTGACTCCATGGACTATAAAAACATTCTGCACTGGACTCCGCCCACCAACAACACCTCACTGCGGTACTACGTCCAGTGGAAGATGTGAGGCATTACACACACACATAAACAAAATTGTGACATAAAGATGATGTCCTGATTTAAAACCCCTCCTCTCTGTGTTTGTGTCCGTCCCTCATCTCCTCAGTTACGGGGAGCCTCAGTGGGTGGATGTGGATGGCTGTCAGGGGATCAAGAAGCAAGAGTGTGACCTAAGTGACGTGACCTCTGATCTCAGAGAGTGGTACTACGCCAGAGTGCACGCTTCCTCTCTTCCCTCCAGTAAATCAGCTTGGGCCCTCTCCCCCAGATTCAGCCCACGTTGGGACAGTGAGTGTTTACACACGTCCTCTTCCTCTTCCTCCTCCCCCCTTTTCCTCCTCCTCCTTGTTTGCATGCTCTAGGGACAATAAACACAAGATTTCAGGGTTTTTTTTGCAGTACAGGCACTTAATTACAAAAGAAAAGACAAAAAAAGATTTTAAGAAATCTGTTAAAAAATAATGAAGTCACCAAATTCCCTCCTTTAAGTGAAAAACAAACATGACCTCTGCTTCCTGTCTCCTTTTTTTTGTTGTACTTTGTCACTCTTTATTTTTGTGTTTCATCATAGCATAAAAAAACTAACATGATCCTTCCATCTGCAGCCCAAATCAGCCCACCTGCACTGAGACTGAATGTCACAGAGCAAAAGGTTGTGGTCCGTGTGAAAGGCCCCCACCCGCTGGTCCGGAAGATGCACAGCAAACTGCACTACAAGATCTTCCTCATACACACCAGTGGAGAGGAGGTACACACACACAGTATCTTGTTTTTGATTAATTGATTAGCCGTTTACTCTATATGATGTCAGAAAAACACCAGTCTCATTTAACCAGATGTAAAAAAAAGTCAGAAAGTCAGAAAGGAAAAAAAAGCCACCACATGAGTGATTTATGATATTAAATATGAGAACAAGAAGTGGAGAGAATAAGTGGTGTTTTTACAAATAATAATATGATTTATGATTTAAACCATTAAACAATCATAAAATAAAAATTACTAATGATTAATTTGTGATGGATTTTACCATTTGAAGAATCACCATCTCTATTACATACATAGATTTTTTTTTTCCTGGAGCCTGGAACAAATAAAATGTAACACACACAATGTGCAGACTAGAAACTACATTTGAACTACAACTATTACTATTACGAAACAGAAGAGGAAGAAGAACAAGAAGAAGACGGAGAGGAGCGGAAGAGGAAGAACAGAAGAAGAACAAAAACAACAACACACAATTCTTTCATTTCTCCTATAAGGCTCAATTTGCCATAATATGTTATGTAAAGACAATTTCACATGTTCAACTGTGCAACAGAACATTTCCTGAGGGTGTAACTCACTGTCTCCTCTGCAGGAAGTGTTTAAGATGGACTGCTGCTCTAACAAGCTGACTCTGAAGGAGCTGGGCCACAAGGCAAAGTACTGCCTCCAGGCCCAGACTGTGATCACCTCCCAGGCCAAGAGCAGCGTTCGTAGCTCTCTGAAATGTGTCACTATGCTCTGATCACATGCAGGTGTGAACACACACGCACGCACGCTCACATCTACACCATGAATACTGAAATATGTCTCTTGAAGCTATGTCTCCTCTGTGATTCTTTCTAGGAATGTCTGATAATTTTGTTTATACCAAACTCTATAAAACAAAGAACCCTGCTGCAGTAAAAAGAAAGCCGTGAGAAAAAGTTACAGAGATTTGTGTGACTGTGTCTGTGCTGGACAGTATCGTCAGTCAGTGAAAGGTAACCTCTCAGCTCTGACAAAAGGTTACCAAATGAGAAGTCAAGTATCAGCTGTCGCACAACAATTGCCTGATGCAGTCAGACAGAAAGAGGGAGGGAAAATGAAACTCCTGGAGGAGAAATCTTAGCAGGAGAGTTTGTCCACAATGACTATAATTACCTCTGCTCACCCCACCCTCTTCACTATTTTTAGATCTGCACATACCTGATGTGTAGAGCAGCAACAACGCAACAGTTATTCCTTTTGTGCAGTTCATTAATCTTGTCCGTTCTTCTCTCCCTCTCCTCTTTACTGCAGACAAACATGATACTCTGAAGGAGTGGACCTGTCATCCATCAGTTTCACTTACCCATCGCTACCTCGACGGCTGCAGCCACAAATATCTGTGCCAATAAAAAGAGTGATGCACTTTATTATTCATAGCATTAAGGATCAGATGCGTGGTTTGAAGTGTATTGGTTAAACTTTCACTTTGAACCAAACATTTGACTTGTATCATTTCAGCATTCAGGACACTGTAACTCCACTGTTCACTCAGAAGAAGCTTCTTTCTTTTTCTTTTTTTTGTTCACTCAAGGTCTTCTTACCAGCTTTTTTCCTCACTAGTGAGGGGACCTTGAGTTAAATATCCACCAGCTCAGCTTTCTTCAATGGTATTTTATTTGGTCTTTACATTTCTATTTGTTTCCCATGAATGGAGGAAACATTATACAATTCTGACGAGAGTCTCTGTGTCTTTCCTTTAAGTAGCTCTAAAGAATGCCATAGATAATCTACTCTCCATATTTGGTATAATATCTAACAGAAGTGGGAAGAGAGGGATGTGTGAACATTCTATTGGTTCGTTAATCATAAACAAGTGAACTTGATTTACGCATTCAGATCAACTATCAAGGACTCTTCAGAATGTGACATCATGCACATTTGCTTGCATTGATGATTCCTCCGTTCTCCTTGGCCAAGCTCAATAAACATCTTCAGCATAAGACATCTAGGGCTCCAGTGGTCTTTCCTTCTCTGAAAACCTCAACCATCGATGATAACATTTTCTCCCTAACAGTAATCACCACTCTTTGTGCTACAGCTGGTTTGTATCCAGTCGACCCCCAAGGATGTGAATGTGATCTTAAGCTTTTAGCAGGGAGCTTTCTTCAAATTTCAAAAACTGTGCTTAGATAGGAGCTGACACTATTCACTTCGCTTGTTGCATGCATCACACTACACACTACACACTACAAATAAAAGATACAGTCACTGTTCACACTGTTGGTTAATTCTTTCTCATGGGTCTGGAATTTTCTTATTGTCTACAAAAACATGAAAGGACGAAAGTTAAGAATATGTTTATACACTGTATCAGCACTTTCTTACTCCCCCGTCTGTCACCCCCCAAGCCCATTGGTTCCTCCTGAAAACTCAGTATATACAGTATATAATATAATAAACACAGTCCTGCAATAATTCCTACTTTCATGAACCTTATCAACTGTATTGTCATTTTGGAGAATGTATGTTGTGCTGCTGTTGAATGGTATTCCATTATACAAAGAGGTGTGTTTAACCAATCCTCACTGATGAGAATAGGGTGGACAAAATAACGGGAACACTCGTCATCATAAAGCAATGCCACTGGACAGCACCACAGGCTGCAGTACAATTTTACATGTGCATTGATGCACCAGTGTTAATCACCTTATAATGTAATAAGAGGCTGTAACATGAAGCTCTGAACACTTTGTGTACTTTCATTTATATAGGAATTTAAAAGCAGTACCTTGTAATTTTAGTTTGTAGTGTTGCCACTTTTACTTAAGCAGGTTACTTCTTAGCTCCTCCAGCATTAAATCTGAGAAAACCGCATCAAATAACTGTATTTAATTTAGCCTGAAAAGAAAAACACAAAGGCAACATTAGTCTCGATTTGGACTTTATTCAAAATGTTGACAAACTTGATACTCTTGATCAATCAGGCATGAAATAGCCAATACTGTAATGATAACAAAAAACGGTTCACTGAAACGGATGTACTGAAAGCTCAATCTGTGACACAGTCAGTGTGTGACAGAAGTGCTCAGTGATTTAGAGGAAGTGTTGCGTTAAACAGGAAGTCTTGTTATTTGATCGGAAGGTGATGGGTCTTTCAGCAACAGCTCTGCACTGCGCCTCTGAGGTCGTTTGTGAAGTTTTCATAGGGAGTACTTTTCTTTGCGAGGACTCCTCACTAGCAGCTAGTTCATTCATTTAGTGGTTTTGGTCCTGAAGACAAAGAGGCCTTAGTGCTGGTAGAGTTGAATTTGGTCCCATAGCCAGAAGCCTGAATGCACCATATTGATGACTGCTTTCACAGATATCATTGCTGCAGTTTGTCAAAAAGCAGTGGAATGTTTGTTTGGGTATGTCGAGTCATCTTTAACCGTAACAGACAAAACCCTTTGTTTACCACTGGCCAACAAAGTTTTGAGACTGGACGACAAACTGCAAACTTCAGCTTCAAACTGAAATACAATATTTTAAAAGGGGAATGTACAGCACCAGTGCATTGTGGTATTTACAGATACCCTCAATTCTTAAAATAATGGGTAAATCCAGTGATATTTTGACTTGCAAACTGCACCTTTAACAACTCGATGATTAGCAAGGCCTTTACAGTGTTGGACCTGGTTTGAAAGTCAGTGGTCACAAAGTACAGAACATGGGATACTTCATATTCTACATCATCATAAGATGCCACAGTGATACACACATCAGGAATCACGATTGTATTTACACCATTTGGGAATTCATATCTTACTGTAAATGAGCCCTTGGTTTGTCCTTCAAAAGTGGGACACATTTTCTACTGATCTCTAAAAAACAGACTGAAGTAAGACAGCGATTAAAAAAACTGAGGGAATATAATCACCAGTTAACTTTCAAGAATGGGTGTTAAGTTAATTTGTTCATATTTTTGGAGAGAGAGCGCCCGGGAGTGACCATGGAACTAGGTATAGTATATATCCTTCATAGTCAGACCTTCATACCATCAAATTCTTATAGGTCCGGAAAAACATATCAGGATAATGAGCCCTTTGTTATTCCTGAGGAAGCCAAATAATCTGGCTCTGAGTTTACAGTATGATAATGAAATGCAAACTGTGACTTTACTCTCTTTACCCAAATTCTGAACTCAAATGTCTCCAGACTTTCATGAGAATGATGAGATAAGAAATTTGGCTACATGGGGAAACCATCTGCTTAGTGTTACATCAAAAGTGTGCAAAAAGAAATAAAACAAAAACAAAAAAGATGACTCAGCTAAATGTCAAACCAATTAAATGTTAACAGAGTAATTGGGTGTATTAAATGAATAATGGTAATGGGGATAAAGACATAGATGAAGTTGAGCTTTAAAAAAAAAAAAAAAAAGAATAAATAACTTGTTTGCATAAATTAAAAAACTGTGTGCACACAGGACAATAAAACTGAAGATATGAATTTGACTTAATGTGAAGTACTTGAAGACACAGGGTCATACTGCTTTACAGCACAGGTATTTTGTGCACTTAATGTTTTAAACAGTGTCTTAGAATAAAACTTCTCCTGTGTGGTCACTCCCGGGCTGTGTCATTTCAGGTGCAGCCAATCAGATGTCAACAGGGGGATTAGAGTATAAATTCAGTAATTTGGGGCACGTTTTCCTGACATGAAAATTCATGGCTTAAGCGCCCCGTCCCCCCTCAGCTGAAGCGTGCCGAGTACATGAAATATTAACCACAGAAACCTTTCTATAAATACTCTGAGAAAAATCCATATTAGCAACACATGACCACCATAACAGTCATTTAAAATTTAAATCCATCTTTTAAGTGAAAAGATTCCAAGTCTGCTTTGTGGGACCTCGAGTGTTTTTCTACCTGCACGTCTAAAATCTTCAGGGCATTCTAGGAGGAAACATACTTGCATCCCTGCTACGATCCAGTATGTAACCTGTCCCTCGTACAAACTGTACTGCAGCATCTCTGACTTTTAAAACAGTCATTAAACAGCATAGATGCAATACAAAACAACTGCCAGAATTAGGCTGATAAAAAGAAATATTTACAAACAAGGCATAATGATTTTTTTTTGTTCAACATTTTAAGGGTACATGCATGCATGATTCTCAAGTCAAAAAAAAATCTAAAAGCGTGATCACACAACTTTGAAACTGACATGGAATGTATCTCCTGTTGGTTGCTAAGGTAAGGTCAAGTCTTTTCATATTAAATTACCTATAAAAATATATATATAAATAAAAAGGTGAGGGTATTGTGTTGCGAAAGCTGCAGCAGCGGTCAACGTTTAGCTGCACCGACAGAAGGAGAAAGGAAGAGGGTGACAAAGTGAGAGAGAGGGGGGGAGAGAGAGAGAGAGAGAGGAGAGAGAGAGAGAGAGAGAGAGAGAGAGAGAGAGAGAGAGAGAGAGAGAGAGAGAGATGAGCGGACAAAGGTGGCAGTGGAGCACCGAGGGATCAGAGGAAGAGCTGCTGATCCAGCTCTGGAACGTTCTGCTCACGTTTCAGAACTAGGTGTATGTGTGTTCCATAATGAGACACAGCAGTGTGTAAGGCCGCTCTCAAACTGAGATAAGGGTGCTCATTCTAGAACTCCTGTGACACAGATGTCCTATAGAAGTCTCAGACTTGGTTATGCTCTAGAACACTGACATCACTATGTTCTAGAACTAAGACAAAGCTGGGTTCTATGTTATAGAACTTTTTTTAAAAAGGCAGCCTGGTTCTAAACCCTCCAGGAGTTCTAGGCCAAACAAATTCTGTCTGTATTTTCAGGAAAGCTCTAGATTGTATGGCATGAACTATGACCACAGCAGACCACTTCTCAAGGCGCCTAAGAGAGGAACTCATTCTCCAGCTCGAAAACGGAGGGCCGTGCCGGGGAGCTCTGAATGCGGCAGAGCGGCACGGTGCAGTCTCGTTTCTGGCCCTCTGTGTCCATGTCCAGCAGGGAGCAGCCTACCCCTACCTCTGATGACAGCACCATGTTTAGGTTTTTTGCTGTCTTCTCTCCGGAGTAGTGGCCCAGTGAGTAGCTCTTGTTGCGTCCTCGCAGAAGGGCCCAGGCGTGGTGTTTGGCCCGGAATGACACTGGCCGTGGTCTGGAGAAGGCCTCCCCGCCAGAGGTCTTCTCTGACGCTCCGTCCTTCTCTTTCTCCTGCTTCTTCTGTGTGGCTGGAGGAGGCAGAGTAGGTGGGCCATTGGCTGGAAACAGACAGAACAGATACATTTTTGCGTGTAAATATCTTTTAAATTGTATACACATGCTTACTTCCTGTCCCCCTGCTATGTATTACTCACTATTGTGGTTGGTAGTGTATTTCTTCCTGCGTAGTCGCGTCCCTGTGTTATGGTTGCTTTGCTCTTGTGGCTGGCTTTGGGTTTGCACTGGTGTCTGAGTTTTAGCTGCAGTCCTGTTACTCTGGCCTTCTGGGGATGCCGCTGGGCCGGGTCTGGAGGGCTCTGTGTGATGATTGACAACCACAAGCTCAACTTTTCCGGGGCTAGACTCGGACACCTCCGCCTCAGACTGTAAGAGGCACTTGGTGGAGTTGCATTCCATAATGGCTGACATGGAGATTAGATTGACAGGTTGGGTGGAGGTGTGGTTTGACGAGGCCTCGTCTTTGCGGGAGCGACCACTTGGCGGTGAGGTGCTGCGTCGGAACCGGGTCGCACGTTGAAACAGACCCTCCTTCTTTTTTTTCTCTTTCTCCTCACGCTGGGGCTCGCAATCTTCAGCAGGGGCTGAGTTTTTGAGAGCCTCCCTAATGTCATAGCCGAGCACGACTGAAGCCAGCAGCGAGCCGCAGCCATACAGCACAGAGTCCGTCTTGCGGCGAGCTGACGTCCGCTTCAGGCTGTTGGTGGGGGTGAGCTGTGGGGTGGTGGAAGTGGACGAGGTGGATGTGGTGGTGTAGGGGTCGTCTGGGGTCTCTGGTGGGCCACTCTGACCCGCTGCCCCGACCCCGGTATCTCCCAGCCCACAATGCCCACCGGGGCTCTGAGGCTGCTGCTCGTCCCTCCACAGAGGTAGATCGATGTACACCTGGTTGGGGAACTTGAGCTGCTTTGGTTTGGAGCTGCTGTCAGGACATTCCTGGGTGAATGCCTCATCTTTACCGGCCCCCGCTAAAAACGCAGAAGTGGAAATTACAAACATATGACTGATTCCTTCCCTATACATGCATCACTGGTTATATAAAAGCACCTGCTGTTTGAGAACAAATGACTTGATTGTGTTTGTATGAAACACCTGAAAGGTAATTAAAGGACATTAAACCTCATTTAAAAGTAACAAGCACTCAAAAAACTTTTAAAAAACTAAGATTTTAAAACCTATTCAGTCATAAGACTCTTTAAACAAAATGTCAACAAGAACTGCAGAGCAAAGTTCACAATAATTATTCAAATATCAAACAAACACAAAAAATTCTAATTTTAAAATGTATAGCATCACAGTGGATTTTCAGCTCACCTTGTTCGGCAAACAGGGCAGCGAGAGGGACAGACTTCTGGGACTTCACCAGGCTGGTGGACCAGGGATTACTGCCGTCTGACAGAGGACGCACTCTGAAGACCATGCACAGGTAAAGAGGACACAGACGGGAGAACATGAAATAGACTGTTTCTCTGGATGGGTGGGGCTTGTATAGCTATCTTTGTGAGGACCAATTTCAGTCTGAAACCAGTGTAGTGAGGACATTTCTGCATTGTGATGACATGTTCGCCAGTTCCTCACAACTTCAAAATACTGTTTTAAGATTAAGACTTCGGTTCAAGGTTAAAGTTAGGGTTAAGGTTTAGGTTATGCATCTCATTGTGATGGTTAAGGTTTGAGCGGATGTTGTCAAAGTGTGAAGTCAGGTGGGTTTGCTGGTTTCAGCAGCAACATTGTCTTGTGGTTAGTTTTACCACACGTGTGAAAGAAGAGAAATCGTCTGCTCTCTAGAACTGTTATGGTAGGACGGATGCGGCAACCAACTGTAACAGAGATTAACTAAATGCAATGAATCAGCATTGAAATTATTTTCACTTGTCATAAATGATGATGTACTCTTTGTGGTATATTTCCATATTCCAGAGGTGAGTCAAAAATAACACCTAGACATGAGGATGTAGCCGTGTTGTTTGAGAACAGGAACCAAATGGTGGCCAGTTTCCAGACAGGTAGCGTCTGCTTTTTTTCTTTGTCTATCTATTTGTGTGTGTGTGTGTGTGTGTGTGTGTGTGTGTGTGTGTGTGTGTGTGTGTGTGTGTGTGTGTGTGTGTGTGTGTGTGTGTGTGTGTGTGTGTGTGTGTGTGTGTGTGTGTGTGTGTGTGTGTGTGTGTGTACACTCTACCTCTCAGCAGCAGCAGGCCTTTCTTTGCTCTGCACTGAACTGGGGCCCCAGGTTCTTCCTTTCTTCTTGATTCCCTTTTTCACATCATCAAACTCCTCTGGCCTGAAGAGGGTGCTGCGGCCCCACGTACGGTTGCTCTCATCTTGAGTAACTGTTCACACAGACCAGAAGTGTTACCACACAGTCAAACAACTGCATTGAGCTGGTAGGGATTCTGCTGTAAACATGTTAGTAAGACTATTATATATATATATATATATATATATATATATATATATATCACATACCACATAAGAATGTTCTATCTGAAAAGGTGAGAGATTTTAAGGCCATTCTACACTGGATGGATATGAGCCTTTAAATCAATAATCAATGATCATAATAACGCAGTTTGATTCAGGAAGATGACTATTTAACCTTTAACCCTTTCATACTAGAAAATATGATTATTCATTTCTGCACATGTAAAATCAAAAAGCCAAAAAGCAGAAGCCAAAACTCAAAAAGTTGTTATAAAAGTTTCTTATACGTGTGGGTTAGTGATTGTGAAGTTGTTATGAAGATGTGAAGGAAAGGCAGGACCAAACATGTCAGGCCAACAGACTGGGGCCAAAATTGCCATAACTAGAAAAATATTTATTAACAACATTACCAATATGTTTTTAAAAGTACCAATTATATAATTCAAGCCAAATAATATGAGATGATCCAAAAAAAAAAAAAATATGAATGATAGATTGGCCCTAGTCTGTGGCATAAACCTCATCGTCTCTTGTCATTTGATTTTTAGGTTAAATAGAGTACCTGTGAAACAGTTTCAACCAGCAGCAAACACCAAAATCATGTTATAAACCACACATCAGGAAACCCAATCAGCACGTACAATCCCCACTGATGGGAGGCTGTTAGGCATCAAACCCTTTCAATTGTCAAAGTCAGCAAAACACCACATTCAGGGCTCGGTACTGTTAGCCACAGAGTCCACACCCACGCTGCATGTGGGGAGCCAATAGCCTTGCCTGTGCTCCTGAGCCCAGAGTAGGCTGTGAACTCGCTGGTCAGATCAACATCCTGTTGGTAAACATACAAACTGTCCCTCCGCATATGAGATGTCACTGAGGAGGGAAACATACAGGTTACCTCTAACCAACATGAGCGTTATGACACAGGTATTGTGGTGCAGATGCTCCTAGCTTGTACCCGCTGTGAAACAGAACATTTAGTGCAGTTCTTCAAATGGAAGAAAGCCTACTTGTGTTAAGAGTTGTGTTTCTTCTGCCACAAGCAGTCGACATAGATGTATATGTCTGTAAGCATTCATGCATATTTGTCCCAAATTTGCCCTTCAAGACCAACCACTTGCCAACAAAACCAGCGTCAGTAAGTAGACAGCACCTTAAAACAGTTTTTGGCTTCTGCTGATTCTGTAAATGTTACGGTAGTTTTTGAATTTCTCCCTCCATCATCTCTGTTAGTGCTAAACATAACAAAAACAGTGATTCTGAGCGCCGGCTGCCTGAATGTCGCGATCTACCACCAATGCTCAAGAGGAATTTGTTCCAGTTATTGCAAGGGCGTTGGTGCGTGACTAACAACATTATCAATCTGTTCAAACAACTGGCTGACTGCTTGTGGCTCTGGGGCTTTTGTTCACACAGCTCTTGTCACTGTGAATGACACTGTTCCCAATGTTCCCTGTTCCCATGACATTCTTTGTGGGTTGATGTGATTTCTTCAGAATATTTTTAAAAATACACAGATTTAATAATCCAGGCCAAGACCAAGAGTGTTGATGCAGGGGATGGAGGAGAAAGCCAGACCTCAAACTAAGGAAAACTTTAGTATGGAAAAAAAAAAGAAGACGAAGAACACCAAACTTACGCTGAATGGCTCGTAGCCGAGGGATGAGTGTGGGACTGCTGGGAGGAGAGGAGCTGGTGCTGTGAAGGCTCCGCCTCTTGTCCATAGAGGGCGACGCCTGCACGGTGATCTTATGCTGGAAGTCTGCAAAATGCAACATGGACATAAAGACAAGTGCAATACAGTCAGAGGGATTATACACCAACATGTATCCTTAAGTTTTTGACACAATTCAAATGTACGACACACACAAGCACACAAGCCCTGTACACAATTGTACATACTTAATGATTTGAGAGTGTCAATTTTTCCTGAAATTACTCGACAAATCCCTGTGGAAAAATTAATTTGTCCAGTTTTGGGGTTAATATTGTCAGAAATGTTACAGGAGTGCTGTGAGAAAGTACCTCTATTCACTGTTTCATGCACAATGGCTTTAATATTGCATTTTTTTGACTGCAGTATTAAAGTATTTACTTACAAATTCTTCCCTCTCAGGATTTAAATCGATTCGTGCACTGCAGCTCAGAGTACATACACTGTGTTATAGCTGTAGTAATTCTGTCAGCTAGTTCGAGCAGCATGAAAATGCTATTTGCTATGCTTTTGAAAATGCCCTAAACATCACTTTGTCAGCGAACATCTCACTTTAAGTGCCTGTAATTTCTATCTTGAGGTTGGACACAGTTACATCTTAGCTCTTTTCACCGCTCCCACTGGAGGACCACCATTTCAAATATGAACCCAAGTCAAGACAGCGTTCAGTCTGCACGCTCACCTGAAGGCAGGCTGATGCGGTTTCCATCCTTCAGTTTAAGACGGGAACGTTTGAATTTGCCCTTCCTCTTCTTCACATTGGGCTTGTCTTTGTTGAGCTGGAAAATGAGGATGTTGAGCTCTCTCTCCAGCACGTTGATCTCCCGCTCTGCCAGCTGCTGCTCCCGACGCTTCAGCAGCTCCTCCTGAGACTTCTGCTGGAGGGCGGCCCGCGTCAGCTCCTCTTCCCTGGAACGTAGCTCCTGGAGAAACCAGATATTAAGACACGAATATGGTTAAATTGGTAGGCAGACTGGAAGACAATTGGAAGTGCACTGGCACCCTTAAGAAACTTTTTCTCTTAAAAAGGGAACGCCATTGATTTTGTCTGTTTAGGGTCTTTACTCCTGTATATGTGAAAAAGGTTGAATAAAGCCTCTCCTCCTCATCTTTGTTTCAGGCAAGCAGTTTTAGGCTGCATTAGCTGCTGCAAGTATAACGCACCCAGATCTCAGACCAAACTCTTGCCAGCCAAGTTGCATTGTAGGTAATGTAGGCACCAGGTTAAAATGAATAAGAGTACATGGAAAAAAAAAAGATAGTCCTGGTTCTGTTGCATCAATTTTGATGGGTTTTTTTTCAACTGTCCATCATGAAAATAAATCCAAATATTATTTCTTTCACCTTCTCTGGATTATGATTCAACTGTCATGTATTTTTACATTCATGATTCTGTTTCCAATTTGTGCTGGTTGTCAAAGTTGCCCTTTTAATGAACAGTATTCCTCCTGCTGTCTACACACGGACATACACACACATATTAGATGCTGTAACAAGTTGGTTTCAGGAGATTACTGCCTGCTGCTTCAGGCTGTGTTACATAGCTAAACAAGCAGTCTTGTCTCCTCCCATGGCTTACTTTTTCTTCATTCCCTCCATTTTCTCTTTAATTGCTCTCAGCTGAGTATTAATAATCCTTACTGGATGACTTCCATAAAGCAGCTTTACAGTCAAGCCCCTTCAGCCACCCACCTAGACACAGATTACTGTGGGATGTTAACAGGAAATCTGCTGATGCACTGGCTAATTTTACAAGTAATCTTACGTAATTAGCAATGGGGAAAAACTTTTTTTTCTTCTCTTGATTTATGAAAGCTTTACATATTGAGCAAACTTTGAGGTTTTGTTATAGTGTAGCAATGTAAATGATGTCAGTTGAGTTTTTAATTGATTAAAATGACTGTAAATAACATAACACAAAGGTACAGGTTCAGATGGTTAAGTATAACTGGCAAACTAGAAAAAAGCAAAATACATATTTCTATAATACAAAAAATACAATAATTCATACAAAGGCACAAATTCAGTCTCTTAAAACATCACCATCACCACCACCAGTACAGATTCCAGTACCCGTGTCATTCAGTTCACCATTCGTTGACCCAGGTCTGTGTGCTGATCCGGCTGTTTCTCCAAACACTAATTAACCCCCCTTTTTAACACAGCAACAGGAGACTTATACAGGAAGCAGATTAAGGTCTTAACAAGGGGAAGTACGCTAAAGCACCTCGGCACAGATGACTCATTTTCTTAAATGCGTGATTAGCTTGTCCACTGAAAGTAACCAATTAAACCTATTAGTCTGTAAAAGCTTTTCCCAAGTGATCCCAGCAGAGTTGGACCTGCTCTTAATAACAGATTAGTCAACATGTAGAGAGACAAGTTAGGTAGGAGGTGTGTTACATTCACTGTACAGCAGGTTTCCAACTTCCAATTTTGCGTGAGACCTGCTAGCCTTCTTACTATACATATGGATTCACGCATGGATGTTATAAGGATATGTCTGTGAGTCTCATCACTTTGCTCTACCTTCTCTTTGGTCCTGAGCTCATCAAACATCTCCTGAATCTCCACACGCCAGTCATCCTGCATGCTGTGAAAGGAATCCTGGGGCATGGTGGCCATCACCGCCTCCTCGATGGCCGACAGCTGCTCCAGGATGCAGGAGAAGGAAGGACGCACGTGGGGGTCCTGGTCCCAACACTCTGGAAACATACATTGCAATGTATATAGATTGATACATTAACAAACACACTCAACCAGCGTATAAATGTATTATTTCATCTATGCGAGCGATGGTAGTTTACCACTGTAGAAAACTATTAGTGCTTGGCCAGAAGAAACTATTTAGTAATTGATATAATTAAAGCAGTGTTATTAAGGTAAAATTAAGATGTGTAAAATTATAATATCCACATTTAATCAGTATGAACAGCAAATACACAGGCCTGGAGGCAAACTTTGGTAATGAGTTACAAAGAGCCTAAATGTGTATCTTACAATATTTGTAATGGAAAATCTGCATTACACCCACTGCTATATACTGTACATATCATCTAATGACAAACAACTACCGAGTAGAAATCCTTATGTGAATCCAGTTTTTTAAGTTTCATTATTAATTATATGGTTATTTAAGGGCTAATCCTTAATTTGAAAAATTCCTGAAATAACTGTATGTCAGGTCATGCTTTCCTACATCGTGCAGGTACTGCATGGCTGCCCCTGTTAATTTACCTTCCATGAGCTTGGCGAAGGGTTCAGGGCAGGTGGAGGGGATTGGTAGAGTTAACTTATTGACTGCCACTCCGTAAGCAACAGCCAGGCCATCTATCCCTCGGTAAGGCACCTCCCCTGTTAACAGCTCCCACAGCAAGACGCCATAGCTAGTGGACGAGGAAGAAATATTTAACAAAGGAATAAGGACTATTGTCAGACAAATGAGAAAAGTGGATGTTTTACTCTTAGGTCTGTGCGTGTGTGGGTGTTATCTGTCACACCTCCAGACATCACTGCCTTTGGAGAAGAGAGACGACTTGATGACCTCAGGGGCCATCCAGGAGTAGGTGCCTGCTGCTGACATTTTTGTGGTTTTGTGCCACTCCCTGGCCAGGCCAAAATCTGTGATCTTCAAGGTCTTCCTCCCGATGTCGTCATTCTCAATCTTTTCAAGTAATAAAACTGAAAAGAGAGAGGACAGGGAAGGGATACATTAGAGTGGGATCATGGAGGTGACTGAAAGTGGGATGAAGGCAAAAAGGACAAGATACATGAGGGAAAGGGCATAACAAGTGATGAGTGATTGAGAGAAAGGGACAAGGGGAAAGACAGGATTGGGATGAGAGTGACAGATGTGAGGGGGTAGAGGAGAAGGAGAAAGACGAGTGAAAGAGAAAGGGAGATACAAAGAGTTGGGGACAGAGAAAAAGACAACTGCGCAGGTGAGGACATGATAGTCGATATTCAACAGGGCCAACAGCGGTATGCAGGTCATTTATTACTGTAGAAACAGAAGGTTGACAGCGCCACAAAGCACCTGTCCTCGGGTCCTAAAACTGTTTAACACATTAAAGACAGCCGGAACCCTCCAAACCTCTCCGTAACACTACACCTGGCCTGAGAGCCCTGCCACAGTGAAGACACAACCACCTGACGCGTGAAGTCAAGACCCTCTACACCAATCATGTGTTGAAAAAATAAAATGACACATTTTTCTGACTGGTTCTGGGTGAGGACAAAAATGTCCACATGCGATAACAACACTAAAATCAATTGGAGGAGGATAAAAAGGATTTTTAATTGTCAAACTTCACTTTTGCTTTTCAGGTCAAAGTGGATTTGATGTTGAATTTGTTCAGGAACAAGAGTGTACACATTAAAACACATACTAGTATAAAATCCAAAATATCACAGCCTTGTAAAAAAACAACACAATGCAATCTTAGTGCTCATATTAATGTTTCTTATACCCATATTTTCTTATTTATACGGATGTAGAATTTTGGACCAGATTCAACTGCAGTTAGAGATACACCATTCCAATTCCAGCTAGCCAAGAAAAAGTAAAAGTAAAAGTAGAAGTAGAAAGTAAAAGTAGAGTAAAAGTCTAACCACTAAAGAAATGATAAAAATAAGAGTCTTATCTGTGTAAAATGTAGGGCTGCAGACAAATTGTTACCTTATTAACTGACTATTTGTTCAATCAAAAGCCAAAAAACTGTGAAAAATGATGAATACAATTTCCTGAAGTCCAAGGTGATGCCTTAAAATGTTGCTTTGTTGGACCAACAGTCTGAAAACTAAAGATACTCCATTTAAAATGATATATGACAGAGAAAAGAAAACTAGCAAATATGACTAATCAGCAACTACTTTTATATTATGTTCATCCCTCAATCAACTGTTTCAGCTGTAGTAAACTGTACACATTTAAATGAAAAATAAAGAAATGTAAGCTTGAGTAAAAGGTGCATAAAAACCACAAAAAAACATGCATTTAGCAAAACAAAACCCAACAAACAAACAAAAAACCAAAACCTTATCCATGGCAGCAGAGAGTGAGAGTGAACACTTATCATTAATACACACAGGAGTCAACAAAAAGACATTGAGAACATTTAACCTTTTTGAACATGTGCCACCCACAATCAGATGAAGACTGAGGAGTTGTAACATTTTCCTACTGCCAAATGTTTCCTTTTCAGGAGGAGTAAACCTGATACACTAACTGGTAAATATTCTTCTTATCTCTTTACAAGAAACAGCCTTTTCCATGAAATGGTGAATCAAAAGCCAAAACAGACCCTTTGATCCTTTCATCCTCTTGGTATTATTTTCAACATTTGCTTTTACCTTTGCCAAGATCTCCTCACATTACAAACTGTGCCATTTCATTATTTACATGGAGTCCTACCACTGCAGGTAAGTTTGAACATGTCCTATCAACTGTGGTGAGTCTATGAAATGTCAAATCCAGCGGAGAAAATAAAACTTGAGACGCCCTTTAGGTGCTCTGGCAAAGGCACTAAGGTGTAACAGTTAAAGCAAACAGCTAGAATAAAAAAAAACAAAAAAACATGCGAGTGTATTGTTGGCGTGTAGACTCTGATAGTATTCCCATGGGAAAAAGGGATGTAATGATAAAGATACATAGTGGAAGTCTTGAAAACACATCAAGGCATTTGTGTTTCTTCACCTACTGTATCACAAAGTAAATGACTATTTGTTAACAGCTTTCAGTCAAGGCTCTGTTATGTGTGTGTGTGCAAGTATTAAGTGGCTGAAGGAGCTGCACTTTGTGTGCTGTATTATCACACACTGACCTTGGACTTACTCCTCCACAGCAGCACCAAACTAAAACCTGCAAAAACGCACGCATACACACACATTCACACAGTAATGCACAACCATGCACCTATATTACACTTATGCACTTGATACAATTGGCTTACTTATAACAAGCATACTGATCTTTTATCCTATTTTAGAATACATTGTGACCAATTACACAGCATGTGTCATGGCTGAACCACATCTACAGAAAGATGTAGGAGGAGTGGAAAGGAGGAGAGCCATATGCATAAAACTCAAGAGGTTCCACACTGAAAATCTGCGTACAGTCCTTTCTCACTCCCACAGCTGGCCATGAACTGTACGGCTGCACCTTTCTGCTTACATACAGATCTGATATCATTATAAGCGCTCTTTTTTCAATTCTAAATACTCAATTATAAATTGAACTGATTGGGATCATTCTTCTGCGTATAGTGAATAAAGCTTTCCTACACAAGTGAACATGATCATGCATGCACTCAATATTTGTGAGTTCTTATATCTATAGCTAGAATAATTATTGATTAATTGATTAGTCTACAGAGAGAAAAATAATCATCATATATTTTGATAATTGTTTAAATTGTTAAAGTCATTTTCAAGCAAAAATGCATTTGCTGGTTCCAACATCTGAATTATGAGTATCTTGTGTTGTCTTGGTTTTTTGTGATAGCAAAAGAAAATTTGTTTGTTCAGACAAAAATTTGATGACATCAACTTGGTTTAGGAACTTTTGACAGGCATTTTTTTTTTTACCCTTTTCTGTCATTTCATAGACCAAAAAAATAATTGGTTAATTGAGAAAATACTCAATTCTTAATAATCTTCAAGAAATAACACAAGTAGCACTACTGCATATAACTGATATTGTATGTTGCCTCACCATACTGTGCTGGATATTGACTAGTTTCTCATAATTCACATCCATTAAGTCACCGCACATGATCCTAAAAGTAGGATTTATTTTGAAATCAATGAACACTCCTCTTGCTCCTCCTTTACTTGTATAACAATAAAATGAATTCTTTCCAAAACAAGATGCTATATACAATATAAGTCTACAACATGCTGAGAATGAATATGTTGTGGTGTAAACATCCTTCGGCTTCTCTGCTGCAAAAATAAATGTATTTTAACACAACAGGAACCACCCTAAATAATATAGGAAACACATGAGCAGACTAGTTCCTACCAAAAACAAATTGTTTGGGTCATTTCCTCATCAGACTCATTGAAGTTACAGTTACAGGGTGATGGTTAAGATTTTAACTTAGTGTTTAATAAGCACTTTCAAGGTCCATCAAATGATTTCAAGCACCATTTTAACCATAGTGTGAGTCCTATGGGTCTCCATTAATAACAGGGGTATTGGTGCCATTACTAGCCTCGGGCACAGAGGGGATCCTCTACCCAAGCTGCAACAATGGGAATTCCATTACAAACAGGTTTCACTAGACCAATGATATACTCCTACTTCCTGTTGTCAAGTCCTCTCTCAGTGATTCCATAGATTCCTCCCAGCAGGCTCTGTAGGTTTATAATGACTTATGATGGCTTAGTTACACAACCAAGAAGAACAGTGGTTTTGGGATAAACCCGTCTATGTTGATTGGCCTATAGAATATCATGCCAAATTCTTTCTTTGTAGCTCCATGATACTTCAGTGTCAGCCCTCTAGAAATTTCTGATAAAAGACCTAGCTCCTGTCTACATGACTCCGTGCTGACGTTATGCTACAAAAACACCTTTAAACACCAGCCAGCCATTTTGTTTTGCTTCTGGGGTCTAGTAGCAGCCAAGCTAATAACACAAACACACAACGTAACCAGTGTTGGTTAACTTCTGATTCAATGTCATGTGACTGATAAAATGTTACATCATCCATTGCATGATCCTAGCGTACAGTGCAGGCCATAAAGCTTCAGACAGATGTATTAATCAAAGAATGAACAGTGAAATAAATGCATATCAAGCTAAATAAAGCCTCACAAAATAAAAAAGACAATTGAAGCAATTGTTGCTGCAACTAACAAACTTCTGTCATTATCGATTAACCAGCTGATTATTGTTCGATTGGTCTGAAAGTTGTCTGTCACAGTTTCCTAAAGCCTAAGACCTTGGACTAAAGCCTTAGACTTCAAAGTCATTTTGTTTTGTGTTTTAGAGCTGAATTGTGCTACAGAAACAGAGCTTATTATGTTATCATTATTATTATTATTATAATGCTTAAGTGAGCCTCACAATCTCATCTAACCCCCCCTTTAGTGAAGTTAAATTTAGCAACTAATGATTATGTGTAGTATTTGACCAAAGACTCCAATATAAAATCATCACATTTAAGAGGGTTGAAGCAGCAAATCTTTGTCATTCTTTCTTAAAATTGACAAACAATGATTTGGTTATCAAAATGCTAGCAGGTTAACTTTCTCTCGATCGACAAATTGTTTAATTAACTAATGTTGCAGCTCTACTTTAACACATTCAACACCTAAACATGCTGCTGAGACACTGCTGACTTCAGTTATTCACTTTAGCTGCTAAACAGCAGAATCACATTATATTTCCAAACATGAATGTATTAATGTTCAAAATACATCATCTAAACCTCAGTATTAAATCTTAATAGCTTCACTTGAGCAGTGATCAAACAGACACTGAAACAAAGGTGCATTAAACGTGTAAATTTCCTATAGGCATGTGTTTGTTAGTCTTAATTTTGTAAATGTAGAAAAATGGACATATCTTAGTAAGTAGTTCATGTTATAACAAAGTTTGTAAAGGGGAGACTAACTTGGAGAAGGAAGGAAGGAAGGAAGAAGCTAAGTAGGGACTCATCATGGTCTCTTCCTCACTGACTAATAGCTCACCTCCAGCATGTAATATTAACCTGAGCGACAGGAAAAAGCTGCATGTTAGAAGGAAGATTGTTATCATGTGTCTACTTGTTCGTCAGCAGGATAACACAAATAGTACTGAACCAATTTTTTCCAAACTTTGTGGAGAGATAGGCTCTGGGCCAGGGAAGAAGGTGTGGATGCAATCTCTCAGGAAACAATATACGGATCTTGATGTAAAAAAAAATTAAAATTAAAATTTAAAAAATTTAAAAATCAGACACATGGTGTTAAGACTTCTTATTTTTACAAGTGTAGTGCTGATCCAGATAATAATCCAGATCTGGTGGAAGAAAATGTTTGGTCTTGGCGGTGTTATGCCCTCTACTGAGTGGCATTCTGGTTTAAATTAAATTATTCTTTCAAACATCTCACTGCTTTCAGTCAATTTTTACATTTTGCTTCTGTAACCAGGGAATTATGCAGAAACACTGCACCTCTTTCTATATATGCCAAAATTCATATTTAAATAGTAAAGTGCACTATCTGAAATGAAAAAGAAACAAAATAGCTGTATATTTTTGTGACACTACATAGAGTAGTTTCAAAATTACATTCAAAAAGCAGAGAGAGATGCTCTGGCTCTCGCTGACATCTATTTAGGGTCATCCTAAAAGTCAAGCCCCAGGCTAAACCCCACCCTGTACTGGAAAGATAAATCCAGTGCCTGTGTTCAGGCAAAGTGTAAAGTTAGCACAAGTAAAGCCTTCACAGCTGAGCTAATGCACAAAAATCAGGCTGGGGCTAGTCAATCGTAAGTATTGTTTTGCTCCTACAGACAAGCTAAAGCCCTGTTTGGAGGAATATGTTTAACATGGGAAGGTGGAGCAATGGTAACATAATTATTACTTACGCATCTCATGATTTTAATCCGGCATAAATAGGCCAAGTCAGTCAATTTTAAGAACTGCACACTGACACACTGTTACAGGCCAGTAAAAACAGCCCAAGGTTTTAGTAAATGCATGAAAACATCCATGAATCTGCTGTTATACTTGGGTCATTCTCTGGGCAAGAAACCTTACTTGTCTATTCTTGTTTTTTCAACTAAATTATTGGCGAGTACTAAATGTAAATATAGTAAGACAATGTTATCAAATATCCAGAAGTGGGCCAATGCTTTTGTCAGCTATGAGTACCCAGTTTACAGTAAACTACAGATTACATTAATAAACGCAGCTGTGTGTAGCCTACAGTTATCATATGATTACTGTTAGATTATTAGATTTCCCAGCTGTACAACTTACAAGTGATGTGTGAAACCTGTTTGGTGTGATAAAAACTATCTAAATGGATGGTTTACTTTAACGCTAATTTACAATCTGTTTTTCCACTGTGAACTAGTCATCCACATCACAAATGTTCTGTAATACTATGCAATGACTGTCCTGAAAAACTAGAAAAGACCCTAACTTGTTTTCCATGCTGCTTCTTTTTCTCAGTCTATACCCTCTTAGTCTTTTGAAAAGAAAATGTTTTGAAGCGGACAACAGTGCAATGCAATTGGAGATGGATATGCCTCCAAGGCAGACCCCACCCTCAGTCCAACCCCCATTTAATTCCCCTTTCCAACAGTGGATCTCCAGGCAGACCCATCTTTCATGGTGGAACAGTGGGAAGATCAGAAGCAGAGCTGCTGTCTTCAAAGCAGGTCCCACGCTTCTTCCCATTGCTTTCTCCCCCTCAAGGTAAAAAGAAAAAATACACTTTTTGGGCAACACTGGGCACACACTCCTCTCTCTTCAATAAACTAAAATTATCTCAAGTTTTACACTGCAACCACTGAAATTCCACAAAAAAGTGAGGAATTAAAATAAAAAGCAAATGTTGGAAAGTTTCAGCACAGATGCAGTATAGTCTTGTGTGTCAACTTGTGTTTTCAGAAATATTCTGCAGACATTGAATAGTCCTAAACTGGATTTTTACTGACACAAGTAATCATCCATGTATTAAGTACTTTCACTTTATCATGAGCAATTTGGCTACATAACCACACCTACAGTATTTCATGCACATGATACAGGGAAGAAAAGCAAGTCTTGAAGCAGAACTGAGCAGTGAATCTGCAAACAACCACAAAGCCAACTCATTTTTTTTTTTTTTTAAATATCTTTCTAGCAACAGTGCTGTGTGAAACAGTGCTCTTATGATTCTAACAATTTGATACAACTTTTTAAATCAAAATTTTAAATGGTATATTAATGTATTACTACAGATTTTTTTTAAATTAAAGCAGTTCAATTTCAGTACAATCGTGAGGTTTCTTTTATTTTTTTGGTGGCATAACAAAGTGTTGATGCAACATAGTTACTGTAAAAATTCTGAGCGTTGCCTCCTAACTTGACGTGGCAGTATTTTCGTAATTGTGCCAACAGACTAAGCATGAGAGCAAGAGGGCTTCCTGTAGTAAGCAGAAACAAGGCTGCTAAACATTCCCCGACTAGTCTGTCTCTCCCGGCTGAAACGAGAGTGCCCCCAGGCATTCTGGTTGATGGGAAAAGGATCAGGGCTAATGGCTGGCTAAATCCATCTATCATGGTCACGTCTCTCTGGACCACTTGCTCCTTGTCTGTCCTCTTCCTCTCCCGGTTTGTGTCTACTAAAGCTTGAATTAACCCGTAACTAGGCTAATTAAAACATAACAAGTGTTAAAGGTGTATGGCTAGTACCTTTTGCCGCATTAGTATCTATCAATGTGCTGGGGAGCTAGGAGGGGATTGGTTGATTTGGAAGGCAGCTCTTCTCAGCTGTGGGCCCTTTTCCTTTTCACCCTGCCCTGCAACAATAGGTGCAGTCAGGGAGAGGTCATAAAAAACACAGTGAAAGCATCTCCACTCCTCCTCTCTCCCCTCTGCCCATTCTCTCGACAGAGAAAAGACAGGCAGTAACTGTCTGTGTGTCACCAGGGGTAATTGTGGGAAGCCAGAGAAAAAGTTGCCCTGCAACACCTAGTCAAGCTTTGGTAACTTTTCCTCTTACATTCCTCTTATTCCAGAAGTAGAGCAGGGCAGCAGAAAAACGAGGAGGAGGAAAAAAACAGAATCCTCTTGCGGGGCACTTTCACTGAGGGACATCAAGCCCAACAGTTTTCTCTCCTGTGGTGAACTCGTTATGACCTAGTAATGAAAAGCAGGGTTTAAGAGGTGTTCTTTTGCAATGATGTTCCCACAGAAGTAGAGTGGTTCACAGGGAAACCCAAATCCCAAATCTACAGATAGATACCTAGGTGTCCTTAGTATTTTCATACCTGATGGTGCAGCAGTGGGAGGATGGTAAAATGTAATGGAAGACGCATGCAAATTAACACTGGTATCAAACTGGTAGTCAGTGTCCGTCTGTAGTCTCTTAATTTGGATATCAGTACAGAAAATGTGTGATAGTTGCATCCCTCATTTTATTTTTTCAAATCTATTTTTAATTGCAATAGGAACAAAGTACTGGCTGTGTGGCTCTTTTAATTCAACTGAAGCGAGAAAGAAAAATTCTAATAAGAATAAAGACGTGAAGACTCCACTTTTAACAGCAATCACATATACAGGATTATTATGGGGATATATTTATTACATTATATTCATTCAGCAGACACTTATGTCCAAAGCTACTTATAGTCAGTGCATTAGTCACTTGCCACAACAATATTATTTTGCTACCTGAGTAAGCCAGTCTGGACTGTCCTATCATTTGGTGAGCCATTTTAATCAGTCAAGTATGAGTGGGACTTGGGCTGCAACTTACTATAAAATGTCATTAAAAATGTCCATCTCAGTTTCTCAAAGTCCAAAGTAATGTGTTCAAATGTCTTATGTAGTCTGACCAACAGTTCAATTGGTACTGTTGTTTAAAAGCTATCAGACATGTGTGAGAGATTGACAAGACTATGACATCACACAAACCACCTGAACTTTAACTTACTTTTGTGCAGTGTGCTACACATATAGGGAAGTTAAATAACAGGTGCACAAGCCCTAGCATTTTTTCCCTGGTTGCTGCCACTACTGGGTCTTCACAGGGTCATTCAGGGGTGTGATGGTTGTCATTCCCAACTCTGAATTCAACACGTTCCCTCCACTTATTATTTTTCTTCATCTGTACGAATATCAGTGTATGAACAAAAAAGAATATCCTTTCTGTGCTTCTGTATCTTTTGTCACATCCTCACAGATCTGCAAAACGGTGGGTGTGTGGAGAAAGAGACAGGAAGAGGGAGGGGAACGCAGGGACAGCATGATGAAGTCTGACAAAAGCTTAAGATTGATGGGAGAATGCTGTTGCACACGTTCCAAGCAGAACCCCATCAGTTTCAGTGGCGTTCAAGCACACATTCCTTGCATACTATCTCTCGCACCAAGATGTGAAACTCCAAAGTAAATGTGGGTTATGGGTGCTGGCCCAGGGCCAGGTTTCAGTGTGATTTCTTACTCTCATCTACTGCTCTATAATACTACCACCCATAGCTCTAGGGAGAAAGTTTAAATCAAAGTTGTGAGATGAGAAAGAGAGAAAGGTCAATGAAGGATGGAAGGAATAAAACTGCAATGGAGAAAAGGAAGATCAAATACCTTTATCAACAAATCCCTCCAGGGTCCAAAATTAATTATAAATTTATAATTTAAGTTATCCAACAAGTATTGATTGTTTAGCCAAAATCTGATATGACTTAAGCATCCATGCCATAAAACTGTCATTTAAATTAAGCAATTAAAACACATAAAAAGCCATTCTATTGAATTTAAGTGACATTCATTACAATGAATACAGAAAAAAGTTTATTCCTCTCAGCTTGTCCAATTGGCAATGTGTTGTAAACATGGAGGCAAAACTTCAAGCATGCACAGTGATGGCTGCCTGACATGTATTGCAAATATTTATTTTAATCAATGAATATGTCTATACAACAATACAACTGTATTGAGAACAGTAGTTTTTGGATGACAATCGAGCTCTATGACACAGACATATGTACACTATATCAGGCTGCAGCTACACAGACAATACTTGTTGCAGGATAAATTCTTTGTTGATTTTGATCTGCTCAGGGAGTGTGTCAATCTCAAGTATTATCCTTTAAAGTTTGAAAATTGTGTTGGCCAAAAAGTAGACATAAAAAATAATAAGGAGCAAGAGGGAGCAAAGACGAACAAGGGAGGGAAGGCAAGTAAGGAGAAAAATAACGAAGTAAGAAGAAAAACCCCCTCAGTTTGTGGCAATAAAAGAGTACCGCTGCTCTCTGGGAGATTAAATATGAACGGAACAAAACAAAACGAGGGCTTTGAGACCCTCCGAGTCCTAGCCATTCTTCTGGCCACAGTAGCCTAGCAACCGCTGCTTGACCAGTCCATTGTGCAAACGTATGTTAAGCTTTTATCCCTCATTAGCAACATTCCTCCCTGCAGGCTGGGATTTTACAGATTAGGTTGAAAAACACAAAAGAGAGAGAACAAATCTTGCTGACTTCCAACATATTACTTTACAGGCTAATCATTGATCAAATAGCTGTATGTTTGTCTGTGTGGAGCATGTGTACACTGCAAGTTGATAAATGACAGGCTGAGTAGTTGAGTGAAGGTGAAGAAGTTTAGGTGTTTTTCTGCCTCTATATATATGTACCTGTCTATGTGCTGGTTTATCCTTAGAATAAAAACTGGAGTCAAACAACCTGACAATACATACTAGTAATAGAGACAAGATACAGCCACACCAACAGACATAGCCCTTATTAAATATTAAAAAAGGGACAGATTGCTGATTAACAATCACTTAATGCAATTTATCAATTTTATTTTTACCCCCTGTGAAGATAATTCTCACTCCTTTTATCCTTTTGGACTGACCAATGCACACACAACGCCAAGACACAGACAACAGTCCCACACTTGCAACAGATGCAACCGTTGCAGATGCAACAACTTGTCTAAGCTGCTCATTCTGGGTTTTTTCCTGGGAAAACAACCCAACACACCACAGGGTGCCATTTGTGTGTTTGTGGGCAGGAGAGAGTTGTTTGTGAACCCACTGCCCGGGTTCAAAGTAAACACATTCTGCTTCTTTCATTCTCTCTTTATTTAGATAAGACTGTATGTTGACTACAGATGTTCAGACTTCTGACCCTGGAACAATCAACTACATGCAAGTAGCAACAGCACAGTTGCAAACCGGAAGAATTCAGTGTCTTTCTTGGTCTTGTTTTGTGCTTAACAGCTTTGCAGTGGGCTGCAGTGCAGTGGAAATGAGGAATACATTCAGAAAAACTGAAATTTATTCCACTGGCCTAAAAGAGCCCCCTGGTTTCATTACAGCCCAGAAAGGCAATAAGCACACTGTGAATGGTCTCTCCTGTGTTTTGTTTTAAAAGTTCCCTCCTTATTTAAAGCTTATACTGTCTCTTGGTCACAGTGAAGTGGCAGGACAAACACATCGATTTGTGTTAGCAGAACTGTGTCTGTTCGGGGGAGTTTGTTTGTGTATGTTCACCAAACATCCGATTATCTCGAACAATCCAAACAGCAGTTAAATCCTTTCTCTCCATCTGCCCTTTAATTAACACAAATCTTCATCTTAAACAAGACTACTTTTAGAGTTGGGCTCTTCTACACTGTTCACCACATGGTGTGATCATAGGGCATTATACGCACATTAAATGCATTATTTCAAAGTTTTGTTCCAAATTGTTTTAAAAATCTACTTCTCCAGACACAATTACTGTCCACATTCCAAACTAGGTGATAATGTTATTTTAGAGTGAATCAGGTTTGTTCTTATCTTGGACAAACTACTCATCAAGTGCAAACAATTTTACTCAATGGATATACTGCACTGTATAACAAATACATTCTAAATTATTGGTATTTGGTCTGTATTCAGTTTTTAAGATTTACCACAATATATTTGACCAATTTTCCTGTGAATATAAGTGGGCTATGAAATTACTCGTGAGGATTGACAAGGTGTGGACTTCTTGTCATGTTTGCAGTATCCCTGGTGTTTATTATCTGAAACTATAACCATGTATAAAGGTCATGTTTGCAGCATAAAAATTTTATGATCACTGGGCATATATGTGTTTGACTTGCATGCATAGATTTTTCAATGCTAGTCCACAGAGGACCCTCCAAATCTGTGAAACACTGGGAGACAATCTTTGTCTTAATCAGGTGATCATGGAGGATCTGGTCTGTGTACATTTCACATGTTTTGTCTCTACATTCACACCATAACTCTCACAGCTGGAGATAAACAGACATCAATGTGCCAGAGCTGCTCTCCACATGGCCCCAGGTTGATAAGAAACTCTGGTCACAAAGGGAGAAATAGTATTTGGAGTCATATTACAGACATAAACACACCTGAGTTGAAGTAGGTAGCCTGTGTCAGTAGGTATATGACTCAGACTCTTTTCTCAATGAGTCCTGGCCATTCATTATTCAGTCCTGGGAAATTAAGGTTAGACCGATGTCCATGTAGGACCTAACACAGTTGTTGGCCTTCTGTACTGAACCAAGTTCAACCACATGACCCCGTTAAACTATCAAGAAACACAAAAGGGTAATTTGCAAATACCCAAAAGTCTATTTTATCTCATTTATTGCTGCAAACACAAACAATTGCAGGAACTATTAAACTGTGCAGACATTCCTTGGAGTCCTACATTACAGAAAACCCC
The DNA here is from genome assembly GCF_002260705.1 of Seriola dumerili. Taxonomy (NCBI): domain Eukaryota; kingdom Metazoa; phylum Chordata; class Actinopteri; order Carangiformes; family Carangidae; genus Seriola; species Seriola dumerili. The sequence goes on along the minus strand of NW_019174733.1, from coordinate 5,607,220 downwards.
TAAGTGCATATTTTTGTCAATTATTATATGTAGATAGGTTCTCTGTCTGACTTGTTTTTACACTATGACCTCTGGCATTAGCTCTGGTTGATCAGGCGGGCCTGACAGTGTAGACCAAGTGTGTCTGCTTATGTGTTTGGCAAATCACTGACTTTATTTGAACAACATTTCAGCTTGGGGTGGAGAGGGGGCGGGGGAGGTGTGTGTGTGTGTGTGTGTGTGTGTGTGTGTGTGTGTGTGTGTGTGTGTGTGTGTGTGTGTGTGTGTGTGTTAAAGGATGATAGGGTGAGTGCAGGGGGGTGGGGGGGTAACCCAGCTGAACAAACCCTGACTTTATTTCACATCCTCTTGATGGTATCCCCCACCACTTCATACAACCACAGACCTTGTACACCTCTTTAAATCTATCCTGAGTAAAGGGCAGTGTTGTACCTGTGATGTTGTGAAATACATAATTATTAGTTTTCAGCAACCTCAGTTCAGGCTGTAATGACAAAGCTGTGTTTTCCTGATAACCTATAAGAAAGAGGTGAGCATTTCCCATGCCCCCTGTCTTTAATACAATATTAAACAACCACTATCTGTGCCACAAGTTGAGTGCAGTTGCCAGATTGAACTGTGAGATTGTCTGGGTTGGATAATGCTTAAAGTAATTGCTCCAGAAGAGGCTATGGAGTTAGTCAACACTTACAGTTACTTAAACAGAACTGAACCAAATAGTGGCTATAAATAACTAAAGGAGGATGTGCTGCATGTGCAACAGGTGGATGGTTCTCCCATAGACCCTGTGAGGACTTTCTCCTAAAGTTAGGATGTTCATCTTCATGTAATAAGCACACACACTCACACACACACACACTTCAATCTTTGCTTACTGTTGCTAGACTTCAGGTCACGATGGATGATGGGTACCACGGCCTCCTCGTGTAGATAGTGCATCCCGCGTGCAATCTGCACGGCCCAGTTGACCAGGATGTGTGGAGGGATGCGCCTTCCGGTCAATACCCGGTTGAGTGTCCCGCCTCGGGCATACTCCATAACCAGACACAGGTTGGGCTCATCCAAACACACTCCCTCCAGTTTAATAATGTTGGGGTGCTGCAGCATGGAGAAAAGTTTAGCTTCTTGTTTAACACTGCCGGCGGTGGCTGTTATGTCCTCGTCTGGGTCTTGCCGAGCCGCCTTCACTGCAACCTCTTGATCTTTCCATGTGCCTCGGTAAACTTTGCCAAATCCACCCACGCCTATGATCTCCTCTAGTACCAGTTCAGTGAAGGGAATCTGAACGGGCGAGCTCGGGACTCGCTCTCGTGTCCCCACTGACCCACTCGTAGCTGGTAGACGGTAAATAGCGGGCTGGTAGGTGACATAGTTGGAGGGGAAAATCCCGACCCGGTGGTTGATTTTACCCGTCCACCATCCCTCGTCCCCGGAGATTGCAGCGTCCTTGGACAGGACCTCCACCACGTCCCCTCGTCGGAGGCTGAGCTCGTCCTCGCCACTTGCCTCGTAGTCGTACGCGGCTGTCCATAAGGACCGAGTCGGGCAGAGCGGGGCTGAGTGAGCCCACGCCCGAACTGGTGGTGAATCTGTCCAGGCATGCTCCCCGGTCCCATCGCCGCCCGGCCGCCCTTCACCGTTTGGGAAAGCGGCCTGCGAGACATCCATTTCTCGGTGGCCGTAGCGGCACCATAGGGTGCAGAGCTTTTAGAACAAAATGAAAACTTTAAAACGTTAAGAGATAACTTTCTGAAATCCGCATGGTGTCACATCTACGAGGCTAGCTGATGAGAACAGAGGGGAAGTCCCAGCGCAGCCCACGGCAGGGTCAAACCGTGTCCAAAGTCCTGTGGGAGAGAGTGTCTACAACCCCGTATCCACGTCGCCACTCCGGTAAAAGTGTATGAGGGTCAACAATTAGCTAGCGAGGTTGCTGGCTAAGGTTAGCCGAAATACTTTTTAGCCAGTGTCACCACTTTATGGGCTGGCGGATAATAGCAATATAACTTTGGAATTGAACAACTTAAGTGTCAAATCTCAAACGATCTCAACTACAAGAGAAAATTGTATTCCACAACATAGTCTCTGCTTCTATTTCATGCTAACACGAACAAGCTAAAGTTAGCTCTCTACCGATGGAGCTAAGTTACTGTTTTCGCAGGTGCCGCAAGAGGTGCACCTGCACCGGCCACTCCAACCCAAATAAAGTGAGCCTCCGAGGGGCAGGTTTCACTGTCAAAGTTACCAGACAATCTCATCTAGTCACCGAATCCAGAAATGTAAAGTTCGTTTGATAGTTTTTTACTTTAACAGCAAATTCCAGACTTTTGGCTAGTGGGTTAGCTTAGCATAGGTCAGCCAGTTGACTACTACGGCAGTTGGAAAAGTTGCTCCTCTCAGCTTTAAGATCGGTTATTCCCAAGTTTATTTCTCCGTTGGTGACGTGAAGAACAGCCGAGGGTTGAACGCTTAGAAAGCGCATCAAACATCCTGAATTTCAACGAAACAATATGGGAATAAAAAACATGAAGAAAAAAAGTCCGTCAACCTTAATCAAAACAACCCCCCCAATCGCCGTTGTCGCCAAGCGGAGTCGGACCCAGCAGTGGCAGATCCACGGAACGCTGCCGCTGCTCTCGGTGCTGGCTGTGGTGCCCTCTGATTGGTATGTTTTGTGACACGTGACCATAGTGTCAGCGAGTAAGTGTGGGGTGGGGGGACGGGCTGGGGAGGAGCCACTGTAGGAATGTGTGAGGAGAGCGCGCCTTTAGGGAAATTATGGGAATAGTGAACCATATAATCACTCACACACACACACACACACACACACACACACACACACACACACACACACTTTCTTAGTCCCCTCCAGCCATGTGAAGGTGTGAGGGAAAAAATTACTGTAGGTAAAGTAGTTTCATAGACTACAAATATAAATACTCCTACTACAGCTAATGGTAGGCTATTATTAGAATGGGAATCAGCTTTATCTGCCACGTGCGCAAGTGTGTTGTGATTGCACGGACAATGCAATGTATGCGAGACAATAAACACAGACAACTACACAAAGACAACAAGGCTATATACTCACAAACTCACTCGCAATCAACCCTCCTTCGTGTAGGTTACGATGATAAGTTATTCGCTTTAGAGAGATGTTAGATCAACTGTATTATTATCTATCTATCTATTTATTTAATTGTTTATTTTTTGGAGGGGGAGGGGGCTAAAGTGATCATAATGTTGAATCAACACCTCTCTAAAACAGTTTCAACACAATCTGTTAAACATTATAACCGGTTTTATTGCAGGACTGTTGTATTAGTGCATTAACTGAAAAAATGTAACTGTAATTATGGCATGTGCCAATGTTTTTTTATATATATATTATATTATAGGCTATGATATGATATAATATGAGATGATATGAGATGAGATGATATGATATGATATGATATGATATGATATGATATGATATGATATGATATAATTAATGTCTGTTAACTGGCCTATTTAGAATATATTATATATCTACACATGGAAAATGAGTAGTCTACAGCCTGGATATTCGCACATACATTACCTCTAAGCATACAGTATACTGTATAAACATTACATACGCAGGTCTCCACATAGTGAGATACGTATATGAACACTAGATTGATTGTTTATCTGATTTTTCCTGCAAACCGTTTGTGCGCAGATCACATAATAGGAAAGGATGGAGAGGGAGGGAAGGAGGGAGGGGGAGTGGGAGAGGAGGGGAGGCGGTCAGAGCTGCGCATCTGTGCAGGCAGCCCGAGAGGAGAGGGAGAAGGAGAGAGACGAACAGGACAAGATGAGGACCGCGGCAGCAGCAATGGACGAATCGACATTGGGATGGGAAAAGGCAGCCGAGAGGACAACACCGAGGAAGACGGATGAGGCATGAAAGAGAATGGCTCTGGAGACGTGCTGTAGCTATCACCCCAACATGGAGGCGTAGCGACTGTAGCATGCATTAGAGGAGATCATTTCATTGTAGCCTAGCAGCAGTAGCAGCATCATCATCATCATCATCGGTCCGTCCAACCTGAGCGGAGAGGAGGAGAGAGGAGGAGAGATGGGCTCCCAGGTTGTGCAGACCCTGCGTCAGGGAGTCTGGGCATCTCTGACCGGGGGCTGGTACCACGAACCGGACCAGAACAAATTCAACAACTCCTGCCACCTCTATCTGTGGATATTCCTCCTTATGTTGCCCCTGTCTCTCCATCTGGTGAGTTTTTTGTATTTTTATCAGGGAACATGATGTTAAAGGCCGTGAAGGGGGTGTGAGGTGAGGTTCACGGTAGCATATAGGTGATCATTTTTTTCATGCGGTCCTACATGTTTATCCTCCTTTGGATAAACATGTAGGAATCTAACATCCTTCATTGTCTGGTTGCTGCTGGGGGGAAAGAGGCTAGAAAAACGCCACTGTCGCAGTGTTTCTCCCTGCATGCGGTGACGGAACGCATGGCTGCTCCTGGATGAGGCAGGAAGCGTGAAACTGTGGTTCACTAATATTTTCATGTCATGGCCTTTGAAATAGGTGCAACACAGGCTGCCTTACTCCCAGTGATAAGATCCTCAGTGAGGGTTTTGTTAGTAGTTTACCTTGTAGATTAGGAGAGAGTTGATTCTTATTGTCCCACCTCAACAGAGTGATACATCAAATTAAACTCTTAATTTTAAGGGACATTCTTGGTGACTTTTGTGTTCCCTTAATACTGCATTATACAGCAGGATGGTGGCATGACTAAAGGGTTGCGGCTATAGGTCAAACACCTTGACCTTAGCTGCCTGCTAGCCAACAACTGCCATGTACATTATTGGATGCTGATCAGTACAGATCCACAATGTTACCCGTTCTGTTATTGTATGTATCTCAGTAGGTTTTTATCAGTACACCAAACCAAGATGAGATATGATTGACTGCTACGATTATGTGGCGTGATTGCTCCCCACATCTCTTCAATCTCTGGTTTTGATACAGTGAACCAGGGCCAATCTGTAGGTGCTTGACGTCTAGCTACTTTAAATGATCAAAAATGTGCCCCTCATTGATGCACTGCTCTATAACTTCAGGTCAAGACCACTACTGTGTTCAGGTAATCCCAAATGGGCCATCTATGAATGAAGGTTAGAAAGGCAAAGTAGTGACAGCCAGCTGTTTAAGAGCTTCGCCACTGAAGTTTGACCAAAATGTTGTCACTGGCAGTTTTCACAGTCTGTTTGAAAACAACCTCTGCTTCCCCTGCAAAAACAACACAAGCTGTCTGGGAGAGATGTTTCAAATTTCAGTTTTGTTAGCATTTTATCTGAAGGTCACGCACAACATACAGCACAACATAAATGATGGTTGAGGAGCAGTCAAATATAAGCACGAATTTAGATTGTAAAATTGTACCTGCAGGCATTAATAAGAGTCCATGTCCAACAAAGCAGGAACTCTCTCCGGACCAGTATGACTCATGTGTCAGCATGATGCAGATGCTTTGTCTTTAATCTTCCTGTTCTTTGCTATGGGCTATTCCTCCCCTGGGAATCAATAAAATTCATTAAGCCACCAATTAATCAAATGAGATCTTGTGGTTCACTGAGCCTATAATACACTTGGGGAACAGTGTGGTCGTGTGACTGAATAAGCTTTGCTTTTTGCAGAATTTCAATTACATACAAAAAGTAGAGAAGAGACAGGTGGTGCTTTTCCATCCGGGGACTGCTACAGCTTGAAGCATCAAATCAAATGCTGCTCTGGTGGAGTCGTGAGACTCTGGAGATATCGTATTCTCTCCTCTCCTCTCTTCTACGCAGGCCCTGCCCCCTACCACTGTGGCTTTGAGCATCTACTGCACCTCCATCACCGTCTTCTTCATCCTCATCAAGCTGGCCAACTACCGCCTGCACCTGATGTTCGATGAGGGTGAGGCGGTGGTCCGCAGCAGCCTCTCTGACCTTAGCAAGGCCCAGGAGAAGAAAAGCAATGCCTCGGACTCCTGCCTGCCCGCCAACATCAGGTGAACCCCTCACACACACACTGATAATCCTGAAACTTCACTCAGTGAGGTCGATTGGAAGTAGCTGAAGAATTAATACAGATGTGGTTTCACCTTCATGGATGCATTAGAGGCCATTCAGAAAGACGTGCAGTATATTAACATTTAACAAACTGGCATTTTTGCTCCTTGCACCTCGAGCTGCTCCCCTGCCAGGTTAGTCATTACAAAATCTAGGCCAGAGGGCTAAATCCCTCATGATACAACTTAATTATTAACATGAAATTGCACATTTAGGCCTGAGACCTCCTTTCAGAATAATACCAGTAATACTAAGTATAGTATAACCTGTCTTCACATGCTCAACAACCTCTTTTTGACATAGTCCCCCTTTTTTCCCTCTGCATGAGTCTATTTTTCTCAATCCTCTCTGTCTCTGAGATCAGATTGATCAAGTGTATCAGAGTAGGACGCAGGCACTTTCCACTTTATTTCAGAAACTCAGTAGAGCTTTGGTGAATGAGCAAGCTAGTGAGGGGAGGTCAGTGTTGGCCACTCCACTCTAACACACTCGATCTGCACAGAGACTAATAAAAGAAATCCATCACTTCCTGTCCCCTACATGACTGTATTTCTCTTAATTTCATCTCTATAAATCAGAGTCTTTTAGTATTCCATACATGAGAGACTGAGAGTGAAGGTCGGATCATTTCCTCTAAAAGTGGAGTATTGACGTATCTACTTCCACAGACACTCCCCATCCTTCTATCTCTTTCTCTTCATCATTTAATTTCTCCCCTGTCTCTTGTCTTTGTCTAAAAGGAAGAGCAGCACAGTCCCCGACAGCGTTGCCATGACGATGCTGGCTCGTAATAAGCGCCCTAGTCCGGTGATCCAGGTGACAGTGAAGCAGACCGAAACCAACCCGGGACTGATTGGGGTGGTGAGTGACACCTGCCAGTATAAACACACAGTACAGAAAACACTGTGTTGACCTGCATTATGCCCCGATTTTAATTGTGTGTTTCTGAACTCTCCTCCACACAGGACTGTTCAAAGTCAGATGAGGTGAAGACCTTGGAAGGTGATACTGATCTTTCTCTAGGTTTGAATAAGACTCAGATGGGTAACTATTAAAGGAAAAACCTGAATAAATGACCAGAGAAACATAACAAACACAGGGCACGAAGCGTGGCTGGCGCCTGCTGAGTGTGAATATGATGTGAATCATAAACTTTGGCCTTCACAGTCACCAGGGGCCAGTGTCAGAAAGATAGACTATCTGACTATAGCTCACATCTGACCAATAGTCAGACTTTAGATCTTAAGTGGGAGTGCTTTGCAGTGAATTCTGGGGAAATAAGACTTTTTCGATGGCTTACCTCCAGCAGAAAACCTTCTGAGAAAAATTCAACAACTGCCGTCCAAGGACAATTCACTGGGAAAATTCAGTTTAACAAGTGTAACAATACAAAAAATGTACTTAAAGAGTTCATCTTTTTTTGTGAAACTGTTTGCACTAGGCTAATCTAAGACTGTAAACACTACAGATCAGTCTACAGTATCTTCATGAAACCAACCCCTGATCTCAGGGAGTTTCAGAGACTGGAGACTGAAGCTGTTCTGGCAGCTTGTAGTGGACCAAAACCTTACAAAGATACTTTATGTTGGCTTTTCCTATAATTTGTCACCCATCTGTACATGCTGTTACTCCCAATTACAAACAAGAGTGCATGCTCTTAAAATAATTCATGAACTTTTCATGAATTTTTTTCTGATGATTTTCCTTATGAAACAGCTGAGCTTTGGAAGTCAGCACGGCTTGTTATGTTGTATAGATAGTTATGTTATATATGTATATATATATATATATGTATATATAGTTATATACGTAATATGATTCATCGTCCACTCTCTTTGGAAATACAGAAGGTGAAAATCAGTCTGAGTTTGTTTGGCTGAATGTTTGTTCCAGTTTGTGTCAGATGTCAGTTTAGCCGACAAAGTGCTTAAAATATCTTAGATAATCCCTCTATGTCACCCTAACCCACCTAATTTCCCTGTGTATCTTTCTCTCATATTTGTACAATACTGTTTTATTTTTACAGTGAGAAAGAGAGAGATACAGGTGGTTCTTAAAGCATAATACATTTTATCTATATATCAAGCATTAATTGTCCCATTTTTGTTTGGCACGTTGTATGTATGTTACTGAGCTATAGTAAAGTTGCACCATTGATTCACGTGAGCTGAGGTTTGTTAATCAATGATCTGGTTGTAGATCAGAGGTAATGACCTCAGAAATAAAAAACAGGAATGCCAGACCAGAGGGGCTGAATTTTAAGAAACACATGAAAATGCAATGGCTTAAAGTGGCTTCTGACTGACTATGGGAGAAACATCTGGACAGATTTTGTGTGGTTTTATTTTAGAATAGTGGAGTCAACAGAAATCCATCATTTGAGTTCTTCTCCCCATTTGTATTTCAAACACTGGATTACATATTGTTGATGTCCTTTAAAACTTTAATCGTGTATTGGCATTGTTAAGTGAGTTTGACAGCTGAACGTGTCTATAACCTGCAGAAGCATTTCCATCAGGTTGGCAAATGAATGATTCATGATTCATTCTATAAAGACATTCTAAAAATGACACTGACAATATGACTGAATGATAAATATACACTTTAGAGTGAAGACAGGATGTAGAAAGACAAGCACATTTAACCACAGGGCATCATGGATTCATCTCTAGTTATTGTAGCTATTGAAGCCTGGTGTGTGATTTGGGGGGAACCGATGTTCCGTGTACTATATTGTCAGAATCAGCCAAACTGGAACCCAGTTCCCCTTCCCTAATGCACTGATGTAGATGGACAACTTCCTTTTCTGCAAACACATCATTGTGGTAAATTTGCTCAGACATGCACAGAACTAGCAGCCAGCCAGTTTGCCTGCCATAAAGACCAGCTGACTGCTTCCAGTAAATTTATGACCTAATGCACTGTTGATTATTCAGAGCCAAGTCAGCTGATCAGAAAAGGGGATATAATCACTGTGGTGCATTGCATCAAATCATTGCACAATTGTAACAAAATTTTGATATCTGTTTTTAATAGCAGCAGGATCGATCCCTTCTGCAGTTCATTTTATTGCATTGGGAAGATATTTATCCGCTACTGGCGAATGCTGCTCAACACAGCAGTGTGAATTTTGTATGTTACCTCTCCAGCCAAATGAGAGATCACATTTCAATGGCAGGAATTTTAGGATTAGAGCATTTTTAATATTATTACACTTTAAATCTACAACAAATTTGCCGTTCATTTCATTCCAGGACAGGGTGAGAGCGCTGCTGAGGAGAAGCCTGTGGAGGGAGGGCTGCACCCAAACCCAGAGCCTTCTCCAGATGACCTCTCCAGTCCCAATCCTGACCAAGCGGCCCCCCTGCTGCAGGCCCAGCAGAGGCCCCCATCCCGAGCTGAAAGAGAAGAGATGCGGCCTGGATCTGCTAGTGGGAAAATGGATGCAGAGATAATTGAAACTGGAGCTGTGAAAGAAGGAATGGACATTCAGAGCTCTTTGACGGGGACTGAGCAGGAAAGAACAGCAGAGAAAGACTCGGAGCAGGACAGGATAGAGGAGAAAGACTGCGAAGACAAAGAGACTGCAGACAGGGAAACAGCTGATGAAGGTCTGCCTCCCTCCAAGGGAAGCGAAGATGAGAGCGAGGAGGAGAGTGAGGGGCAAAAAGAGCCCTCAGATCCCAACAATAACTCACTGGAGACTCCCAAGGACCGCCAGGATGATTTCATTGATGTCCCAGAACCTCCTGCACAGGTAGGCCTTTCAGATGCGGATCTAAGTAGTTATTTTTGCGAGATTTTAATTTGACGTACTGGATACATGTGACTGACCTCTCATGCTTATAAAAAAAGGTGACTATATCTTAATGAAAAGGAATTCCTTGGGTGGAACTCTTCCCTTGTGTTGTCTGTCAGACTGAACCGCCGGAGGAGACGTACTGTTCTGATGAGATTGAAGTGGTTCTGGTGGACAACTCTGGCCCCGGGCCTGCGACGGTTCAACTGGACGACAGCGACACGGTCAAGATCATCATCACCATGAGCTGTGACCCTCAGACTGCTGCTCAGCTGGAGGAGAGCGTCAAGCAGAGCATTCTGGAGAATGCTCAGGTAAGAATCATTTTCGACCTCCGTTTTTATGTTCTCCATGAAACGTGTTTGATCCCCTACCATCAAGTTTCCCCATGTATCTTCAAAGCTGTTAAAAACATCTTATTCCACTATCTGACAGTATTATATAATGTATTTATTTACTGATATTGAAATGATTCAAATCCAAGTTTCCGTGCTTTTCTAGTTACATTATTCCATCAAATGGAAATATTCTAAACATCAAATTTCAGTCTGATGTGTTTGGTATCTTTAGAAATGTTGTGATCTCCACCACAATTTGAAATATGTTTCTGTGCATTTGATTGATGTCTGGCTGCACAGTACGATCCAATGGCAGGTCAGTTCTCACTGAGGCGTTGTTACATTTAAGGGATGGTGTGTGTGACATGTCTGTGTGTGTGTCAGGCTCAGAAGGATGCGGGAGAATGTCACATCAAGATCCCCGTCATCACCTTCGACTCCCCTGAGGAGGAGAAGCAGGAGGTGGAAGAGGGAGAAGAAGCGGCTGGCTCAGAGGACGACCCCACCCCAACACAGCAAGAGACAACGGGCGAAGAGTTTCACCTTTGTAAAGAAACAACCAGCTCTGAGTCGACCACACTGGAGTGTCCAGATCCAGACCAGGAACATCTCGGTCTGCAGATGACTACTGACAGCACACCGAGCCCACAGCTGACGAACGATAACAGCTCATCGGGGATTGATGTCCACTCCCACCATGATGACACAGACCCTCTGGATCCGAACGTGGATTCACAAGGGTTCCTGCGTCTGCCGCCAGCTTTGGGCCGCTACGGCCCCGGTGGAAGGACTCACATCCGAGGGCTGAGCATGGACAGTGGGAAAGATGCTGTCATGCTTTCAGACCGCTCACACAACACAGTATGTTGGCACTTTATCTCTGTTTCTATTTCTGTATCTTTCTTACAGTCATCTCCATCCATCTGTCCGTGCATACATACAAGCATTTGTCTCTCTGTTAGACCACCATGACCAGTTCCAAGTCAGATCTGGAAGCAAAGGAGGGCCAGATTCCCAACGAATCCAACTTCTTGGAGTTTGTTTCCTTGTTGGGGTCCCTCAGCATCAGAGGGGGTGGGGCCAGCACACAGGAAGAGGAGGGGCCGGAACACAAACAGGAAGTGGAAGCTGCGGAGGAAGGTGATTCTCAGCAAGATGGTTTGTTCCTTTACCTCCACCTCATTTATCTAGATGTTTTAAAGGCCCTGCGCACCCGTACAGGTTACAGGGTGCTGTCAGTCAACACCCACAGTTATGAGAAGAGGTCGCTTCAGGCAACAGTGGGTGGACTATAGATGTACAGGGGCTTTAAAAGATTAGGGTTAATGCAAATGTTTAGACATTAAGTGCATGGAAAAGTGAAATGTCACCACCGGTTTGTGAGCTGCAGTTGTTGCTCATGTTATGCCTCTGTGTGGTGGCTAATTATTACTATACTGTATATATTACTAGTATGTTAATATCATGTATTAAATTCAACAACATAACACATTGAAGTTGTGGGCCTTTAAAACCAAAACAATGAGCTGAATGATGCTAAAACTCTCCATAGGACTGAGGGGAACTGCAGAGTCAGAGTTCTCTGTGGTTTGTCAGTGTGAGCAACTCCTTCCTTCCTCCTAGATTTTAAATTTTTCTGTTCATTTAACCAAAGAACTTTTGAATATTTTTATCTGTTTGCAGAGAATCTGAGTATGACTTCCAGACCCGATGATACAGTAACAGAGACCAAGACAGAAAGCAAACCAGAGAGACCCAAACCGCCCACCAGCCTGCCTACCGACACACTACAGGCTCTACCACCCACACATATCCCAATAGTCTCCCCTGACAGGTACGTATGCCTAAAGAATCACAAGCACCAGTAACATATGCAAACAGCTGAATTCACAGTACAAACCTTTTAGATTCGAGCATCAAGCGTTCCAGAGCTCCAGTTGATTGCGTTTTCTCTCTTCAGTCCACAGACTGACAGAGAGAAAGATCCGGACTATGATTCCCTGCCTTCACAAACCTCACAGTCAGAGAGCTCCATGCTGCAGGTCATCTGCAGACCAGAGGCCACCAACAAAGAAGAGGCCTACACCTTCCATACTGTACACAGTAAGCAGTAATTCCCATTAGTTCCTGCATATGTAATGTTTTTTGTTTTTTTTGTTTTTGTTTTTTTTGCTGGAGACAAACAGCGATGAGTCACATGTAGTCAGAAACAACAAGGAGGTGCTGCAAATACACCCAGTCAGTGTGCTGGTATGGTCTGATATTATTTGCACAAATATACAGCGCGTGTGGGAGGCAGTGCCAGCAGCTGATGGCTTCTCTTTTGAAACAGCTCAAAAAAGCTAGCAGATTAAATGACATTTTTTTGGAATGGCTCCAAGATGTTCAGCTGTTCAGTTGTTCAGTCACAGTCCAGTCTCGGGTGTCTGGCAGTAAGGCTGAATAAAGCCCACATATTAGTTATCGCGCATCACTTATTCAAATAGGAATTTTTGGACAAGTTGTATGCTATCTGCTTGTTTCACCAGGAGACAGGCCTCGTAAGCTGTATGCAGAGAGAGCCCTCAACCTGCCACTAGGAGCCGAGCTCATCACTGGCAACATGTGGTACTGATGTCAAATCTTTATTTTACTCTCTTTTCCTCCTCCTCTTCATCATCTCTTCCTTTACCTGCATCAAGCCTATTTTTATCCTGTTTTTCACTTCTTCCTCTTCCTTAATTTTCTTTACCTGCTAATTGTCTTCCTTTGCTTCATTGTGTTTCTTTTCATTCCCTCAAGTTCATCTCACCTCAGGTAATCAGGTTTGTTCGTTTATTGACGTCAGCCTGTAACCTTTGTGTTTGTGTGTGTCTTCAGTGACCTGCTGTCGACTTCCTCCAACTCGGAGTGTCAGGACGGCCTGGTGGGAGGTCACGCTGACTGTCCTTTCCAGCGACGCATCATCCCTGCGCATAGGCTTCGGCCACGAAGGACGCACCCGGAGATCTTCCAGGTCTCCATCTACCTTCATTTTTTCTCTACTGTTCTACATACCAATAGCTTCCACTATTTACTAAACCTGATTTGCTAAGACTAGAGATAGTTACAGTATATGCATGGAAGTATGGTGTGTGAGGTCTTCCAACAAGCTCTTAGCAGCCTGTTAAAGGTGCCCCGTGGGTTTTTGACCACTAGTAATACTATGTTTTTTACAGTTTTGTTTGCATGCACCTGAGGACTCACATGCAAGCGCATGCATGGGTGATATAATATCTGGTTCTCCCCGATGGTTTCATGCTATTTTACCAATCCACAGCTGGTGGAGGTAACATGCCGAAAAATGTAGTAATGTGCCAGTGAAGATAGTGAACAAGAAGACTGCTAGCAAGCAAACATGGATGTTAACAATGTATTGTAGGTTTCAGATTCTTCCAAAAATTGGTTCATTTGTTAGGCCTCCAGGATACACACCATGTGTTTTGGTCAGAATCAGTGGATGTAAAGTTTACATAATTGTTGCAAAAAATTTCACCGGATACTTTTATCTAAATAGTTAAAACTCAGAGAAATAAAAGACATAACAAATTAATAAATGTATCCATTCATCCAAAATTATTAATAAATAACAAAATGAAACAATTGCCAGTCAGCTCACAATCAATAAATACATTAAATATTAAAATTATTAATTAATACATAAATAAAAAAATTCAACAATACAGTTTTAAAAGAAAAATAAATGAATGAATTTACAAATAAAAGTGACCCAGTGACATAAATGTTATGATATGATGAGTATTTTCTCTTTGTCAAACTGATTCACTGACTTGAGTCGTTGCTGCTGTTTGAAACAATAAGATCGGACCTGACTGGGTCGGCTTCAGGGCTGGATGCAACCCAGCAGCGGTGACATAATGTGCCTGGATCTGTTGTTGAAGCTGAAGCAACACAGACTCACTGCTGAATCATTAATGCACCACTTTGTGTGTGTGTGTGTGTGTGTGTGTGTGTGTGTGTGTGTGTGTGTGTATACTTCTGTTGTACAGCATGAAAAAGATGTTACTCTGTGTACCTATTATGACCCTGACTGTGTTTTGAGTTATTGCAGACTGAAAATCATGTAGATATAAAACATCAGATACTTTTTCTCTCCTGTGTCACTGCCGCTGAATTCATGTGGGTGTAAATTATTTGTGTTTTGTGCAGGAAGAGGACTCTTTGGATGAATCATCAGAGACTTCCACTCAGGAAAAACCAACCCGGAAGATTTACTACAAACTTGAACTGTTTCCCGGGAAGTGGATCAACATTTTATACGACCGACTCACCCTGCTTGCTCTTTTGGACAGGTAATACACAAAACTCTCTCCACTGTCACAGTTTGTCTGGACATAGTCTCAAGTCAAGAAAATCCAACTTGTGTTTTTTAGATGTTTTTTCTCTGTTCTATGTTTGTTGTCCTGTCTCTTTAAATCTAAAACACTCTTGTTCTTGAAAAGCCCTCAGTACATCTTCTAGCCCCATCCTTTTCATCAATATCACATCAGTTCTGGCCAGTGTAGTCAATGTTTGTGTCATTTAATTCCAGGTTGATCAATCAGTCTAATTTCTTTTCAATTCAACCACCAGTTGAGCAACAGCTCAATAGCTTAATGTCTATCTTTCCCTTTAAACACAGCAGCAAATGAGCATCAGCTTTGTGCAGGAATGATGCTCTTCATTAACGAGGTGATACCTGTGTACCTAATGAGCTACTGATTGCACTATTATTAATGTAATTATTAATTCTTGTATAGAAACCAGGATGTTCTGGAGAATCTGGTGGCAGTCTTCATGGCCTTCCTGGTTTCCTTCCTTGGTTTTGTGCTACTCAACCACGGCTGCTTCAAAGACTTCTGGGTCTTCCAGTTTTGCCTGGTCATTGCCAGCTGCCAGTATTCCTTACTGAAGGTAAAAAAAAAAAAATCTATGTTGAAGCAGTCGATGCTACCCCCACTAAATTCTATGAAGTAAGAAATTTCAGCCATTATTTTCCCAGTCTACAGGGGCTGAGTGAACATTTACTGTCGAGAAAAACCAAATGAAAGAGTGAAAACATTTCACAACTGAAACTAGCATGTATGGTATTTGAGGAATGTCTGCTATGCTGATGTTTTTCACAAGTAAAACTGACCTCAGTCTTGCCACTTCCTGTTTGCTCCTCCTCACCTTTTCTCTGATGAACTGGCTAGTGTCACTGCTGTTTTCAATTGTTCTCATGGTAATTTCCAAACAAAGATTCAGCACTGGTTTCTGTGGTTTTGTTTTCCAGAGTGTTCAACCAGATGCGGCTTCCCCAACACATGTGAGTGTAATGTTGCTTTGTTACTGAATCTCAGAAGTATATGATATAATAATTGCCAGTATTTTGGAAAGTTAACATCCATTACATCCCTGTTGGTTAGTTTCAACTTGTGACCAGTGTTCCTCTTCAGTGACGCATGTTGTCAGTCTTTGGCCTATGATGTTCAAAACAGTTCCCTTTTCATTATAATAATTTTGCTTTGATTTGTCTGATGCAATGTGCCCACAGAGGGTCTGTCCCTTTTTGGAGCTCTCTTAGTTTCGTCATGTCACTGTGAAAACACATCAAAGTGCAAGACACATGGGCACTCAACCTAATGTGACCCAAATTTGTAGCAGTGTTCATAGTATTATCTCGCTGTAGCTGTTATATCACTGTGTTGGAAATCAGGCTGAACCTCCTAACACCCTAACCTGTGTGTGTTCATGTGCGTGTGTGTCTCTCCAGGGTCACAACCAGCTGGTGGCCTACAGTCGAGCGGCCTACTTCTGTATTTTCTGCGCTCTGATCTGGCTGCTGGAGCAGCTGCTGAGGCGGAAGGACCTGCCCGTCTCCACCCTGTACGGGGTCACCATCGTCTGCCATGACGCATTGGGCTTCTTAAGAGACGTGTTAGTGGGTAGGGATGAATATACAGGAGATTTTTATTTCAGACAGTCCTATTACACAGCACCTAGTTTATTTGTTTCTGTATATCATTTATTTTCTTGTCCTTGACAGAAACGGCTTTTGTCTTATGCATTAAACAGGTTTTACCTACTGCTTCCCAATCACCTTCCTGGTGGGCCTTTTCCCTCAGATCAACACCTTCACCATTTACCTGCTGGAGCAGATTGACATGCATTTTTTTGGAGGGACAGGTTGGTAACACTGTTTCTAATCTTGTTCTTTAATCCAGATCCTAAAGAGATGTTAATTTTAATCTTCTGTTTTTACTGGGGGCATCTGTGGGTTTGTGTCTCTGGTTTGATGTCTGTGTGTGTAATGTGTATAGTGTGTATTCAGTGCTTAAAGCCCCTTAAAACTTGACTTTGAATCTCAGTTATTTGTCTATAACATTAAATACTCATGACTAAAAATGAGCAACCAAAATTTTAAACATGTCTATCTTTCTGTATTATTTACTAAGAATTTATCACTTAAATTCAGGTAACCTGCATCACCAGGACTGGGAATCAATCAGATTTGATTGACACTGACTGAACAACCAACCACCTGTCATCACATTATTACCTGAGAAGTTATCTGGGCCTTTAAGTAAAGATAAATCTTAGTGATTTAAAACCCATAAGAGTACCACTACTACAGTACATGCTTGGCTTTGTTTCTCATTGTTTAATACCTCTGCACATATTTTCATCCTCACTCTAATTTGTGTGTCTCAGCTGCTACGAGTCTCATCTCTGCAGTCTACAGCATCCTACGCAGTCTGATCGCTCTGTCTCTGCTCTACGGTTTCTGCTTCGGAGCTCTCAAGGTAGAAATAAAAAAAAAAAAAAAAAAAAAAAAAAAAAAAAAACACACAGCAAAGGCCTTTTCTCCTTTTTTTTCTATTTGTACTGAGTTTGTGTTCATGGTCATCCTCCTGGTTATAGGAATAGAAGAAGACAGGCAGTTATAAATAGCGTGCAGCCAGGGAGTTTCACTGATGGAACTAAGCAGAGCTGCAGCAAAATACAAAGTGCTGCAAGTCATCCTTCAAAAGTGACTACAAGATCGTAACTGGTGGGGGAAGAAGCTTTTAAACCGTGAAGATATAAAAGAAATAGTTTTAAAAAGGTACATGGCGTCGTGAATCACACTGTGTTTGTGTATGTGTGTGTGTGTGTGGTTACAGGAGCCGTGGGATGAGCAGCACACCCCAGCTCTGTTCTCTGGTTTCTGTGGCCTTTTGGTAGTTTTCTCCTACCACCTCAGCCGACAGAGCAGTGACCCCTCTGTACTACTGTGAGTATCTGTGTTTGTGTGTGTGTTTGTGTGTGAGTGTGTGAGATGTTAGCATGCACAGACTGCGCCTGACTACCATCCACTTAATACTCTGTAATAGTTTTAAAATAAATGAAGCATTAGAGGAAATGTAGGTGGATGGTTAATGCACTGCCTCTACTTTCCTACTTTATTAATTGTTAGTAATTTCCAAACGAGCTGAGAGTTAAATGCGAGCAGAAAGGGAAAATAATATTCATAAACATTGTTTTTCACTTTTCCTCAAATACTTTTATTTCAAACTGTTAAAAGCCAAATAAAAACAACGTTAAAAATACAAGATAAGAAGTGAAACTACAAAACATTCACAGGTGAGTTTTGTTGTTTTTGTTGTAAGGAAAGAATTTAGTTTATTCAGATATTCAACTTTTTCCATTTCTTTTCTGCTTGTTTTCAGTTTCGTAAAAAAAAAAAAAAAAAAGCTCATGTTATTCAACAAATAAGATCCTTCTGTTCTTAAAGTCCCCATCATTCACGTGTGACATTTTTAATTACAGATCTCTGATCAAGTCAAAGATAATGCCTGCCTTGGGAGAGAGTGAGGAAGAGGAGGAGGAAGCTACAGACATTAAAGACCCACTGCCTGAGAAACTGCAGAGCTCGATGGTAACTAAGGATTAACATAGAAATAAACTGGTGTAATGCAGTTTTGTTTCATCAGTAGATGATGAGTTCAGGTTATAATCAGACAATTGGATAATTCAGCTCTGAATACATTATCACTCTTTTCCTCTGAGGATTTATTGAACAGTTTCTATTGTTTTGAAATGCAGTAGCCTCCCAATAATTATCACTAGAAAATCAAAATTAACACTGTGCACCTGAGTTGTGGAATTCATGCATCCTGTATGTGAGACGCCTTAAACACCAGACAATGAAACAGTGTTCGCTGTCGATCATTGTGTGCAATTACAGGGAATTATGCATCAGAGAAAACAAGCCTCCCGCTGCCTTTTACAGTATTAATGGGGATTGTGAAGCTCTTAACTCTTCTCAAGCTGCTGTGTCTTTGATCTGCAAAAACTAAAGGCTCAGAACAATTAGACAGGAGTATTCACACACCTAAATGAGTCTGACGAACAAACGCGTTTTCATTTGGTGTGGATTATGAATTATTGCAGCTTCCCCTCCCTCTTGTGCTCCACAGAAGGAGATTCTGCTGTCGGATGTGGTCGTGTGCTCTGTCGCCTACATCCTAACCTTCGCTATAACCGCGAGTACCGTGTTCCTGTCTCTCAAGGTGAGATCCTTAATTGTTTCCTCTTTTTATACACCGCCTCTTACTTTTAATCTCTGCTGCATTTTGCCTGAATCCTAACCAATAAGTCGAGTGTAATAATTTTTTTATATTTTATTGGTTGAACTATTCATCTTCATCATGTTTCTAACATTATACACCGTTCGTATCCAGCCCTTTGTGACCATTGTGCTGTACGCTCTGGCGGGAACAGTGGGCTTTGTCACCCACTACCTGATCCCCCAGCTGAGGAAGCACCACCCTTGGTTGTGGATCTCCCACCCGGTCCTCAAGACGAAGGAGTACCACCAGTTTGAACCCAGAGGTCAGCATACCTACAAGTGTCTCTTAATTATTTACTTTTAAGTATGTGAACCCCCAGATCAACGAGCAGAGGGCGGGCACCATCTTCACAAGCGTTGTTTTGTACAAAATGTTTAACTCTTTATCTGTGCCTGGATCCATGTCTGCAGACAGGACAAATCCAGAGTGATGGACAGTAATTGATGGAGGATTTGACGGAGATGGCCTTGATTTTTAGAAACGTTATCAGCCTGGCCGTAAGGGTGTCAGTCACTCCACCACTTTGGACCAGACAGGAAATATTTCAATAACTAGTCAATGTATTGTTATGAAATTTGGTGCTTGAAGGATGAATCCTCTCTGACTTTGGTGACCCTGTAGCACTACCAGCAGGTCAAAGTCTCACTTGTCCAGTGAAATAACTTGACATCTGGGAGATGGATTGGCACATTATTTTGTACAGACATTCATGGTCCCCAGATGATGAATCCTAATGACATTGGTGACCCCCTGACTTTTTGTGTAGTGGCACCATGAGGTTGGATTCACACCCAATAGCTATGAAGATTTATTGGTTGCTATTGCACCACCTTTTGATGGAATGCCATCTCATTCCACCAAAATCTTTTAGATAGTTTTTGAGATAGCAACCTTGGCTGAGATAAATATGATGAGTATGAGTATGACCTATCAGCATGATGTCCCTTACTGAATAACAAAAAGCACATACTCCCAGAAACATTGCACTAAATCTCTGGAAATCTGTGATTCTGATCTGCTTGTGTAGTTTATTCTTTATTTGTGCTTGTCTATCAGAGGACGCTGTGCTGATGTGGTTCGAGCGACTGTATGTGGGGCTCCTGTGCTTCGAGAAGTACGTGGTGTACCCCGCCATCGTGCTGAGCGCACTCACTAATGACGGCTTCGCCCTCAGTCACCGCAAGAAGCTGGGAATCCAGTGAGTGGACACACACAGCCACAAACTCACAGCATCATCAGAGAGTGTGTGAGTGTGAGTGTGTGTGTGTGTGTGTGTGTGTGTGTGTGTGTGGTGACCCAGCTGTTGAATCTGTTGTCTGCCTCCGCCTCCAGCTGTGATGTTCTCCTGACGACAGTCGCTGGACTGAAACTCCTGCGTTCATCCTTCTGCAACCCCAGCTTCCAGTTCCTCACTCTGCTCTTCACACTCGTCTTTTTCCACTTCGACTGCCCGCGCGCCTCCGAGAGCTTCCTGCTGGACTTCTTCATCATGTCTATCATCTTCCACAAGGTGGGAGAAAGATACAGCAGATGCATCCAGATATAGTTTTGTCAAGCCTGAGGTTTTATTATCATTTGTAGTGATGTGGAGGAATGTAATAGGTATAACATTATTTTCCTATTGGACAAAGGTTAGTGAGTTAAACAACAGACGCTACCATCAAATGTTTCAAACGTATCGCTCTCAGTATTCTGCTGAGCTCTTCTCACAGACTGTGTGTTTGTGTTTCTCTCCAGATGCGTGAGCTGTTGCTGAAGCTCCATTTCATCCTGGTTTACATCGCTCCTTGGCAGATCGCCTGGGGCAGCGCTTTCCACGCCTTCGCTCAGCCGTTTGCAGTGCCTCGTATCCTTTCTCTAAATCCTGTGTGTGTGTGTGTGTGTGTGTGTGTGTGTGTGTGTGTGTGTGTGTGTGTGTGTGTGTGAGAAAGTGTACCTGCTTTTCTTTCCTTCACCGGTGTGCATCCAGACTCGGCTATGCTGCTGCTCCAGACGTTGCTCACCACCATCTTCTACACCCCGCTGGCCCCCTTCCTGGGCAGCGCCATATTCATTTCCTCCTATCCACGGCCCATCAAGTTCTGGGAGCGAAACTACAAGTAAGGCCCAGATAAAGTGTTTGAGTGGGTGTGGCGTGAGCTTCCCAAGCAGCCTGGAGGTGGCACTGAAAATCGTTTGCTCACATTGTGAGTTTAGATTGAAGAAATGCTGAAAGCTGCCAGTTCAAGAAAAGGTTGAATTGTCAACAAATCCTGTGGAAAGACCAATAATGATTTAATCATACGAATGAAAAAGTGTTGTTAGTCAGCCTGTTAGATCTTATTTTTCCATGCCATAGTGTTGTCCAAACACTATTAAAAACACATCAATGTGTTCCTTCATTACTATGAACATGAGCACTGTAGCTTATTTTGGGTTGGTTGAGTCCCACACTCTTGCTATAAATACTCACAATCCACAGCTAAAAATAGTCCCCAACCTGCACTATTTCCTCCTGTTTTTGTAACATTTACAGTTAACAATTTACAGTAACACTACAGTTCCCGCCTGTTTTAGGAAATTATTATTAAAAAAAATGTTTTAATTAAACTATATTTTTTATATTTTAAAATATTTTTTTACCTGTTTTTAAAAGTGTATGTCCCCAGTAGGAGCCATTGGACTTGGGTCACAGAGATGTTGAGCCTTATTCTTTTATTTTGGTGTTGCTGGGTAGATTTGAAAATTAATATTTGTCATCAAAATCAATGTTGAACACCTCAGAAGTGAAGTGACATCACTGATCACTGTATCCATGTGACACCTGTCATCACTGCCGTGTTCCTGCTGCTGTGTGTACTTTTCACATCTGTCTGTTTTTTTTTCTTTTTATTGACTCCATCTCGAATCAGTCTCATCTTTTTGAGCTGAGCTAGGCGGATTAGCAGATAGACGCTACGTCCCCTCCTCCTCTCTCTCTGTCTCACTCACACTTGCACAACGTAACCCCTCTGTTCCCTCTCACTTATTGATGTGAGAGACTGTTTGTGCTTCAGCTCGCTGAAAGCACTCCAAAAATACTCCTGCAGCTTTGTTGTGCACACTGCAGTGATTTGACACGAGGTAGCCCGTGATTATATTTAGACTGTGTTGACAGTATTTGAACTGAAACTCGTGACATTAAAACCACTGATGGCTTCATCTCTGCTGGAGTCAGATCTCGGTGCACGGACGACAGGGAGGCACGTGTTTTATTCAGGTTCTTCATCTTGAAATATTTAGTTTCAAGTGTTGCTGCAGGGTTGTTCATTTACAACCAGTGTGATGCGTCTCGTTCCTCAGAAGGCACCGAAGGAGATTCACTATAAGAGGACTTGTTCTTCATCAGTGCTTTCTTTTCTGAGAAACAACAGTGAAGCAGTCCTGAGAGGATTTTGAAGTGATATATATTATCTGTATCAGCTCCTCTCAGCTGGCTTTGGGGATTGTCATTTGAAAATAGCTGTAGACTTGAGTCAAAACTGATACTGTTGCATTTTATTCACCCTATTTTACACGAGAAATACTTGTCACCGTAGCATGAGTGGGAGCTCTATATGTTTTGTTCAGTTTTTTTGTCTGCCTCCTGTTCTATGCAGCACGAAGCGTATTGACAACTCCAACAGCAGACTGGTGTCCCAAGTGGATAAGGAGACAGGTGAGTTCTTTCTTACAATTACAATTTCCTCTGTGTCAATATTGTGAATTTAACCTTTTTTCCATATCCACATATCCTCACAAAAGATACAAATTGCCTTCTTGTAGATTAGAATCGTTATAGGAAGGAAGCAACTGAACTTCACCCACTTTTTTTTCCCCACAATCTTTTCATTTGTGTCTTGACACTCGTACGTCCATCTGACCTTTCGCTTTCGCCCTGCCCCTCTCTTGCAGGCTGTGATGATAACAACCTAAATTCCATCTTTTACGAGTACCTGACTCGCTCGCTGCAGCATTCACTTTGTGGCGACCTCATGCTGGGCCGATGGGGCAACTACAGCGCCGGAGACTGTTTCATTCTGGCTTCTGACTACCTCAACGCCCTGGTCCATCTGATCGAGATCGGCAACGGGCTGGTCACTTTCCAGCTGAGGGGTCTGGAGTTCAGAGGTACAGTCTGACCATCCCATGACCTCCTCCATAGTCAGAATGGACGGTTAAATAACTCGGTGTCTCACTGCTACACCTCCATCTCTCTCCATCTCCAGGTACATACTGCCAGCAGCGAGAGGTGGAGGCCATCACAGAGGGTGTGGAGGAGGACGACGCGTGCTGCTGCTGCGAGCCGGGCCACTTGCCTCACATGCTGTCATGCAACGCCGCTTTCAACCTGCGCTGGCTGGCCTGGGAGGTGATGGCCACCAAGTACCTGCTGGAGGGTTACAGCATCAGTGAGAACAACGCCGCCACCATGCTGCAGGTGTACGACCTCCGAAAGCTGCTCATCACCTACTACCTGAAGGTGCGGTTTCACTCCAAACTGAAACACGCAGGAGAGGAGAGGATGTGTTTATACTGAGGCAGTGTGTTGCAGAACTAGAGGGTTTTCAGATGATTGTATGAGTGCTGGGAATGTGAAACAGAACAGATACCAACATATTCCTACTATGGCTGGGCAACATATCAATATTTAGAATTTGCCTTTTTTTTGAAAATATACTCTATATCTCAGACTTCATGAAATTCATTTTGTTGAAATTAACACTAAAAATCTTGTTTTTGTCTTTATCTTTTAAGTCATCTTTTTCTTTCATTTTGTTAAGCACTAAAAATGAAATGCTTCCATTCATCATGCTGTGCAATGTAAGAAAAAAAAAAATCTAATTTGCTCTTAAAAGATACTGATTATTTATCCATACTGCTGAGCCGTACTACGTTCAACAAGCTGGATACCTGACAAACACGCTGATGTTAATACAGTGAAACAACAATTAGCTACACCAGGGAAGAAGTAAAAAAAAAAAAATCACCACTTTCTTCAGCCTAGATTAAAAAAGATTGGGCTAGAGCTTCCAGAAATATTTTGGATGATTTGAAGGTGGAAAGATGCACCATCATAGCATTCACAGCAGCTGCTAGCATAGCTGTAGACCCTTAGTATTTTATAATAATAAACTTTATGTAGCATGTTAATTAACAAATGGGAATTAAAAAACATCTCCTGTGCTGTAGATGCCAGGATGTGTTTTCAAACTAAACAGCAGCAAGAGATCACTCAGTCCAGAGTAGATTCTTCTGGTTTGAAGCATCTGAGAACGCACGCCCACATGTACTATATTTGATCTGCTGTTGACGGCGTCACAGCTCAGATTTGATTATTTTGACATCAGGAGTCACTGGTATTGAAGGGAACCTAGTGCGGCGTTAATAATGCATCAGCTTTTGACATTCAATCAGCCTGTCTCCAGCGGCGGACAGAAAATTGAATATTCCTTTTGTTTAAACAGGTTGTTAAAGATTAGCCTGTCTAATAATTACAAATGGCAGCTTGCCAATAGTTGATTCCAGATGTGGTCAACACACAACACTTCCTTCTCTTTTGCTTTCCTTTTGATTAGCATTTTACTCTCGTCTTATCTTGTCTGAGTTTAAAAAAAAAAGAAAAAGAAATCTTGTCTGAACCCCCCCCCTCTCAGAGTATCATCTACTACCTGGTCCACTCGCCCAAACTGTCCACCTGGCTGAAGGACGCCGCCATCCAGGAGGCACTGCAGTCCTACACCAAGTGGCACCACATTGAGCGCGACCCTCAGGTGTTTAGTGTGAAGATCGATGAAGACTACGTGCACTGCCTGCAGGGGGTGACGCGAGCCAGCTTCTGCAATGTCTACCTGGAGTGGATCCAGTACTGCGCTGGGAAGATGGAGACGGTACAGCACTTAAAGATTATTCTATTGGACTTCATTTTGGGTTAGAGTAGCTGAGTGATTTTCTACTGCTGTTTCTCATGGCTGCAACTGTGAAGTATTTTCATTGATTCATCTTTTTTTTTTTTCTTGCTTTGTCATTTCATCTTTAAAATGTCAGAAAATAGTGAACAATTTGTCTTACCAACAACACCAACCTGTAATAAATACTCAGGCAAAGAAAATAAGCAAATATTCACATTTGAGAAGCTAGAACTGGGGGATTTCTGACTGACTGAATTAGTTAAATGTTTAATTAGTCATAGAAATTCAGCTCTGCTATTATATTTAATTCAGAAATGTCAGATGAGTAAAAGGGAAAAAGCAAAGGCTGCAAATTGTTCTTGGGGGGAAAACGGTTGTGTGACAAAGCAACATTTTATAACCACAAATGCATCATGAGAGAAGGCAGAAATTTTTTTTTTTTTTTTAATCTTTGGCCCGTACACCACCAGTATCTCCATGTTTGTCTTGTGTCTCTTTGTATTTGTGTCCAGCCTGTGGAGAGCGATGAAGACTCTCCTCTGGTTACTCTGTCCTACGCTCTCTCTGTCCTGGGGAGGAGATCCCTCGGCACGGCGTCACACAACATGTCCAACAGGTAAACCTTAGTAAAAGGACCTGTAATCACTCTCTGAACCGAGGTGTGTGGGAGGGTCGTGGGGATTCTTACAACAGGATTTTACTCGCGTGTTGTACTCTCAGTATGAGCTAATGAATTCTGGTAAGAGCCACAAGGTCCCACTGTGCAAGTATAGTCACTAAAAATATGTGTCCCACTTTGAGTTAAACTTATTAATGAGTAATTCATTGAGGACAGACAAAAGGTAGGCGGCAGGTGAGATAACTGGATGGTTCCTATTGCTGTATGCTCTATGTAACATTTGCTGAACAGAGACCACGAGTGACATTTACAGGTGAATGGTAAATTTCTTGTATTTTCAGCAACTTTTTGTTTCGTGCCTTGTATGTTTTTATGGAGCAAATTCAATACAAGACAGGTTCTTTTTCAGGAGACAAACTCAACCTCGACTTTAAGCTTGATATTGTTCAAATTTGTGATTTGGGGCTTCATAAAAAAATTGTTTTTTGGATTAATTGATTAATCAAATACAAATATAACTTTGAAAATGTAATTATTAATGTAAAACTACATTAATATTAAACGTAGCATTGAGTGTTCTTCTGCATTCTGAAATTTTGTATTTCATGTTATTTATCAAATACAAGAAATGACAGTTGTAGAATTTGACTGGATGTAAAGGTGCTGAAAGGTTATGTATTAGATGTAAAATCAGAACTAAGTTCAGATGAAATACAGTATTGGTAGATATTCACCTGCAGTTAGACATGTGCACCAGAAGGGGGCGCCAGCATCTAAATCTTCAAACATCCACATCAGTCAGACAGATAACTGTCACTGCACACTGCACTCAAATGACTTTTTGTCTAAAAATATTTCATAGTTTCATAACCTGTCTCTCTCTCTCTCCCTCTTCATCCCTCCATCGCTTTCCTCCCACCACGAAGTCTGGAATCATTTCTGTACGGTTTCAACACCCTGTTTAAAGGCGACTTCCGCATCGCCACAAAAGACGAGTGGGTTTTCGCTGATCTGGACCTCCTGCAGAAAGTGGTGGCTCCTGCTGTCAGAATGAGCCTCAAACTGCACCAGGTAAAGAATACGGTGCTTGTAAATGGCTGCTGCTGTATCTTTATGGTGTAATTCAGGGACTGTAAACCTGCCTCCTGTCTACGTCTGTTTATTGTGTTGATTTTTCCTCTCTTGCAGTTCAATGCAGAGAAGGTTTTGACTAATTCTACTCTGAAATGCGTATGCAGTACATATGCATTTCTGATAACACCTTTAGGGTGGTCATTTCTCCTCCCTGGAGTAGACATCTTCCTAAAATCTGCTTACATCCCCCCAGTGCTCCATCATGCCTTTCCTGCCCTTTCAGGATCACTTCACCTGTCTGGAGGAGACCGAGGAGGCGTCCATCTTGTACGAAGCCATCACAAACTACCGCAGCAGCCTGGTCATCTGCCACGAGAGTGACCCTGCGTGGCGTAAGGCGGTGCTATCGAGCCGCGACACGCTGCTCACGCTGAGACACATGATCGATGACGGCACGGACGAGTATAAGATCATCATGTTATACAAACGCCACCTCAGCTTCAAGGTTATAAAGGTAAAAGGTTGTCCGTGGTTCAATTTGCAGGCACAGTCAGGAAATGTAGGTACAGACAGTGAATGAATGTAAAAAATATATATATACCAACTTATATATATACACACCAACTTGGACAACTTGGCTGTGAAGTTCATCCTTGAGGTGCGTCACCAAACAACCACCACAGTCACGTTTCTGTCCGTATGGCAGCGCTCAGACGTGAACATCATCACCAAGTCAAAGCTGAACAGAAAAGGGAAAAGTATGACCACAAGTGCTCACCTGAGACCCAGTTCAGGTGCTTTCTGATGCCAAGTGTCGACTGCAGCTGAATATATCTGAATACAAAATAGTAGGTTTGAACAGCGGCTGAGCTGCAGGACAAGAACTGAACGAATGTAGTAGTAACTTTATTTCAGACACAGAGGTCCTTATCAGCCTAAAAGTAAAATAAATAAAACATCCTGCAGGACAATGACACAAAAAATAAAATTGTCGCAGTTTATGAATCTAGTCACAAACATATGACTCGCACTTGTCCATCTTGGAAGCTTGAGCAAGACTCTGAATGCATCATTATATATGGCACCAGAAGCTTTTTTCATTTTTGCTTTACTTTAACTGCTCCACATGGGCATCAGATCATCCCTGATGATGTGACCCAAGTGCCTTACTTCGTTCACTACAATTAGCACTTAAAGTTTCAATCGTTCATCATTATGAGATGATGTTAAAGGAGGAGTTTGACATTTTAGGAAATATGTTTATTTGCCTTATTACCAAGAATTAGATGAGCTGATCAGGCAGACAGGCTGCCTCTTCCCCCATGTTTCCGGTCGTGAGCAGATGACAATGGTTCTGTCTCGTTCCGGGATATACAGTATATTATCTTTCTTCTATTTCAGTAGCTTTCATACAATTGGGATTTTCCTGGTATCATAAGCAGTGGCAGAGACCAGCCAATACCATTGCAATTATGTTTTATGACAATGCAGGATAATAAAACATAAATTTAAAAAGTAATTTCACCATCATGTTCTCTGGGTCTTTCGTCTATAAGCTCCTGTATTATCGCATCTCTCTCTGCAGATCAATAAGGAGTGTGTGCGAGGTCTGTGGGCGGGCCAGCAGCAAGAGCTGGTGTTTCTCCGGAACCGAAACCCGGAACGCGGCAGCATCCAGAACTCAAAGCAAGCGCTGAGGAACATGGTCAACTCGTCCTGCGACCAGCCGCTGGGATACCCCATGTATGTGTCATTCACAGCTACGCACAGAGCTTAGGGATGAAAGTTTGCGTTGATGGAAATATGCGTGGTTTTAAAAATCTCAAACTACATTGATTGAGGTGTTTAACGCGTGTCTGATAGTACGACATTTATTTCATAATATTTCCAGGTATGTGTCACCACTGACAACATCGTACGCGGGAACACACCGTACGCTCCGCAGCATTGGAGGAGGGGCTTTAAGTCTGGACTCCATTCGTTCCTGGCTCTGCACTAAATGGTTACGGTCAGTTCATTATTTCCTATCTCAGTCAATAGTGCAGTCTGTCTTTCTCTCCTTGCCTCCTCACACTCAACCTGCCTTCTTTTTGACTGAGCTCTTCAATTAACACTTCACATGATAGACGTGCTGTAGAAAAACAAAGCCTCCCTCATCATTTTTCTTTTTTATTTAGTTCAGTGTCAGTTAAAAAAGACAGCGCTGTAACTGAAAGGTCATGGGTTCAGTTCCCGGAACAACCATCAGTCTCAGAGTCTTAGAATAAGACCCTCGGGGTAAGAGGGTAAGAGAAGGCATGGTTTGATTTATTTGGCTGTACACTTAAAGTAAAAACT
Source organism: Seriola dumerili (assembly GCF_002260705.1). Classification (NCBI taxonomy): domain Eukaryota; kingdom Metazoa; phylum Chordata; class Actinopteri; order Carangiformes; family Carangidae; genus Seriola; species Seriola dumerili. The sequence continues at coordinate 5,578,433 of NW_019174733.1, read as the reverse complement.
GGGATGCTTCTTACAATCAACTAACTGACTGTCAGCTGAGGAGTATTGCTCAGATGTCCTCAGTCTTGAGCAGCTAAAATATGGTTTTATAGGTCATTCTCATGAAAGCAGGAAAAAGTATCAAGCTGATAAAAGAATCTTTTTCTGTGTTTTCTTTTGCGGGTATTTGGTGTAAATCACTCTGGATAATGTGCACACCGCAGCGTGATGCTCCGGCTGCTGCTGAGTGAGTGCTTCTCTGGATTTACAGATATTGACATAGTGGAAGTCAGGCCTGGGGGGGGGGGGACTTGCCCGCCAACTTAATGTAGTTTTAAATACATGTAGAGGGACAGTGGGAGTGCAGAGTGGGAGGGCAGCCAAACGCTTTGACTTTCTGCTGTAGCTGCAATGTTGCTTCTCACTTCCCTCCTTCTCTCTCGTCCTCCGGCTCTACATCCATCTCTCCCTTTATCTTCTTTCCTTTCTCAATCCCTCTTTCAGACATTACCTTCAGCATGATTATCGTATAGGCCCTGCATTAACCTCTGCGGGTCAGCTAATGGTATATGTATATGAATGTGTGTGTGTGGCTCTCTCTTAAGCTTCTTAGTAGCTGAGTTTTCCTTTCAGATTAGATTGTTAATCCTGTTTCATCGGCCTTCAGATAAAGGTGTTGTCTTAATTTCACTAAGTAGCCGAGGAGCCAAGGAGACGAGCCGCGCCTCCTCAGCCAGAGCGCATTTAACTAATTTAAGAGGAAGACTGCACTAGTGTGTGTCACATATGCTAGCACAGTTACATAACATCCCTTTCTGTCTGAGTGTAGGTTTGTGTGTGTGTGTGTGGTTAACCAGCTGGAATAGTCAAGGCTTGCTAAATTTTTGATGGCCCTTTGCCAGTTTGTGTCCTTTGCACTGATGTGGACATGAATAAGTAAATCATTGTTGTTTTTGTGTGTGTGTGTGTGTGTGTTCTGTAGGGTGCGTAAGGACAACCTGACCAGCTGTAACAGCGGCGTGAACATGGAGGATGTGGACTGCGGTGCCGGTGGTTCGTCCTCGCTGAGTCACAACCGCCCGTCCTCCGTCACTTCCAACAGCTTGAGCCTCTACCAGCAAAGAGCCAGGACCACACACAGCCACAGACACCACAACGCAGGTACACACCTACACACCTACACACCAACACACACACACACACACACACACACACAGGTCTCATTATCCTTGTGGAAAGTTTCTATTCACTGCATTGGTTCCCTTATTGTGACCTTAACAGGGTCCTACCTGAAATTGTGCCAAATGAAACATCTTCAAACTCCGATTCGAGAGACTGAAATCAGAGAAATTCTGTTGCACTATTTGTGTTTGATAAAGGCCTGAAACATTTAGCAGTTGCCAATTATTTTTCTGTGGCTCCACTAATCGATTCATCAATTAATTGTTTCAGCTACAATTGAATCATTAAAGGGTGTGTATTTCTGTGTGTGTGTGTTTATGTGTCTGCAGCTAGGAGAGAGTACCGCAGTCGGTCAGTGCAGCCTCAGAGTCAGCGCCCCCCCGTCAGCAGCCAATCGGGGCCCATCCTGGACTCAGGCTCCACCCATGGGCTCGTCCAGCGTCTGTCCAACAGTCAACTGTCCTTCAACACGTCCATAGCCTCTATATTCTCCCAGGTAAACACACACAGTTAAGTTTAGCGTGCGTTTGCTAAGGGAATGAAGTGACGAGAGGATCGTTCTCTCTCCTCAGGTCCCTCGTCTCTCAGGAGCAGGAGGGATCAGCTCGCAGCTCCAGGCAGCGCAGCATCAGCAGCGCTCCAGCCAGGTAAGAGCGTGTTATACTTCTATACGTACAGACTGTGTTGGCTAACACACTACAACACGTGGTTAACAGACAGAGCTTTCAAAACTGACAACTTTTAAAATGAAAGAAAAAGGGAACCAGGCTTTGGTGTTTTTTTAAAAATCAATTCATGATAAAGAAAAACTAGTCCCACCACCACTTCAGTTTGATTATACTGCCCTTTCTGGATCCACAAAAAAAATAAAAATAAAAGTTGTACATGATCTCAGACTGAAATCAAATGTATAGACTTCAGGAAGTATTTGCAAATGGTAATATTCTTATAAAATGAAAAGACTGTATGCAGCATACTCAAATTAAAGTAGATTTAGAGAAACCCAGCCTCTGACTATTTTTATCTTAAAGCCCCTAATATTTCCAATCAGGAAAGACTCATTTGCTTAACAAATAAACTTTTATTGCCATGTGCAAAATGAGACAGGAAAAGGGAGAGATGTGAGAGTCTTTGGCGGTTAAACCACAACGTGATGTCATATGTGATTAGGGGGTGAGGCTGTGCAAAGTACAGGAAACCCCCTGGGGTCTAGACACTGGCGGTGATTTTGAAGACAGGAAGAGGAGAAGCCGGAGACCTGGATGCGATGAGAGTGATGATGAGCTTGACCTGACTGGATATGAAGACTGGAGGTGAAGGAGGGTCACAGCAACTGCACTGAAATGACAGCTGACAACAGGAGAGAGGAGAACAGATTTTAAAGTATGACAGGGACAACTTGATTTGGCTGGTTGAGATCGTGGCACGAGCCGATTGGCTACCGAGCACCTGAAATCAGCTGATTACAAGTAAGGTGAGAGGAGAATAGAGATGGACTTAAACTGTGGCAGGCAAAGTCAATTTAGTATTAATTTAAATAATAAGTAACTACATTAATGGGGAAAACAAGTCAAATATTGTCTTGACATTTGCAAAGGCATGAGCAATCGGAGATAGTTCTAATGGATCGTCGATCACAGATACCATCGTACATCTGCACAACCCTAGTGTGAATACACCCAAGAGGCATTGAGGACAAATTTGAGATCTGATCACTCAGACCACATCCGGTGGTGGTCTGGGCCACATTCAAGGGCCACCTACTCTACCGACATCCTCTGACAGTCTGATTAGTCCCGCCACACTTTCATAGGCCCTGTTCAGACCTGTATTAACATCCGTCCCGGGTGATCCGATCACTGAGTGGACAGCTCTCAGTTCGTCAGTTCACACCTGGCTTTAAAATGCATCTCCACATGCGTCTCGATTGACCACTTGTGATCGGATCTCATTTCTTGGCTTTATATGCAAATAAACAGGTATGCCTTGTTTTTAGCCAAATTGACAGACCGGTCCGTTGTTAATGTTCTTGTGTGCCAAGCTGCAACCTCCGAGGCCGGCTCCAAAAAGCGAGTCAATCCCCACAGACTCCCATGTTAAAATGCCTCAACTTTACAGCAGAAATAAACATGTTTGCAGCCTGGTACAAAAGAGTTTGGGTCTCTATAGCTAATTTCCTCCTTCATGACAACTGTGTGGGGGGGTGAATTTTTATATAACTAACTTTTTTAAAATTTGTATTGAAGCTTAAATTTCTGTATAATTGAGGGGCTCAGTTCAATGCGCCCCTCCTCTTTGCCCATTTTTGGATTAGCCCAGTACTGGCAAGATGGCAACGACAGAACAGCCCACTCTGAGCTTCAAAACCGCTCCTCAGAAACGTATGGGTGACGTCACAGAGGCTACGTCTCTCTTTATTTAGAGTCTATGGTGTGTGTGTGAGCAGGGAAGTGAGATTCGATCACAAGTGGTCAATCAAGACGCATGTGGAGAAGCATTTTTAGTCAGGTGTGAACTGACGTACTGAGAACTGTCCACTTGTGATCGGATCACTGAAGACCCAGGTTAATACTGGTGCTGAACAATTAAGCTCATTTTCATCGCCATATGAACATGTGCAATAAATACATTGCAAAAGACTGACTGAAATGCAGTGAATTAGAAAAAAATAATTTAATTTACACACACACACACACCATGTGCCTGAGCCAGATGAACCAGAAAAACTCAGGCGGCAGTGTAGACCTGTTTGCAGTGAACTTTTTACTGGAACTACAGTCTTAGCTCTGAGTGTCATCACAACCTTTGCAAGTAAATAAGCAATAAGTGGCTGACTTCAGTGAGTAGCTACTTGATGCAAATAAAAACATGATGTCAATGTGAAAGAACTCCAAATTCTGATAGGGTTCATTTGACAATTTATAAATATAAAATAAATACTTAATGTGTACTTCATTTCAAATATTGGATATATTATGTTTACTTAGGGTGAAGCCTCTGCTTGAAAACGATTGATATGGGAGTAGCTTTGATGGCAGGATGGTTAACACAGAGTTAACCCGACAATAACTGATTAGCAGATTTTGAGCTTTCAAAGTTGTGCTCAGTAGTTACTCCCCAAAATGAACATGTGATTGCAGCGTGAGCAATGATGCCTACCTAGGGAGGCCTGGGACATGAGGCCTGGGACCTCTGAGCAGCTTCCACAACATGAGTGTGATCGGGCTTGAGGCTGGCTGCAGCATGGAGCCCGGGTGCGGCCGTGGTCACAGAAGATGAGGCGGAGATGTGGCGATCCCCGCGGATTGCGTGAAGTCGGGCCGGGAACAGGTGAGGTGATTGAAGTGTAGTCTGCAAGAGTGGCCTGCTCCGAGTGACGGAGCACAGCTATCGACTCAACGGCAACTCGTGTGGCTGAGAAAGAGGCGAGAGGCTGGAGCGACGGTCGGCCCAGAGTTGAGACGCAGGAGTCCGCTCATCTGTTGGAGTTGCTGCATAGACCAAGAGGACTGCTCCTAGCCCGCCGACCGCCGCCTGAGGAAAGTGGAAAATCTCCTGCAGCAGGACGTGCTGAGATTCAAAACGACGATAATCGGCGCAAGACATCGGCTTCACGATAATGCAAACGCGACGCGGGGTGAACTTGTTGACTTGATAAGATGTGTGTGGTGCCGTGTTGTCTGTGTTATGGTGAGCATAGAGGGACAAACACTTGACCAAAAGACAGCTGAAAAAGTGCGGATTGAAATGGACGGAACTGTGGAACTGCGGTTGTCAGCCCGGGTGGATATTAAAAATTGCCAGAGAACAAAACATTATATAAAGTCGTCACCGGTAAGCTACCGCACTTTGCAGGCTACGACCCAGCTGGTTCATAAACCGTAATCCTGTGAACAAGCACAAACCATCTGTGCGACATCTTTACATATACAACAACACTTGAGCCCACCCTAGCTAACCACTAACATGCTGTTAAGAAAAGAGCCAGGAACCAACACAACTACGCACAAAAGACCGATATGCAAATATGTTTGAACAACTCCATTGACTATAATCGGGAGAGTGGTACACAGTAAATGGTGTCAATCTTACCATAATAAAAATCACCCACTAATTCGGTCCGGAAACATTGAATATCTGCCAAAAGAAAAGAGTCTGAATACATGATTATGGAGCAAATAGAAATAAAGATGTTCATTTAGCACAAAAGGAACACGATTACTTTGAGGGTGTCGATCTTCATTTGAGCAACAAATTGACAGACAAACACCTACACCACAAAAGCCACACTTTGCAGCTCATCTAATCTGCAGGCTTGGCTCACACTCTCACAGAACTACACTATTATTCTATTCATCCCGCACACCCATCGTCGAGGCGCTCAATGCAGCATCTTTTGCTCAAGCACGACACAAGGATTCATATGATTCGTTGTGGAAGTTCCTAAATAGAACAAAGTTGGCATTATTGAGTATGCCCATGTACTATGTGATCCTCATACCAAGGAGAGTCCTAACAGCCGGGATTGTGCAATACTAGTAGCAAGAATGATAAAACATCTTCAGGACACGTGCCGAGCATATTACACGTGAAAGAGAACTGAATCAAGAAAAAGAAAAATTACATTGGCGAGGCTATGCTGTGTTGATAGAGAAGTGCTTCTGAAAGCATGTTAGAGAAGCAGTGTTTGCCACCAATTGTATAATTGATCTACGTGTCTGTCGCTCAAACTTAAATATGCGGATTCCACCATTCTTAATTAGTCTAGTTTCAAGCGATTACAAACATTCGGAGAGTGATTATATTAAAAGAGTGATGTTTCTTAATTTCACCTGAGATGGTATGCTTAGTGTGTATTACGCTGGTACATGCATGCTAGGCAGAGAGTATCCATTTAGCAAAATATGTGCGTTGAGCCTCGGTCAGTGCACTCAGAGTACAGTCGCCCCTCCTCGTCAGGCAGCCAATCGACGGCCGCATCCTGACTCAGAGGCTTCCACACATGTTAGGACTCCGTCCAGCGAATTCTGGACTCTTCAAACAGTCACACTGTCTCTTCAAACATACGTCACATAGCTCCTATAGCTCCTTGCAGTGCGTAGTAACACACACACAGTTTAAGTTTAGCGTGCGTCTTGCTAAGGGAATGACAGTGACGAGAAGGCAATCGTTCTCCCTCTCCCCAGGTCCTCGTCTCTACAGGACAGGAGGAATGCAGGCCTTCGAGCTCCAGGCCAGCGCAGAGGGAGCATCCACTAGCTGAGCTCTGTCAGCCTCAAGGTAAAGCGTGTTATACTTCTATACGTACAACTTGTTTGGTCACACACTACAAACACGTGGGTTAACAGACAGAGCTTCAAAACTGACAACTTTTTAAAAATGAAAGAAAAAGGGAACCAGGCATTTGTGTTTTTTTAAAAATCAATTCATGATAAAGAAAAACTAGTCCCCACACCACTTCAGTTTGATTATACTGCCCTTTCTGGATCCACAAAAAAAATAAAAATAAAAGTTGTACATGATCTCAGACTGAAATCAAATGTAGTAGACTTCAGGAAGTATTTGCAAATGGTAATATTCTTAATAAAATGAAAAGACTGTATGAGCATACTCAAATTAAAGTAGATTTAGAGAAACCCAGCCTCTGACTATTTTATCTTAAAGCCCCTAATATTTCCAATCAGGAAAGACTCATTTGCTTAACAAATAAACTTTTATTGCCATGTGCAAATGAGACAGGAAAAGGGAGAGATGTGAGAGTCTTTGGCGGTTAAACCACAACGTGATGTCATATGTGATTAGGGTGGTGAGGCTGTGCAAAGTACAGGAAACCCCCTGGGTCTAGACACTGCGGTGAATGTTTGAAGACAGGAAGAGGAGAAAGCCGGAGACCTGGATGCGATGAGAGTGATGATGAGCTTGACCTGACTGGATAATGAAGACTGGAGGTGAAGGAGTGGTCACAGCAACTGCACTGAAATGACAGCTGTGACAACAGGAGAGAGGAGAAAAGATTTAAAGTATGACAGGGACAACTTGATTGGCTGGTGAGATCGTGGCACGAGCCGATTGGCTACCGAGCCCTGAAAATCAGCTGATTACAAGTAAGGTGAGAGGAGAATAGAGATGGACTTAAACTGTGGCAGGCAAAGTCAATTTAGTATTAATTTAAATAATAAGTAACTACATTAATGGGGAAAACAAGTCAAATATTGTCTGACATTTGCAAAGGCATGAGCAATCGGAGATAGTTCTAATGGATCGTCGATCACAAGATACCATCGTACATTCTGCAACAACCTAGTGTGAATACACCCAAGAGGCATTGAGGACAAATTTGAGATTCTGATCACTCAGACCACATCCGGTAGGTGGTCTGGGCCACATTCAAGGGCCACCTACTCATGACCGAAATCCTCTGAACAGTCCGATTAGTCCCGCCACACTTTCATAGGCCTGTTCAGACCTGTATTAACATCCGTCCCGGGTGATACCGATCACGGAGTGGACAGCTCTCAGTTCGTCAGTTCACACCTGCTTTAAAATGCATCTCCACATGGTCTCGATTGACCACTTTGTGATCGGATCTCATTTCTTGGCTTTATATGCAAATAAACAGGTATGCCTTGTTTTTAGCGCAAATTGACAGACCGGTCCGTTGTTAATGTTCTTGTGTGCCAAGCTGCAACCTCCGAGGCCGGCTCCAAAAGCGAGTCAATCCCCACAGACTCCCATGTTAAATGCCTCACTTTAAGGCAGAAATAAACATGTTTGCAGCCTGGTACAAAAAGAGTTTGGGTTCTCATAGCTAATTTCCTCCTTCAGACAACTGGTGGGGGGGGAATTTTTATATAACTAACTTTTTTAAAATTTGTATTGAAGCTTAAATTTCTGTATAATTGAGAGGGCTCAGTTTCAATGCGCCCCTCCTCTTTGCCCATTTTTTGGATTAGCCCAGTACTGGCAAGATGGCAACGACAGAACAGCCCACTCTGAGCTTCACAACCGCTCCTCAGAAAACGTATGGGTGACGTCACAGAGGCTACGTCTCTCTTTATTTAGAGTCTATGGTGTGTGTGTGAGCAGGGAAGTGAGATTCGATCACAAGTGGTCAATCAAGACGCATGTGGAGAAGCATTTTTTAGTCAGGTGTGAACTGACGTACTGAGAAACTGTCACTTGTGATCGGATCACTGAAGACCCAGGTTAATACTGGTGCTGAACAATTAAGCCATTTTCATCGCCATATGAAATGTGCAAAAATACAATTGCAAAGACTGACTGAAATGCAGTGAATTAAGAAAAAATAATTTAATTTACACACACACACACACACACACACCATGTGCCTGAGCCAGATGAACCAGAAAAACTCAGGCGGCAGTGTAGACCTGTTTGCAGTGAACTTTTTACTGGAACTAACAGTCTTAGCTCTGAGTGTCATCACAACCTTTGCAAGTAATAAGCAATAAGTGGCTGACTTCAGTGAGTAGCTACTTGATGCAAATAAAAACATGATGTCAATGTGAAAGAACTCCCAAATTCTGATAGGGTTCATTTGACAATTTATAAATATAAAATAAATACTTAATGTGTACTTCATTTCAAATATTGGAATATTTAGTTTACTTAGGGTGAAGCCTCTGCTGAAAACGATTGATATGGAGTAGCTTTGATGGCAGGATGGTTAACACAGAGTTAACCCGACAATAACTGATTAGCAGATTTTGAGCTTTCAAAGTTGTGCTCAGTAGTTACTCCCCAAAATGAACATGTGATTGCAGCGTGAGCAATGATGCCTACCTAGGGAGGCCTGGGACATGGGCCTGGGACCTCTGAGCAGCTTCCACAACATGAGTGTGATCGGGCTTGAGGCTGGCTGCAGCATGGAGCCCGGGTGCGGCCGTGGTCACAGAAGATGAGGCGGAGAGTGTGGCGATCCCCGCGGATTGCGTGAAGTCGGGCCGGGAACAGGTGAGGTGATTGAAGTGTAGTCTGCAAGAGTGGCCTGCCTCCGAGTGACGGAGCACAGCTATCGACTCAACGGCAACTCCGTGTGGCTGAGAAAGAGGCGAGAGCTGGAGCGACGGTCGGCCAGAGTTGAGACGCAGGAGTCCGCTGCATCTGTTGGAGTTGCTGCATAGACCCAAGAAGGACTGTCCTAGCCCGCCGACCGCCGCCTTGCAGAA